>NC_081566.1:57022231-57362378 GCF_022355385.1 Mustela nigripes
ATGATCAGGGAGTTGGAAGAAACATGACTGGAACATTGCTGATAAGAAAGTCTGGGGAAGAAGTAAATGGATGGGACTCTCTCAATGGACATAGGATGTCCCATGCGAATACTCAGCAAATCTCAGGCTCAACACAGAAGGATTTCAATAATGGTCAAGAAGACACATTCTGTGGACCTGTCAGGTCCATTTCTGTAGTCACTATCTTTGACCAATGGGATCATGAGCAAGGTAGTCATGGTGGCAGAGATGGAGAACATGTGTGTGCTCAGCAACACAAATTTCTACTCACCATGACTGATTCAGCTCTAGCCACTGCTGAGTATCCAACCCACTCAAAGCAGAGCCCCACACTGAGCCCCTGAAATAGCATCATTTCTAGGGAATCAGCCAGCCTCTGATGGTGAGTTACTTACATTGAACCATTTCTGTCATGGAAGAGGAAATCTTTTGTTCTCACTCCATAGAAACTTACTCTTCATATGGATTTGCCTTCCATATGAAGGATGGCCTGAGATGCTTTTGCTGAAATCAGTCTGTGGACTTATAGAATTGTTATGTCTTATTCCCCATCATGGTATTTCATAACTCTCTGCTTCTGGCCAAGGAACTTATTTTGCAGCAAATGAAGTGTAGCAACAAGTTCATACTGATGGAATTCACTAGTCTTACCAAGTTATCCATCACTCTGGAGAGGTGGAATGGTCCTTTTGACAATTCAGTTACTGTGTTATGTGAGTAAAGACACTCTTTGGAATAGGGGCAATGTCCCTGCAAGGTGCAGGAAATTGTCAACCAATGTATGTTGCTGTTTCTCCCTTATCCAGGATTGGGGGTTCCAAAATCAAGGAATAGAAATAGAAAAAGCTTCAATCACCATTACCTCTCATGATCCACTTGCAAAATTTGTTCTGCCTACCCTGCAACTCTGGGTTCTGCTGGTCTAGAAGGCTGAATTCCCAAGGGACAGGTGTTTCTTCTAGAAGATCCAGCAATAGTTCCATTAAACTGAAAGTTGATAATGGAATGCTGGCCACCCCAGGCTTCTCATGCTAAAGAACCAACAAACAGACATGGGGATACTGAGCTGGTGGGGGTAATTATGACCATCAGGGAGAAATTGGATCACTACTAGACAATAAGAGTGAGAAGTATATCTGGATGAAAGGCACATTTTACACTCTTACGTCCTGCCACAAAAGTAAATGGAAAACAACCCAATGCAGGCAGGACTGCCAAAAGCTCCAATCCTTCAAAGGTGAAGAGATAGGTCACCCCAACAGGCAAGGAACCATGACCAGGTGATGTACTTGAAGACAAAGGGTTTATGGAATGAGTAATGAAAGAAGGCAGTTAGAAACATCAGCTACAGCCATATGATCAGCTGTAGAAAGTAGGGTGGTAAGAGTTACAAATATTTCTTACTTTTATAAAAATAAATTTGATTATATATTAATTTTTTCTCCTCCAGCTACCATCTAAAATAAAATTTGGTAAAGGTAGCTATCTTTTCTTTTAGTTTCATTGGGCTGCTGTAACAAAGTCCCACAAACTGAGTGGCTTAAAACAACAGAAATCTGTTCTCTTAGAGTCTGGAACCTAGATGTCCCAAATCAAGGTATCAGTAGAGTTAGCTCCATTTGGAAGCTCTGAGGGACAATTCAGCAGCCTTTGGTGTTCCTGCATTTGAGATGTATCTCTCCAATCTCCACCACCCTAATCATATGGCATTTGATCCTTTGCGTATGTCCAAATTTCCCTCTTTTTATGAGGACAGCAGTACTTGATTTAGCCTAATCCAATATGACCGCTTTAAGAATTTGATTATATCTGCAAAGACCTTATTTCCAAATAAGATCACTTATTTCCAATAAGATCATTTACAAGAGGTCTGGGGTTTTTTAAAATTTCAAAAACACATCTTTTGGGCAAACATAATTCTATTTATCATACCCTTTTATCTCAGCATTTAAATTACAGGTTATCAAAGGCAGAGTGGATCTCAACCAGAGGAGGAGTGAACTTCACTCAAAGATGGGTTAAGTCACAATACGTGGAGCTATGTATCCTTTCTGGAGACAGGGTTGTAAGTGTAGAAGTGACAGCTGCATCTTATTAGAGAGAAACATCATTTTTTCTGTGTCTTTGCCTGGAAGTTGTATATGGTTAAAAGAAGTGTAGGTGGATGCCAACTTGGCAGGGATGGCATGTGGTGGTTTCATACAGTATCAATTTAGCTAAATGAGAAACTGCATTTCCCTTTCGTGTTTTACACTGGGTTAAGGTGAGCTTTCAGAGAAATCTACATGAGATTTGGAAGGAGGAAGTGAAGCAGCAGCCACTATGCTCTGAAGAGGGCACCAGGCAATATGGTCGACAGCACAATTTCACTGATCTGCTGGCTCACCTGGGCTTGGGGCAGCACCTGTTATTACTCCATTATTCCTCCTTCAGTTTCACAAGTCCTGTACCAGGTGTGCATTCAGCTCCCTTGCTAAGGGCACCAGACCCTTCTCCAAAGTAACCCACATCATTGAGATTGCTGAAAGGCCAATGTGGGTTCTAGATCTTTCTCCAGATTCCACTTCCCATGCAACACACACCTTGATACATGTGTCTTGACATTGTACAAAGGTTCTCACAGAACCTTTGAACACTGACAAAGGTTCTCACGGAAAAGGAAGTCAGGAACCATGGAAAACAACTGTCATGCAGTCTACCACCTCCATAGGGGCAGGACGTCTTTTTTTCCAAATGCTTTATTCCTGCCCATTCTTCTGGGGCCCACTTCTCAATACTCATTTTCTGTTCACATCCATATATAATGACTGTGTCCGATTAGAGCTTGAAACCAAACATCAACCCATATTCCCTGAGATCAGCTATTTTATGTTTGGGGACTAAAACATAAAGACAAAATGTTGTGGTTTATCTACAAAAGCCTGTTCACAAGCAAGGTAAAAGCCATATTGCTTATCTCTATTCTGTGTGGCTCACCAGATAGTTCATCATCCAGAAGATCTAGTTAGAGCAATTTATCAGTATTTTATCTTAATCAACTTCTGAAGTGTGACTCAGGTCCCAGTTCTTCATTCTAATATAGCTTTTCATTTTTGTTTTACGGTAATCTCCAATTCTCTCTTTGCCACACTTTATTTCCTTTACAGAAGCTCATCTTTCCTCTTGTATTGTCCTTGTGTGATTGCTGCTATTTTCCCGTGTACATTTCTCTACTTGTCAGCTTTTCTGCCCCACCTTTTGCCCACTTGTCCTGATCCAAAAGCAGCTGGCATAAAGGCGAGCATCATATCCTGGTTAATATGCACTGATTAGAAAAGTGTTAACTGTTGAAATAAATGTACATAGAAATTACTTTTCTGTTCAACTTAAGGTAACAGTGCCAGCTCTATCTGCTGAATCTGTATGTAACAGATTTACTCTATTGAATCACTAAATTCACTCAGCACAAAACCATCATTGCCAGATGCTGAGAATGATGTATGCTTCAGTCAGTCAGAGACACTGTTTCTCAGGAAGACAACACTCAATTATTCCCCAGTTAGCCGAGGCACCTAGTGAAGCCCAGAAACCTGGGGAGTCTGGTTTTGACAGCAATAGCTTGGTTAATCCATTTTATTTTCATGAAGTGGTTCAAATTCCTCATGAAGAAATGGAGGCTAAGTGACTCAAAACAGATTAGCAAAAAAGACTGGAGTCTCTCTCAGAATTCTCGGTATGCAGGCTGGCAGGGTTCCTGTCTGCCCCGGGACAGTCTTACTCTCAAAATCATCAAGTTCAAAAAGCATAAATCATTTCCACGCAGCTAAAGAACAGAAATTGTACTGATTTCTCTTCTTGTTTTGCTAAAAAAAAAAAAAAGAAAAAAGAAAAGAAAGAAAGAAAAGAAAGGAAAGGAAAGGAAAAAACAAAAACAAAAACAAAAACCTTACACTCTATCAGAAATTTAACATTTGGATTTAGAATAAACGAAAAGAAATGCCTAGTAAATCACCATGTATTTTAAATCACTAATCACATAACAACTTGACTTCTTAAATATGCTGTAGCACCAAGGGAATTATTAGTCTGAAGAACAGAAAACACCGTAAGAGAAATTTACTTTTCACCTGATTAACTCTTTGTCGTAAAAATAATTCAAACAGCTCTCAGTTAATTCCTGTTAAGTTCAGTCTTCACTTTTCTTTTTCACTTCCAGTAGAAAAGCTATTTAAAAAATAAATGTCAAAAAATACTATGTTATGGCAGTTCTAAACAATGTTCGCAAAAATAGGTCAAACGTAGTCATCTAGCACTGGACATGCCCAGACTCTTTAATTCTGTTACTCACCCCAGGCAAATTTCAGTTTGCTGTGAATCTTCTCCTTGGCCAAGTCCCTCTAGACATGTATTTTAATAAAATGTAGAAAACATTAAGATCATACTCTTCCCCTAGCCCTATGCCCTCTTTTCTCTGCATTGGGAACCCATGAAACACCATCTATGTATTAACCAAGTGTGATAAGAAAGTTGTATTCGTGATGCTGAGCTCCATTTGCTGCCTTGCACTCTCTGTGGTTAGTGTCACCCAAAAGATGTCAAGTGAACAAGTGACAAGGGGAGTGGCAAGAGGGCAGGGGAGGGACTATCCAAACCCTAAATGGCGGATGGTCACAAATATTTCTCAGCCAGCCACTGGAAAGGTCACAGAATTCTAACCAATCAATCAGGCAGTGACCTGTCACCAGAACTCAAAGGCTGGAGTAGAATCCCCCTCATCCCTCTAAGTGACTTCACCTGAGGTTTTTCCCTATGCGGAAAATTGCATTTGCTGATGAGGGTAGAGATCTAAGAGAACAGGGGGGATGATAACCAGGCAGATTGATTACCTGAGCCCTTTGGTTTCCTTGCTAATTCTCTCTGCGTCACACTGGGATCCGAAAATATTTTCCCTCCCTCATCTCACTTTCCACTTATAAAAACGTGTGTATTTCCAAGTATGTTACATGTACAAGTTACCAGAGGTAAGAGATGCTTGAACCTGAGTTGAGTGAAAGAGGAGGAAAAAAGACACATCCCAAAATGAGTTTCATTTATATAATGAAAATAAATTTTTACACAATCAACAGAAACACATCAAGTTTTTTTTTTTTGCGAAAAATATTTTTAAATAAATTTTTGTCTTTTTTTTTTTTTTTTTTTTTTACATTCTGATATACATATGTAACAAGGTTTATGGCGCTGTAACCAGAATCAAATTAAAAAAAAAAAAAAATTAGGGAAAAGGTGGGAAGGAAAGTAATTGATTTTTATTGAATTCCTTTCTATCTCCAAGCTGGCAAATTTGCACTATTTGTCTATTGTCGACTGCCAGCTCTAACTTGTTTGCACACTCAAAACACCGTATTATTGCACAAGAAGCCAGTGAAGGCATATGGTAAAATGGTCAGCTCCTCGCTATTTAAAAAAAAAAAAAAAAAAAAAATCTCTTAAACCCAAAGAAGGGGGGGGATAATCCAGAGTATGAAACACACAAAATCAACAGTATCTTTTGTCTCTTTAAGAATGTGAAGGGTTCTTAGACCACTTAAGCTGCCCTGATTTTCTCTTTGCACCAGTGAGTACTACAGGGCTTGGTTTGGTTGGGTTGTTTTTTTTTTTTCCTGTGTTGGTGGCCCAGGCAGCTCTTGGGCCTTGTGATTCAATGTCTTTTCTGTCTCTTACTTTTGGTTCTTTTTAATTTGTTTAAGTTGTAGTATCTTCGGTCTATGAACCTGCACAGACTAATCATCAACTCTACAAATAGCTTAAAAGGAAAAGGGGGGAAGAAATGAGTTTTATCATATTTTTATTGTTGGCTTTAAAAAATTACTCTAGCTCTAGTCTCCCTGCTTTATCAGTTCGAGGGAAGGAAATCTCAACGGCATCAAAAGATAATTTCTTCTCACACTTGTGAAAAATAAAAAGTTTTTAAACAAGTTTTGTTTCCATTCACAAACTTGACCCCCATCTAAAAAAAAAAAAAAAAAGAAAGAAAGAAAAAAGAAGAAAAAGAAAGAAAAAGGGAAAAAAAGAATCCATCCTTCTTTCTCTTTGTCTCTTAACCGAGACCAGTCATCCCTTCGTCCAGACTTGTGTCAGACGACCGTTTCCACGCCCATCAGCTTTGGTGTAAGGATCCGAGGTGTCACGCCATTGTTTAGGTCTTCCTCAAACTCCAGTAACTGCCCCATGAAGTTAAGGTTTGGGGAAATAATTGGTCGTTTGCCTTTGACAAATTTATAGGCATCAGTCATGGTCATCCGAGTGTGCTTCATCAAGTATGCGATGACGATGGTGGCCGAACGGGACACGCCGGCTTGGCAATGGATGAGAAGCCCTTTCCCGCACTGGTGAGCTTCCTCTGGGAAAGGAGAGAGAAAGCCAAGAGGTGCAGGAAGGAAGAAAGATATGGAAAAAGAGAGATTAGCTTTCATCCAGACTTGACAACGTTCTCTTTCGTAAAGAGTAAAGAATAAATAAATTCAAATGGCTTTAAAACAAAGTATAATTTACTAGTTAATCGTATAGACTTATGCTGCAACCTCCGGAAGTGGCTAAAAGTAATATTAGCATGAATAAGAATTTACATTTCTCCATTTAAAGAGAAGACGAGGGGAAGGAATCATTCCTAGAAACAGTTCGCTGCACAGGGGGTGGCCACTTAGGGCAGCCAGAGTTACAGCACAGTTAACTAGCTTGTGAAGCAAGCCACGGATTAAGTAGACCCTTTTGATAAAGGATGTTAATTTCAATCACTAGGTTGTATGGTTTATCAAAACTCGTGTTGTTAACAATGTCTCTCCCAGCTGTGATAGAGGAAGAAAACAAAACAAAACATTTCTTTCTTTATATTATAGAATTGTTCTGTACAGGAACTGGTATTAAATAGATAAGGATTCCAGCCTTACTAAACTCTGAGATTTGAGAAATGAAACCCAACTAGAAAGCAACTATGTTCAGCTTCTTACCAGAAAAGCCTGTTGTTGCAAATGTAGCTCAAGACTTCCAGTACTTAGGCACAAGGCATCACCTGCACTGAACTGTCCAACCCCCCTGCATCCCTGAATGCTCTTCCAACATGGCGGTGATGACAAAGATGGAGGAATTCTAATGGTGGCCCAGAAATCAGAGCAACTGAAAGTAGCAATACTTTGTAAGTTTTCAGATACATTAGAAGCTCAGAGGAATAGCTTATGGGCACTGCCTAAACAGATTCTTAATGACACTTCTAGACCAGAAGGCGTCCCAAAGAAAGCATCCCTGAAGGAATATCAAGTAGATGATAAGTACGGGAGGGGAGTGAGAAGGAGTGATCTAACTTAAACCACTTTTTTTTTTTTTTGGCTTATTTATTTACTTAAGTAATCTCTACACCCAATGCAGGGCTTGAACTCATGACCCAGAGATCAAGAGCTGCATGCTCTTCCAACTGAGCCAGCCAGCTGCCCCTAAGTTAAACTAGTTCTATTGACTACCCAGCAGCGGACTGAGAAAACTAACATTATGCAAAGTTCCATCTTAAAAATCTGTGAATTAAGCTTACTTCTCATAGATAAAAGTATCTGAAGAAAGTATTTCCCTTTTGCAATTTCTTCCCTTGAGCACACACTATTCATTGACCTCCACTATGCGCTGCAAAGTGCTAGGTTTGACCATTGGTTCCACTACAGGCTAGTGTGAGTCACCTGCATACTGGGAGGAATACTCAGTAACAAGGCTCAGGGAATGTGGGAATAATATCATCCAATTCAGGAATAAATAAATAGGCATAGTTAAATCCTAAACATACATTCTGCTTAGTTTGTATTAGACTCTCAGTAAATGTCATCATGGTTGCAAAAACTGCTGCTTTCAGTTATCTAAAGATATAACAACAAAAATAACATTGTGCCTATACAGGCTGTGATGCCAAATTGTTCTTCAGGTTAAATGCTCTTTGTTACTTGTTTTGTTTTCCTTTTTTAAAAGATCAGATAAGCCTGAATAGCGTATAAGGAATGCAGAGGCCTTGCTTGAAATCCTGTTGGGACAAGCATGTCTGATGCTACTCATTAAATGGAAAACAATCTCTTAACTCCCCCAGCTGGAATTAAGTCAGATAAAATTGCAGTCATAACATCATATATCAACCAGAAAGCTCCTCATCTACTCGGTGACAAATAGTTCTTCCTCAGGGCTCAAAGTTTGATTCAAATATAATTAATAAAGAATCTAAGGTGTCTTTGCAGCCACAAATTAGTTAGTTGCCATTCAGGAACTAACAGCATTGGGAACACTGCCCCAGCGTATTATAGAAAGGCCCCTGTCTTGGAGTCAAGAGCTTTGCATTCTGCTCCCTTCTCCGACACTACAATTCTTACAATCTTGGAGAAGTCACTTTATTTTTCTGAGTTCAGTGACCACCCAGACTATGCTTCCAGACGGAAGAGTCCATGGTCCTGCATGGAAGGCAGAATTAGCCAGGAAAACAGCTGGGTGACGAGACCAGAACTGCCGACTCTATAGCAAATCCACCAGACCCAAGGTTTTGTTTTTGGTTTTTTTTTCCTGATAAAGGAGCACCAAACATGAGTGCATTCTTCCTGGGACAGAGGCCAGTAACAACCTGCTACAATATTTGAGAAAAGTAGTGGATCACCTTTTTGTGGTAATGAAAGTTGGAGTCACTTGAAAAAAAAAAACTGGAGCCTCTGCTAGGTGCCCAGTTGTCCCCCCAACATGATAATTTGAGCCTTAAAACAGTTCAAGGCTATAGAAGCCGCAAAAATTAAAGTTAGGATTAGGGTTAGCTTGGTGGTTACTTCCTTCTGGAGATTAAAGTCAACTGTTGTTAGAATTCCACTCCTCGGGAACTACTCAGGCTACACAACCTGGTCTTTCCGACTTTGGGGCAAGTCTTATGAAATCTAGTACCATCTCGCTAATGCTCACATTCACACCCTTCTGCTACCCAGTGTTTCAGAAGGGAGACAAAGCAAGTAGAAAGGAAAAACAACTTAGCCCTCCACTCCTGTCTCCCCTGTGCTGATGTGACATGTAGAAGATGTTCAGGACAGCACTGTTCTACTGAAAAACGTTCTTCTGAAGCAGCCTTTCAGCAAATGTCACCTTTGCCTCAACCCCGCATAAAGAAGCTATCCCAAGTGCAGATGAATTCAGCCCCAGGTAAGGGAAAAATGGGCAAGTTTGGAAGTAGTATCGTCTTCACTGTATTTTACCTCTTGCAAAGCGCTGGCAGACATGGTAGACCAGATAGCCACAGCCACAGTGCCAGCTCTGGCCTCCCAGGGCTTTCCTCTCCATTACTTCTTTTGAAATTCTGGGACAGAACATATCCGTGTGCATCCCTACCATCTTTTCATTGAGAAGGAGAGGGATGTGGATTTCCCCACCAAACGGAATCACTGTTTCTTTATACCCATCCCAGGGGCTCCCATGCATTCGTTCAACGGGCCGTGACTGAGAAGAACACTGGCCACACCAGGTGGCAAAGCCTGAAAACACCCCAGAGCAGCTTTTTGGCAACGCAGGCATAAACCTTGGGCTTGATATCAAAGCAAAAGCTTTGGGGCAAGGAAGGTGGAAGACGAGAAGTCCCCTTGGGAGATAGTTACCGATGAACTCAAAAGCCTCTTCAAAGTACTGCCTCAGGTTCTGCTTGTTGCTGTCAGTAGCCGGCAGCCTCTTGTAGTTGAACAGGCCTTTCTCGTAGTGGTAGAGGGGCAGGTGAGTGGTGACATTGATGATGTAGCCGATGTTCAGCCGCTGCATGGTGTCCAGGTCCTGAGCGTCCTGCTCATTGCCGAGGAACAAGAAGGGCAAGATGGGCGTCAGCTCCGCATTCTCGATGTCAGGGGTGGTGGGGATGGACTGAGGTAGCTTGCTGGGGGCTGCAGATGCGCCGCCCCCCACCTCCCGGCACTCTTGGAGCTGGAGGGAGTTGTCACAGAGGTTTTCATGGTTCTGCTTGAAACTGCTAAGTCCACCTGGAGCAAACACACAGAAAGTGACAATGACCATCCCTGGAACTTCAGAGTTGCAGAAAATGCCACTGTCCCCAGAGACGTTAAGTGCATTCTTGCAGAGGCACACTTTTAAAAAAATGAGATCAGAATAAAAATGCAAGGCCATTTGGAGATCCAGGACAAGCTTCAGAGGATCTCACTGCATGTGGTACTGTCGCAATGTGGCTCTTTACACAAACCGTGGCATGTTCCCCTGGAAAGAGTTCATTCGCAGCACCAGGCAATTTTATCAGGAGCAGATTTGACCTGCCTCAAGGTGCCATATGCTCAGCGGCCTACATAGAACCTTGTACTTTGGGAGCCAGGGAAAGCATGGCCAACCTCCGTGGGCAGTGTAGGCACGCCCTGCACTCTTCCATAAGCTGACCTCACCCAGAAAGACAAGTCAGCTTCCAATACGGAAGAGTGGCTATGGACAGGGACCTTGGAAGACCCAGATTACCTTGGCTATAGTCCCAGGAACACAACTTCTTGGCTCTGTGACTTAGGCAAGTTAATTTCTCTCTCTGTGCTTGTGGTTCCCCATCTATAAAATGAGGGAAATAGCATCTACCTTTTAGTGCGACTGGGAGTCTGGACTTAATGAATACAGGCACAGTGTGCAAACCACCACCCCATGAGTAAGTCCAGCAGCACTTTGAGGAATAGAGCTTAAGAAAGTGATCTAACTAAAATATCCAGCTAGATGTACAAAGAGGTTTATATAGCATTATCTGTTTCACAGAAAAGGCCAAAGACAAAAACAAATCTTAAAAAATGAAAAGTTATCATTATCATCCAATGGAATGTTATGTAGCCATTAAAAGTTGTGAAAGGAATATGGAAACAAAGAAAATGTTTCTATATGTAATGTTAAATGAAACAAAGCCAATTCAAAAACATTCACCATACTTGTGATCAAGAACTAAAAGACCATGCAAAAAAGAGCACTTGTTTAAGGTAGGAAATTTATGGATCACAGTTTCTTTAACTTTTTCCTTTAACATTTGTTAGATGTATCATACACATGCAGAAGCCCAAAGGATTATCAGGAGGGTCAAATGACACAATGTACATATAAGGTCCAGGAAATCTGAGTTGATATTATTCTCACCAAATGGGCTCTAATTCTTATCAAACAACTACATACCCTGGTCTTCCCTTTGAAAGGAGGGGGAAGTTAGAGACCTCCTAAAACCTGAAAGCCTCCAGAATACAACATTTATGCCCTCTGAGAGTTTTAGGAGATTAGGCCAGAAACACAGAGCTGGTACAGGACATGGTTGTGTTGAAATAGACAGGAAGTTTATCTGTCCAGGGGTTTCCGAACGTAACTTATGCCTTTCCCATTTCAAGTCTCATCTTTGGTATCTATAGCAGGAGCTCCAGACTATAACCTAGACCAAGTCTCAAGGCTGTGCTTGCCCAGTACATAGCCAGCTAGACGTGACAACCCAGTAAGTCCTATTAATTATCATTAAGGTCCAGTGGTGGCACAATGATCATTCAAAGAGGGTAATATTATGGTCACTCAGTTCATTCATCGGTAAGTGCCAAAACCTATCTTTGCTTTTTGAAAAGAAAAACAGGAGCTACAAATTCATTTTAATGGATATCTAGAATTAAACTCTGCCTTTACATATTACTAGTTCACTCTGCTATGATATCATGAGTAAAAAGTTTGTCTGTGCCCTAAGAGATTATTTTTAAAGTAAAGAGAAGAAATGGAAAACCAGAAAGACTACTTCAGTAGTGACTACTTTCTAGAAAAAAAAATGAAATTACCCACCATCACCATTACAAACCCCATGAAAAAGACTATGAAGAGTTATTTAAAAATCCGCTCAGCTTTGCCTCCATAAAATCCAAGTAAACAATTCACACTGATGCTGTGATGGGAACCTAATTCACTTTTTTTTTTCCCCTTAAGAAAAGGGCAGTGGTTACACTTTTTCATATGAGAGGAAAGACCAACAAGATAAATTCAAAAGAAGTCTCTAAGGGGTGCGGGGGGCTTTTGTCTATTCTTATTTAGGGTACTCAAGCTGTAATTTGTCTTAAAAGCAGCTAGTTTAAAAAAAAATGCATGCCAAAAAAACCCACACACAGAAAAAAGCAGCATACAGCTTTTTAAAATTCTGTCTCTACACCTCCTTTCCCCATGACATCAGCTGGAGGCTCCCCACCTGCCCAGTTGCCATAGCAGTTACACAAAGACATACAATGACATCAGTTGGCATGATATCAGCTCTTTGAGTACAAACAATACAAGAAGAACTACTTTGTTTAAGGCCTTTGGTGCAACTGTGTTCTGGGGAGCCAATGATGTAATGCTAACAGGTGGCATGGGCCTTCCATTTGCCTAATGGGGGGAAAAAAACCATGGGGGAGGGGAGAAGGGAATTTGAGACAGACAGACACAGAATGCATTGAATCCCAGGGGGTGCTCATGTGCAAAACTACATGTATATGGTATGTTTAAGCCATGTGGGAACTCTGTTCATCACTATTTGAAGATGGAGAGGATATTAAAGGAAATGTTATGACTCAAATACATGAGTTGCACAAGAAAATTCTCCTTGAGGGGCATGAAGAAACAGTCTCCCATTCACTTGTCGGTCTGCTGACCAGCGCAGGCATCAGTTCTCACTAAGGGTCGTGCATATCCACACACAGCAGTCACGCAACTCTCCTGGGACAAGGGGGGTGCTCCAAGCCAAACCAACCAGTCAGATCTCACAATGGTGTTTTTTTAGAGAAATGTCTGCAGAGAGGATGGTTTTATTCTCTTAGGAGATTGGACTTGGAAGCTGGGGAAGGAGAGCAGGAAAGACTAAGGCTAATATGGTTTTCTCCTCCAACCACCTTCCCCCACCCTATCCCACTAGCGGCTGAACAGCCTGATCACTTAATGAGGAGACTGATTATGTCCTGTTCCTTATTACTACATAAGAACATTCTAACAGGATAACTAACAAGTGAGGTAGAGACAAAGTAGCTGGTGATTAAGAGCACATGTTAGAGGCGGACAGATCCAGGCTACAATGTTGATTCTGCCCCATGAGAGCTGTGAGTCATGGTGCAAATCACTGTCCCTCACTAAGCTTTGGTTTACTGATCTGTAAAGTGGGCATAATGTCACCTACCCATGGAGCTGTGGTAGGGGCAGCCTATGAAAACATGGTGATCTATAACCAGGCATTTGATAAATAATGTCTTCTTACTCTGCTATCATCACTGTCCGTGTCCTCATCTCTCTTTGATCTGTCCACACTGCAGTCCGTGAGAACCCTAAGTGCTGGGCAGTGGTTCTCAGGCCAGATGGCGTGGATCTCAGTCCCAGCTCTGGCGACACAAGCTACCAGATCCTGAGCAAATTCCTTACCTCCTGGTTCCTCAGTTTTCCCAGATATAAAACAGGGATAATAATCATACCTATCTCACATTCCTGTTTTGAGGATTAGACTGGTTAGTAAAAATAAAGTATTTTGAAACAACATCTATCCATGGTAAGCACTTTTTTGTTTTCATTACTTTGGGAAACCACTATTTTAAAGATCTAAAAAAAAATTTTTTTTTCTTTTCCTTAATATAAAGACTCTAAATGACCAGTAAGCAAATGTTCCAGAGTTTTTACTTTTAACATTTTATTTAAAAAGAGCTAAGTCCGGGGCGCCTGGGTGGCTCAGTGGGTTAAGCCTCTGCCTTCGGCTCAGATCATAATCTCGGGGTCCTGGGATCAATCCCCGCATCGGGCTCTCTGCTCAGTGGGGAGCCCGCTTTCCCCTCTTTCTCTGCCTGCCTCTCTGCCTACTTGTGATCTCTCTCTCTTTATCAAATAAATAAATAAAATCTAAAAAAAAAAAATAAGAGCTAAGGCCTAATGGACCTGCGTGGTTTTAACATTTAAATAATATACTTTTATCATAAAGAAGCCACAGCTCCCTATTCTTCCTAAACAAATAGGTTTGATTTCCTTTGTTCTTGCTTTCCCAATAAAAACTGCATATTTTTTAAATTTCTGTGTGGTTGTTTTTTGTTTTGGCTTAGTTTGGTTTTGGGGGTTTTGTTTATTTGTTTTTTCCAGTGACGGAGTATGTTTTAAATAAAAGTGTTCTTGGCCCATCTTTTACTCCACGCCCTAGGCCCCACCGGGCTGAGCCATCTTCTTACACACACAATTGCTTGCAGTCACAGTGCAAATATTTTCAAGGCACGAGCAACACTGCTGGGGGCAAACATTTCCAACCTTATCTCAAAACTAGGTTCTCTGCCAAAATGAGCATGGTCAGCACTTTGATTCTGAATGGGAACAACAAAGAAGATTCTACCCCTAAAGAAAAATATGTAGAAATACAAGTCCTGGTTTCTTCCAACAGCATGGCCACAGACCCACAGCAGCAACGGACTCTGGTTTTAGTGGCAAAGCTCTTTGTAGCTTGGTTGCGGCTCCTGCTGCTGTTTTGGCCATGGTGCAGTTCTAGAAGCAGCAGAGCCTTCTGCGATATGATTCAGAAGCGGTGCTCTGGGTGGCAACAGAAAGAACCACGTCCAAATGCAGGAGCTATAAGCAAGGGATTTCCATATTCGGAAGATGGACAGCACTTTCACACACACGCTTTTAGGTTTCCTGTGATGCTGGAAAGTGAGTACTCTCCAGAAATGTCAGGACAACTCTCGCTGAAGGCCAGCAAGTGGAATTAACACCCAAAGAGAGAAGGAAGGGGATGAAAATGCAACTTCTACCAGCTTGCAGCGAGCATACCAACCACCCCTTTTTGTTGTCTGTTTTCTCTTAGGGGGAGACTAGACTTCTATTTGTTTATTTATTTATTAGTTTTTTTTTTTAAGTTTTATTTCTTTATTTCAGAGAGAGAGAGAATGCAAGCAGTGGGGAGGGGCAGAGAGAGAGCAAGAGAGAGACCCTCTCTGCTGAGTGCAGAGCCTGACACCTGACTTGATCTCACAACCCTGAGATCATGACCCGATCCAAATCAAGAGTTGGATGCTCTACCGACTAAAGCCTGGGTGAGCAGTCTTTTCAAGTAAAATGGTACTTTGATGACAGTGGTTAAGAACACAGACTGTGGAGGCACACGGCTTGGTTTCAAAATCCTACACTAACTAGCTGCCAGCACTAACTAGCTGTGTTACCTCGCGCAAGTTATTTAATGTTCCTATGCCTCTGTTTTCACATCCACAATATGTAGTTAACCCTGGTATCCATCTCCTAGGTCTCTTAACGTGGATAAAATGATACCTGAGTTAAATATTATTACTACCAAGGGGAGAGCTACTGGTGTAAAACGGGGCCCTAAAGGATCCTATTTTGTGGGTCCTTCAGGCAATTGCAATGCATCAAAGCAGACTCCCGAGATTCTTATACACAAGGACCCTTGTGGAAGAAACAAAGCCTGGATCAACTGGAGGGGACGCCAGGCTTCCTGCGCTGAAACGCTCAAAGACAGGGCCATGGTGATGTCATGCTTTTCAAGGCAGAAAACCACCCACCTTCACAGGAGAAGTATTTGGGATAGCAGCTAAAGCTGTACAGGATACTGTTCCTGCTTTACATGGAATTGTCTTCAGAGTCCACAGACTGTATTTTATAGTAGGGATGATTTCAAGTTCAATGGCTGCTGATGTCCCCTACACTGTCCTATGACCCTGTCCCCAGGCAATGTGTGGGGCGTCTATATTAAAGAGAGAGACTGTGTCCAGTGAGAGCGCGGTGTCAGTAGGTATAGGAAGAAACAAAGGGATCAAGAAACACTTCTGTTACCTAAGGAAGAGGGAGACTTGGGAAGCTGGGTCCCACAGTTCGGTTAGTGAGGCCATGAGTCAGGGAGGAGTCTCCCAATCACACTGTTTCATCGCTTCCCTGTGAAATGTGCAACGTGTGAAAAGATATAAACAAAGAGGTATCATTAAGCTTAACCTTCTTAACAACGCCAGGATCTTCAATCCAACGGAACACATATGGACGATTTGGACAAATATTAAGTGTTCCAGGAAGATATATCTGTGTCACCTCGTGGGTTTTGTTTTGTTTTTTGTTTTTTAATTCTTTGGTCTCTTTGATAGGAGATACAAGTTATCTACAGATATATTTCAAAAGCCAACTCTATAAGGTAGTCTCTGATATATAAGGCAGCAGGGGGAAATCCTTGCCTTGATTCAGAATAGTAGCTCGACCCCATGCTAGCTGTGTGGCTTTCTGAACATTATTGGGTGTTTCTTACTTTTCCTTAAGTATAAAACGGGAATACTACTTACTACTCAGTCTCAGGTAATGATTCATTCATGGAAACCACTGGTGAAACATCCATCCTCCTATCCTTAAGAAGATTTTTCAAACCCGTAGCTATTTGCATAAGAATTGTCCTTGGGGCCACCAAGATAAGGAGCACTCTGGGTGGTCAGTGCTGGAGGATGGCTGTACTCTGGAGGGTCAGAGTTGGGGGCTGAGCTAGATAGAGGTGGGACCACAAAAGAAGACACAGATGTTTCAGAGACACAGAGACATGAAGAAAAGAACATCTGCTAGCACCAGTCCCAAGCAAGGGACAGGCTATCAAAGCAGAGCCTACAGGGCACCCTGCCTACAGCCCTGCTCTTGGAACGGTCAATTCGGTCACAGCTTATATTCCACTAATGCAAGAGGAAATGGCATGCAGAAGGGGGGCTCAGTCTGCTGGTTGGTGGTCTCCCCTGGAAACTTCCTTATATTTAGTTATTTGTGTTCTAAGATGTCAATAGAGGCAGGATATATAGGGTCATCAATACATATAAATGCATGCCTGGCAAATTTTATGGAGATACACACACACACACACACACACACACACACACACATATATATACATAAATACACATATATTTCTAGAAATTTTAGAAATAGAGATATAGAAAAAGTGTGTGCATGTATAACTTTTCCATTCCTATAATTCCTCAATTAGTTGAGATGTTCAAAATTTTGCTTGGGGTCACCGTATAAAATCTTAGTTCAAGCGTCCGAAATAGGCTCACATGCAACATCACTTCACAACTAAAACTGTACTTTTAATGTTTATTCTTTTTTGGGGGGGTATTTTTCTTCCTATGTATATATAAATTAATCGTTTTAATAGAACTTTGGTTCTTGGAGAGCAGGAATAGTCTTATTTAAATCCCTCAGTACACGGGGTTTTGCCAAATGTCACAGGAAGACAGGTGGTTTCTTGATATATTTGATCCCAATAACTGTAGGGAAGAGATATTGAGATAGATATCAATCCCTTTTTGGAAATAATTTACAAACATTAAAAGATAAAGGTAAAAGTTCTCTCTGGTGTCAACTTTACCTAGTGACAAATCATAGGTAGGAAGTATTTCAAGAATGCCCCCTAGGGGGCTCTGTCTGTTAAGCATCTGCCTTCGGCTCATGTCATGATCCCAGAGTCCTGGGTTCCAGCCCCACATTAGGGGGGAGGTCCTTGCTCAGCAGAGAGTCTGTTTCTTCCTCTGACTCTCCCCCAGTATTGTGCTGTCTTGCACACTTTCTCTCTCAAATAAATAAATTCTTTAAAAAAATATACATAGCATCATGCCCTTCACAAAATTGTCTCCTATAACAGACTATATAGGTCACTCTTGTTCTTATCCTTGATATTACTTAATCTAGCCAAGAGGTATTTAGTTATGTTTTAAAGAAATTTCCTGAAAAGTTTACACTAGAATTTTCTCAAATTCTGAGTTTAAATAATAAAGTCCTTTCAAAGGATTTTCTACTGGACAAAAATCATAAATTAGACCACTAACGCTCACCCCAAATAAACATTGCTTGTTTATTGTCTAGTCATTGTAACTCAAGTAACTTACTCATTTTTATATTCTTCAGACCACAATCTGGTAGACTAATAAAATCCAGCATTCTGGAAAAGAAGCTAATACACGACCTTAATCTATATCAAGAACTAAAATCAGCCTTTGCTCGTTCCCAGTCTTTGTACAATTTACAATGAGCTCTCAGCTTCAATTTTGTCTCTATGTGCTTTTATAACTATTTTCAATCATTAACTTGTTTGGGGGCCCTTCTTTCTTATGTTTTAAAAGACACTGCTTCCTTCTTTGATCGATCAAATCTTTGTAGTATCCTCAGTGGGAATTTTTTTTTATATAAATACATGCATAAATAGTTATTTCAAAAAAGTAAATGGAATCAGAAGGATCCAACAACTCAGGAACCCTGATTTTAAAAAGTTGAAAATGAAACTCTGATCGTAGCCTTTCCAAGGAACGCTGATGCTGGCACGTTTCTGTCCAAATTCCAGAGATGCTGTCTCTGTCCCCACCACCTCACACACCTCCCAGCTCAGAAGTTGCCTCCCTGGGCTTCCAATCACCTTCACTGCTGAACAGGTCAGAACAGTGCCCAGACTCCCTCTTCAGCCTTGGGCAGGAGCTCCAGTGCACTAAAAAAGGACTGGGTGGCTCAGTGGGTTAAAGCCTCTGCCTTCAGCTCAGGTCATGATCCCAGGACCCTGGGATCCAGCCCCACATGGGGTCTCTGCTCATCAGGGAGCCTGCTTCCCCCTCTCTCTCTGCCTGCCTCTCTGCCTACTTGTGATCTCTGTCAAATAAATAAAATAAAAAATCTTTAAAAAAAAAAAAAAAAGCAGTTTCTCCCACGAAGGGAGGTGGACTTCTAATGCCCCCCCCCCCACCCAACACCATCCCAACTTTGAGGCTTTCATGGGTAAGGAGGGTTCAGGATTCCCCAAGTGTAACTCCTGCCTGTCGAGGGAGCACGAGTTGGATGGCTGGAGAGGATTCTTCACCAGGAGGTAAACACAGCCTGTTTCTTTAAATCTGTGACCTCATGTATTTACATTAGAACAGAAAGCACTGCCAGAAGCAACAGCCGATGACAGTCATGTAATTTTCCACAAAGACAACAATCAAGCAGCTTCGTGTTATTTTAATGAGCAGATGACTTTTCTGTGAGTGGGATTTGAACCGTAAGATTTCAGGGTTCCCACAGGCCCAGGAACCCCCTCAGGTTCTCGCAGGACGCACTTGGCCCCCCCCCGGTTTGCCCCCTCTGTCCCCCCCCCCCCCCCCCCCCCCCCCCCCCCCCAGTCTATCTCAGAAACCCTACGGAGAATCAGGGAAGAAAATGAGAGGGGAGATTCTACCTGGAACAGGTATGATGCTTGGCCTGCCAATGAATCCGCAGATGATGTCTGAAACCCATTTTTAAAGAGTGCAGGGTAGGGATGGGAAAAGAGATCAGGCCCCTTCTCCTCCCCAGGGCCCATAGTGAGGCCCTGTTCATGCAGAAAACCCCATCTTGATACCCACTCTCTCTATTCTGTCAGAAAGATTTCAACAAGAACCACCTGGAAGGCAGGGGTGAGCATCATTGACTCCGGGGAGTCTGCCCCTCTGTCTGAGAGGCTGGGACAAGCTCCCCTCGCCCTATAGCCTGGCCTGGAATGGGCAGAGCAGCCACCCCTGGTGGGTCCAGTTGCCCCCTGCAGCCTCCCACTCCATCCACAGACCCACTTGTGGAATCTCCTTCTCGCGGGGAGTCTACCTGCCTCTAGAACAAGCTCCCCTGCCCCTCTACCAAAAATGCCAGTGAAAGAAAGAAGATGTAACTGTTTTCTCTTCACGATGGGGCTTTGGGACTCAATTGAGTGAATGGCTTTCGAGTGAATGTTGTGTGGAGAGAAAAGAATGGAGCACAGGGACCGGAGGAAGTTCCAGCCCCAGGTCCCTGGAAAACTGCAAGTTTGGATTTCCCTTTCATTCCTCCAGCTTTCCACGTCTAAACTGTCCCAAAGTCTCAGCACAGACCAAACAGCTCCCAGGGACAAAGGTGCACCAGAAACACTCTGCTCGAGTCTCTGGGTTCTCTTAGACACACCAGGGATATCTGTAGATGTTTCCCCTTGATAATCTCTCCCATCTAAGAATGAGCCCTCCCAAATTTGGGGGGATTTGAATGACATGCTGAAGATGTCCCCTCCGTCTCTCCACCCTGCTCCGTCCCCACAGGTCAGGGTCCAATGGGAGGAGATGGATGATAAACAGATACACACACAAAGAGAAAGGTAATGATTAATTATGGTAAGGGACAGGAGGTGCCCTCCAGTTCCTGGGGTCTGGAAGAGGGCACTAATTAGATGGGTTTCAGGGAGAGCCTCCCTGGGGATGAGAAGGGACTGGCTGGTTTGGGAAAGGGGTAGAAGGTAGAGAGAACCACACTCTTCGCAAGGGCAGGACACTCGTATGCCTGTAGTGACTCAAGCGAGTCAGCCCCATGTTTGAAGCCTTCAAACATGGGGCTGACTCCCTTGAGCAGGCAGGGGGAGGGAGTGACCAACAGAGTTAAAAAAAAAAACAAAACTCTGCAGAGGGCCTCTTAGGGACATTAAGCAGTGAGGAGGATTTTATTCTAAGGTCAGTAAGCAGGAAGCTCTTGAATGTTCAGAAGTCCATAATAGGGATTATTATGTGTTTGAAAAGAAAAGGGGATCAAGAGAGAAGGGGGGAAAAATAATTTACCAGATGGTGTGATTTAACTCTACTCCAAGACCTGGGCATAAATCACACCCTTTCTCTCCCCAAATAACATCTTTTTTTCCTATAGGGACTGTGTCCCCCACTCCATGCCAAATTTGCATGTTGAAGCCTGACACCCCCCAACTCCAAAATGTTGTGGTATTGGGAGATGGGGGTCTTTGAGAGATCATTAGGTTTAGATGAGGACATGGGGTGGGGTCCTCATAAGAAGAGATAGAGCTTGGTGACTGTCAGTCCACCATCAGGGACACAGCAAGAAGGTGACCACCTACAAACTGGGAAGAGGACATTCGCCAGAACCTGACCATTCCAGCCCCCAAATCTCAGACTCCCAGCCTCCAGAATTGGGAGAAAATAAACTTCTGTTGTTTAAGTGACCCAGTCTACGGTATTTTGCAGATTAATACCGTACCACTTTTCTCAGCACCATAGCTGACTTGTTAAAACTACAAATTATAATTCCTACTTTCCAAGAACCACACCCAAACTTATGGAATACCTGAGAATCTGGCCCCTGGGAACCGAACCATGTCAGTACCATATCTTAAAATCAAGCCAGAGACGTTCCAAGTCAGGATGAGGATGCTGCCTATGGACCAGCATGGCCATCAGAAGCAAGTCCATGGAACCCTCCAGAATCTTAGCTCCATGAGCCCGTTGCAAGCGGAGAAGCCTACTCCATTCCCAAAGACACCTAATTCATTCATTATACACTCCTTGTGGCTCAGCCTTGACCCATGCTGTCCCCGCAACACCTCTCTGGGCTGAAGAACATTTTTGTTGGACAATTTCTGTGTATTTAGGAAGCTACTCTCTACCACGGTAGGGCTCCACCTTCTCTGTTCGCTAAAAACCTCAATACCGGTTAATCCATCAAGGCGGATTAAGGGAGGGGGAAAAAAATCCATGAGATCATACTGGAAGGCTGCAGAGGGAAGAATGTTAACAGGAGGAGAGTGTTATAAAACACAAAGCCATATTTTTCCCAAGAGCTCAACTAGATACTCTCCATTATTATTCAATTCTCTGAAGAGAGGGAAAACATTCTTTGCTTTTCAGGGCAGAAGTTTAAATAATGAAGCATTGCTAAACAAACAAACAGAGGAAAGCCCAGTGAAGCTATTCATTAAACAACCCCAGTGTACAAAAAGGAGCACGGCTGCTAACAGTCCAGCTCCCCCGAGGACCGACATTTGTCTTAGACCCCAAATTAAACACATCACAACTTCACAGCAAAAGTATGTTTTCCAATGGGATTTAAGTAGAGTCCAATTAAATAAATCTCTAGAAATATCAGGAGCAAAGCCTCAAGGGAGAGCATATTTCTACTGTGAAACATTCTCATTGGAAATTACATTCACAAAAGGTCATCTAGAAACATCCATGGCAAGAGAAGGGGAGGAGAGGCAGGAAGCAAGGCAAAGGGACACACACCAAGGGAAGACAGGGACAACAATCCTGGGTGCATCTTCACCTGCTTGAATGAAAGCCCCATGTCCAAACAAACAGCTTTTATGACCCTGTTTTTTAAATATGCCCTGGAGGTCAAAAGCTGTAGCTTAGGGAATTCAGGAAGTGGAAGGGGAAAAGATCAAGTGTCAACATCAAAATCTGAATTGTTTTACAGAACCTATGTTTTCAGTTCACGAAAAGCATAGCAACAAGTTCCTCAAGTCACCAAGCTGAATTCTATATTTGGCAAGAAAAACGAAGCAAGACTGAGCACTTAACGATCAACGGCCAGAGTGAGCAGGCGTGAGCTCCCCCCACAGCAGATGGCACCCAGCCTGCCTGTGGCACACAGTCGGACCCCGGAGGGAGGGCTGAGCTCAGAAGCGTGGGCCCAAAGCCAGGGGAGGCCTCAGGGCACAGCGAGAGACAGGAGGTCACACCAGATCAAAAGCTAGCAGGTCGGGCGCCTGGGTGGCTCAGTGGGTTGGGCCGCTGCCTTCGGCTCAGGTCATGATCTCAGGGTCCTGGGATCGAGTCCCGCATCGGGCTCTCTGCTCAGCGGGGAGCCTGCTTCCTCCTCTCTCTCTCTCTGCCTGCCTCTCTGCCTACTTGTGATCTCTCTCTGTCAAATGAATAAATAAAATCTAAAAAAAAAAAAAAAAAAAAAAAAAAGCTAGCAGGTCGAGGTCCACTTTGTAGACCACCTCCTGAAATTAAGGGGAAACTCACTAAGAGACCAGTGCATCTTTGAGGAGGGGGCTGGGACGATATACCATGCTCATGGACTCGAGTTGAGGCTAAGCGGAGGGCCAACGAAGTCATGGTCAGTTCAACCTGGGACATGTGCAGTGAAGAGCAGGCTTGAGATGCTCCCCACATCTGGCACTGTCACACCACCCACACACATCCCCTTGAAGGCCATGCCAATGCCCCACATTGCTTGGGGTGACAGAAGTCCCAACGGGCCAGCACCTGAAACGCAAGATCGAGGGATCCTCGGTTCTAGCCTGGGACCTCTGCTGCCACTTCTATGAAATCAGGAGTTTCTCCAAATGGGGATTCTGCGCTCCCAATGCCAGCACTCAGTAATTTAACACAGCTTTGTTAAACCGGCTCCGGGTGCAAGAACCAGGGAGAAGCTATCTTTTGGTGCTGAGGCCTGGGTGGTCAGCCTCCCACTAGAGGGGCCCAAGCACTTGCTGCTCTCTCTTCCTGGAACCGTCTCCCTCTCGTTCATCACGTGGGTGGTTCAGACCTAGGATTAGACGCAGTCTCCTCCCAAAGGTCTGCCCGACACCCAGTCTACAGTGAACCCGCTCTGGTCACTCCTTCGTTTTGTATCATCAAGTCCTCAGAGTTTATTGTCTTTAGGGCGGTTACCACAATCGGAAATTACTTGTCATTTCTTTACTTGTGTATTGTGATTATTCAACTGGTGAGCCCCACCCCACCCCCCCACCGCCCTCCCAACCCCACCCAAGAATGTCCATATGCTGTTTGTCTTTGGGGAAATGGAGCCCAGCAGTTCACCGTGCTGAGGCCTGAGCTCTCTCCAGGACGTTCTAGCAGTGGGATCTTGGCCAGGCTGCTTAACCCTCCTGTACTGTAGTTTCCTCATTTGTAAAACGGGACAAAGTACCATAGGCAACAAGAGTTACTGCAAGAACTGAGTGAGCTAATGCTGGTAGTTATTAACAGAAATTATAAAGGTATTTACTGTCTGGCACCCAGAGTAATACCCAATTTGTACAGGGGCTCATGAAATATTTCTAGATTATGTGACCTTTGCAATGAGATGGGGAAACGCCAGTTAGTTGACAAACACCTATTATGCGTGGTTCAGCATAATGTTAGGGACTTGAGAGATTAAAAAATATATATATATACATATATGTATATATTCATATATTCTCTGAGGATAAATCTAATGAGACAGAAGGAAGGATTAAGGTACATTGGAGGAAGCTTAACAAAAGGACTGGCATAAATCTTTAAAGAACCTACCAAGGGGGCACCTGGGTGGCACAGTCAGTTAAGCATCTGCCTTCAGCTCAAGTCATGATCCCAGGGCCCTGGGATCGAGCTCCACCTTGGGCTCCCTGCTCCGGGGGGGGGGGGGTGGGGGGTGGGGGGTCTGCTTCTTCCTCTCTCTCTGCCCTTCCCCCTGCTCGTGCTCCCTCTCTCTCTCAAATAAATAAATAAAATCTTTAAAAAAAATTTTTAAATAGGGGCTCCTGGGTGGCTCAGTGGGTTAAGCCGCTGCCTTCGGCTCAGGTCATGATCTCAGGGTCCTGGGATCAAGCTCTGCATTGGGCTCTCTGCTTAGCAGGAAGCCTGCTTCCCCCTCTCTCTCTGCCTGCCTCTCTGACTGCTTGTGATCTGTGTCTGTCAAATAAATAAAATCTTAAAAATTTTTTTAATAATATTTTTTAATTAAAAAAAAAAAAAAAGAACTGTCCAACTGTGACTCACAGAAGGCAGGTGCCGGACCGGACAGGTGAGGTCAGTACAAGGACACAGAGATCCTGGCCCTCTGCGGCTGGGAAGGAGGACCGACAAGGCTCCCGGGAAAGTGGCAGCCTGCGCAAGGACCCAGACCTGCATGTGACAAGTAGCTATGACTTGGGTCATAGCTTGTCATGGCTGCAGCCGGAGACAATGTGCACCTGGTGGCTTCCAGTGCTTTCTTCCTTCCCCAGACCTCCCCCTTGGACATTCTAGATGAGTGGTGAGACGGGGAGATGGATGGAAAGCAGCCATGAGGGAAGAAAAAAAAAGGCCCTGGAGGGCACGCCTGGCCTGAGAGATCTCAGGGACTTTTGAGGGGGTGGCAGTTCAGTTCTACACACATTTATGAAGCACTCAGTATGAGCTGGGGGGCCCGGGACTGTGTGTACAAATCCCAACGAGCTCTGGCTCAGCCTCTCTGAGCTCACTGACCCCCGCCCTGGGCACGGTGAGCAGGAACAGATAGACGATTCGGGGACAAGGTCTGCACCACGTCAGCGGCTGTTTCTTCTGCCTCCCGTTGAAGACACACAACGTGGGACCTTAAAATCAGGCATTCTGGGTTCCTCTCACCCCTCTCATTAGTCCTGCGTCTTTGGGCAAGTTACTTAATCTTAAGGTCACTTTAAAGCATGATCACATCTTCAGAACTTTTTCTTCAAACATGAGCTTCCTCTTCTCACACATTTATGAAGCACTCAGTATGAGCGAGGGGCCGGGACAACCCTCGCTCTCTCACGGGAGTAACATTATGTCTGCTCATGTCTCTGTAACATCGTTACACGTTACTCTGTTCCATTGTACATGTCTCCGTAGCAACGTTTCTGTAACACTACAGTCCGCTCATAGGCAGACAAGGGGCCTCGGGAACTCTGGTCCTCCGGAAGGGGAGAGGCTCAAGGGTCGGGGTGAGAACGGAATGCCTCTGTACCCCTTTAGTTGTTTCCGATGATCCAACTTCCCTCTTAGAAACTGGGACTGACTGACGTTCCACAGTCACTGACAGTAGCAGGGAGAGATGCTCAAGGGGTTACAGTCCCCTACACCTTGAAAGTGACCAGCTCTGAAGAGCGAGCCTCCCATAGGGACAGAATGACGAGCACCCAGGGATGGCCCAAGTCGGAGAGAAATCAAGTCATCTTCAGTATTTCAAAAGACCTCTTTTATACCTCTAGAACCCTTTTGGTTTTACTCCTAGCTTTCACTGGTAAAGGAATTTTCCCTCGTAATCACCACAGAGTTTAAGTTTGTCTTTTCTTAGAAACGTGCCTTCAAGGGCCGCCCCAAGACGTCCTTTCAGGACTCCACTTTCTAGGAGTTGGTGACCTAAGAGGCCTTGCAGGACAAGGGCCAGGCCTGAGTAGGAACAGAAGGACGATAGTTAGAACCACAGGCAAGAGACAGTGTCTATTTTAAGCAAGGAAGGAGAAACCAAACAAAAATAAATCAATAAAGGACACAGGATCATGGTTTAAAAATGCAAACGAAAGCCTCCAAAGAAAAGACAATTGATTTGAACACAGTGTTTATGAGATGTAATGGAACCACAAAAGTATGGTTCTAGAGGCACCTGGGTGGCTCAGTCAGTTAAGTGTCTGCCTTCAGCTCAGGTCACTCCCTGCTCTGCAGGGAGTCTGCTTCTCCCTCTGCCCCTCACCCTGCTTTTGCTCTCTCTCTCTCTTTCTCTCAATCTCAAATAAATAAATAAAATCTTAACCACAAAAAAAAGTATGGTTATCGCAATGAAAACTATTAAAAATTAACCTACAAAAATGCTCCTTACCCACAGCATCACCCTTGATCAGTTTCCTATAAGGAACTCCATCCCAAATCAATATTTAAGAATCTCTGGCATGAATGAGGTGCCGGCATGTCATCTCTATATGCCATCACCATCACGTAGGGCTGTCTGCGGAATGAAGACACAGAGCAGACCCTAAGTGTTGCGGGCCAGGAGCTACTGGCTGTGGTGGCATCAGAGACTTCCCCATCTCCAGGCTGAGCCTAGTGGTCAAAAGCATTGACTGGTGGTTAATGACTCAAAGGCTGAGTCATTTTACACGTCTAGAATGGAACTAGCCATTGTCGCCCATGATATGGGGTTAGGGAAACAAGCAAGTCCTTCATTTTCCCAATTACCGTGCCCCTAAAATATATATCCAGATGAAAGGTACGTTCTCCTGTAAGGCTGCAGTACAATCCTGACCCTAACAATGTGGAGTCAGCACAGACTCCACAAGCGAAGGCCACAGTCCCCTCACTTCAGATACCAACGCCAAGTTCAGGAGTCCCAGGCCATCCACGCTTCTGACCAGTAGACTAAAATTCTGGGATTCCCACACCCCCTCAGTTTGGATAATTCACTACAATGACTCTTAAATTCAGGAAAATGTCATACTTACTCTTAGTTTTATTACAAAGGATACAAATCAGAACCAGGCAAATGAGGAGACCAAGAGAGGGAGGTCTGGGAAGGTCCTAAACACAGAGTTTCCTGGCCTCGAAGACCCCTATCACCCTCCTAGCACATCAATGCATTCATTAATCAGGAAGCTGAGCTGAGCTCTCAGGTTCAGAGTTTTTCCTGGGGTTTCATCACAGAGGCATGGTTCAGTGAACCATTTGGTCATGTGACTGAACTCAATATCCAGCCCTTCTTTCTTACCAGGAGGAGGTCTGGATAATAGCGAGTCCCCCATCCTCTAATCACATTGTTTGTCCTCCTGATGGCCCACCCTTATTCTGAAACATCTCATTAGCCTAAACTATCTTATTAGCCTAAGCTATCTCATTAGCATAAGCTTGGGTGTGATTACAGGTTATGACCCAGGAACCAAGGACAAAAGCTGGACAAATTCTCTATCATACAGTTCAGCAGTGGGGAAGGGTATGAGCTCCAGAGTCAGGTGGCTCCGAATTTGGCTTTCTGCTGTGTGACTTTGGGCAATTTACCAAACCTCTCTCAGCTTCCGTGTCCTCATCTAAAAAGTAGATCCGGATAATAATACTGTTATTACTATATATAGATCAGCACCATGTAACAAAATTATTTTTCTAGTAGCTGCATTTATAAAAGTAAAAAGCAACTGATAAAATTAACATTAATAATATATTTTACTTACCTCAACATGCCCCAAATAGTATCATTTCAACATGCAATCAATGTTAAAACATTTCTTTTATTTATTTATTTATTTATTTAGAGCGATGGAGAGAGAGAGGTAGGGGGGAGGGGTAGAGGGAGAAGGAGAGAGAGAACTTTAAGCAAGCTCCATGGGCACAGAGCCCCACATAGGACTCAATCTCACAACTCTGAGATCATGACCCTGAGCCAAAATTAAGAGTCAGACACTTACCAAGTGAGCCACCCAGGCACGCCCATGTTAAAACAATTACCAATGAAATATATTACATTCTTCTTTTACACAAAGTCTTTAAAATCTAGCATGTATTTTACAAATGTGACATGTTTCTGTTCAGACTAGTCCCATTTCAAAGGCTCAGGGGCCCCCTGTGAGTCCTGGCTACCTACCACACTGGATAGTGTTCAGATAGAGATCACTGGAGAGCTTAGATCGAGGGCTGTTATTTCCACTAAATGAGTTGGAGCTCAGTGCTGTACCAACCCTGTTTAAAAATGTGAACTGAAATATGTATGTGCACAGAGGCAGTGGCAAATGACTAAAACCTACGCCGCGCTATGCCTGTCAGCTCCACAGAATGTAAAATAGCCCCCCTCTTCTCAGGAAAAGAACCACTTCAACTTGGTGTAGAGAGGCTCTTGGATAGTTAATCCACAGCATGCTTTTTTATTCCCATGCTCCCACATCTCCCTGACATAGATTTCAAACTGGCAAAATCAAGGGACAACAGGCAATAGCTTTCAATGGGAAAAGATGCCCCAAAGCACAGAGCTGCAAGTAAGTAGCTGTGAATGGCTGGGGGAGAGGGGGAGGGGAGAGGGTGGGAGGAAACCAGAGGGAGGAGTTTAGCTCCTTGACTCACTGAGGAGCCCCCCCACCCCCCAGAGTCACTGCCCAGCCACCAGCTAGTATACCAAACCAGTCACCTACCCTGCACTCCCTGGAAAAAGTTCTGCACTATAAATTCAAAAAATATCACTAGTAGGGGACAGATTTCAAGGTAATTGTTTAGGCAGCTTTGTAGGTTCTGATTCTCAGGTCCCAGAACATTCTCAAAGGTTCTTTTTTTTTAAACTTTGCAGATATTAATATGGAAGTGCTGTCTCTTAATGGTGGCGCCCCACATTCGGCTGTGGGTCCCAACTTTTGCAAGGGAGAGCTGCCCAACACCCTGACATTCATCTAATTCATTCAATTCTCATTGGAGTTGGGATGGGGCCAGTGCCAGCCACCCTCAAGGTAAGAATAAAGAGATCCACCTAATAAGGGCAGACGAATGCATTTTTACATAATATGCAAGATTAATTATAATAAATGCAATCCAATTCACATACCTTATCAAGGAAGACAAGCTAATTATCTGTCAGAGAATTAGCTCCTATTTAAAGGGCATTTTACCTCAATTTGGCAAAAAGAACTAATGGGAATTGTCTCTGATCTGATGTATTCTTTTGACTGCACTTGCTTAAACACTCAGAAGACTTCAACACTGCCCTAAAACCCCAGGGTTTAAGGAGGGACGGGGCAGGGGGGACCCAGAAACACATATTAGTCAGCATCTCACAAAGTCCAGTTCTTTCTGCTGTTATTGTAATGATGTCCCTTCTGGAGTATCTTATCAGCAGCATGAAACTGGGGGTGACTCATATTTACAAAACGAGGGGGTATTGACCCTGCTAGACTGTCCACTTCCACAATGGCTTCTGTTTCTTAATAGTGCTGAGTGGTATCTCCACACTTCCTCACTCTGCCCACCAAAGCAGAAGCCCAAGACTTACCAACGCATGCTTTATTCAGGGATGTGTGCTGCACACACAGCTGAGATGCCTGTGGAGACCTACGCTTGAGGACAAAGACTTCCCTAAAAATTAGTAACTTTCCTGAGTAGTTGGTTCTTGTATTCTGGAAAGAAAGGTAGGAATGCACAATATAAAACCAAGGTAGCTGGCCCTACCCTCTATTCCTTAAGGTGGAGGTAGGGGTGGGGATGGGGAGGGTGGTGAGGAAGATTCGGGAAGGTACTCCCTGAAGAGGCTTCTCTTATACAATCAAAAACTTGGAAATAATCTTGATGTCATTGATAGGAAGATTCGTCAAGTAAAATGTGAGGAACCCACAAAATAAGACATGTCATAACATTTAAATAAAATCTGCTGGTCATGAGGGAAGCAAAACTATATGCAATGTAAAGTGAAAATGAATTTCAGTTTCCATATGAGAAACTCTGCAAATTATGCACATATATGGGTAAAGAATGAAGAGAATATGTAAAACTGAAACGAGGCCAGGCAGGGGGATGAGTATATCATCTGTTTTCTCCTTTCTAAAATTTTCTTGATATTCCAACAATGGGTATGGAATTGAGTCTTTGCTGAGACTTAATTTTATAAGATTTCCACACAGAGAAATAGTCTATAATTTTCCAGTATGGCACTGATTCAGAAAAAAGTACGGATGTACTTAGCTATCCACCCCACTGGGTTTTTCCAAACCTTTAAACCCAAATCTACCAAGCGTCAAGGAGTTGTTTCTATTTAGATTGTACCAGGGGCAATGTCAATTCATTTTTCTGAATTAGATCACTCATGTATCCCCTGGACATAAATAGACAACGATGAATTATTCTTGTGGCTCTTTCAGATTATAATTATGGGACATTTTTAATAAATGCTACTCGTTGTGTGTCTGGCGTTGTTCAAAGCATTTGTGCAGGTGTTATCTCATTTAATCCTCAATTAATTCCATGAGGAAAGTATCCTTATCTTCCCCATTTCATGGATAAGAAAAACGAGGTACACCCAATTTAGTGCGCTCAAGTTCATGCTTCTAATAAGCAGCAAACTCAGAATTCAAACTCAGCAGTCTGGCTCTAGAATGTGTGGTTAACCTCCCTGCTATACTTGGTGTGCTGGGAGAGATTTAAATTCTGAAGAAGAGTGATGACAAACACAAATCCGCAGACCGCTTCATTGAGAAATCACATACGAAGCTCGCTACAAAGAAAAAGGGAATAAAAATGTGGAGCGATCTGGCCAAACATGTGGACCCCTAAGAGTCTCTTATTTGATAACAATTCAGATACACACTGAAGGATTACACTCCCACTGGGGTTAAAACAAATTCTTGAACCAAGAGTAAGGAAACGTGAATCCTGTGCTAGTTCTGCTCCCCGCTACTTCGATGCTTTTGAGTAAGGCATCAGTGTGCACATCTGTAAAATGGGACTCTTGGAACACATACTCAATAATTCTGCTGCTTCTGGCCCAGGTTCCCAGGGGTCTGTTCTGCTAGCCTTCGAGGGTGTCAGTTAGGTGTTTTCTAGGGTCCATCCCTGCCATGCGCCCTGATGATCTGAGCTGTACATGCAGGCTTAGGCTATAGAAGGGAAGAAGAAAGATAAGAAAGGAAAAGAAAGAAGAGAAAAATAATAAAAAGTAAATGGTTTAAGATCTCTGTTCACCTATCCCAGAGAATTGACTCTCTCAAAGGATAATGATAACCCTATTAGAAATTCCTTCCTCACACAATTTGGGTTGGTGGGGATCTATAGTGAACGTTATTATCCACACTAACAGAATGGATGATGACTACGAAGCAATCAAACGTCTTTGAGTATTGGAGTCTGCGGAAGGTCATCATGTATCATCTCACCATACATCATATCACATATTCCATCATACTTTCTTCGTCTAACTTTGTACTTATCTTTTTTTTCTGGCTCATCTAATTCCCCCTTTAGAAAGTAAATATATTAATATGTGCAGAAGGAACATCATCCCCATATCCACAGGCTACTAGGAGAATGCATCCAAAGTTTCTCTTATATTGAAAACGCACCCAGCAGAAGCGTAACAGTGCTGGGCCCAGGCTCCAATGGCTGAATGACCTTGGACAAGGGCCTGAACCTCTTGGAGTCTCAGTCACTCCCGTATAAGCTAGAGTGTTATCATGAGATAGAAAGCTCCGAGCATCGAGTCTGGTATATATAATAAACATTTCGTAAATGTTAGAGATAATTACTGCAGTCTTCAAAGTTTCTTTATTCAATCTGTTACTCCTTAAAAGCCTCTGCCATCACCAAAGTTTGAAGTTGCCAAAAGCTGAGATATAATTCAGAGCGAGGTCACGGGAAGACTGCTCTTCTCTGAGGACACAGAGTGGGCCAATTTTCGAAGCAGTGGCATTCCCAGTGGAGGGGGAAACAAGAAAACGGAGGGGCTGGGGGAAATGATATAACTTAGGGCACCTCAGAGATAAAGCACACTTAAAGCAACCATAAGAAACGAGATCTAGAGCTCACTTATTTATGAATAAGCATGCAGCCAGCTTGGAAGGAACTTGGGCCTCAACATCCTAAGCACTGGGGTTCCATTCTCATTCACCAACTCACTGGTTAATAACATGGAAGAAAATATTGAATCTGTTCCTCAAATTCTGCATCCGTGAAACCCGAGATCTACAGCCTCTCTCACAAAGCTGCACTGAGAACAAAATAAGACACAGATTATGACAGTCTGATGCCCAACTTCCCAAACTATCTGGGAAATAATTTTTTTTAATTTCAGGGATGACAGGTTGGCCAGACCCAGAGTAGTTATGTGTGATTAAATGGTGTTCTGCTGTCAGATGAAAATATCACTTCATGAGAACCATAAAACCCTTCTTATAAAGTCTTATCATAAAAATGTGCTATTTTCGTAAGACTAGAAATATAAGACCCGAGAAAATGCCCCCTAGCCCTTCATGGAAGCCCCCCTTAGAAATCTGTGTCTAGACTTAACTATTTTAAGAGGGAAGCAGACGCTCCGATAGCTAATGACAGTAACTCACTGTCTTGAACTTTAGAACCCAGGACCAGGGCCAGGACCCAGAAGGCCCTGCCACCCCGAGGGGCTCCGCCATTGTCACCCTGTTCTGTTCCCGCTACTCCACTGCCCCTCCCCTTACCCCCCCAACCTGGTCTTCTTGCCACTTGCCAGCAGCAACAGCTGGCAACGTTTAGCCCGGGGGTTGTGGACCTTGGGGCCGTGATTCAAACTGGTGGGATGAGTCCTTCCATAGAAGAACTATAAAGGAAACTGGAGAGTGATGCCCTGCCAAAAGCGGTGACTGCCTCGTCACCTGTAGATACCAGCTAAGATCGGCAAGGGTTTATGCACCGCAAAAGGGACACCGGCCAGGGACAACCCCTGGGTCAGGCCTTTTTATTTATGTCTCTCGTTGAGAAACTGGGCAACAGATGCCCAACAGGGGTCCCATCTGGAAGGCGAGACAAAGAAACTGAAACCCTCTGGTGGAGCCCTGAGAAAGTTTGGCCTTGTTTTGCCATGAAACTCCAGCCTTAGAAGGTGGAAAAAAGATGATGAGGTCTTCACTGAAAGTAAAACCTTAAAGGCAATACAGATAATTTGAGGGATCCTTTGGTCCCTGTTAGTGATCTTCCACTTGGCCAGAAGCAGGGCCTGGGGTAACGTCCTTTGTCTTCTATGAAAGTACTGGGCTGCAGGGCTCATTTCCTGACCCAAGAGCAGAAGCTCCAGGTTCCCTTTCCTTCCCATTACACATGAAAAACGGGTCTTGCTGGGGTAGAGGAGTAGAGATATGTATATGTGTGTGTAATTACACACACACATATATATATCCCCACACCTTTAAGCAATAACAGATGAAACAGACACAAGCTAGGAAGAAACAGGATGCTACTATCTTCCTCTTGGGCTGATGGATGAACACATCTCAGAGCCAGACTTCATAATTAGAAAATACACGTCAATGTCAACATAAAGTGTGTATTTCTAAATGTATGGTAAAATTCATGTTTTGATTCACACTCATCATTTTCTCTTCCCTCCAATTTTTCTGAATTAGTAAGGGTTATATAATATGAGTGTAGTAGAGTCTAGAGTATATGGAAATGCAGCCAGTGAAACTTGGCCCAAGAGGGACCCACACGGATCAGGGGAAATAACGCAGGCTTTGAGATGACAGACTTTGTGTTTTTATCCCAGCCCGGTCTCCTAGCATGGTTTTTAATCGTACTTGCAAACTTTTTATTTCTCTTTTTCCTGAGCAGGCTAAAACCTTGTCTTTGAAATATCATTTACAATGCTTATTTGCTTAGCATGCCCTCTTTTCATAGATAGCATTCAGGAAAAAATAAACACCAGCTATGTTCCTATTAGCAACATGTCCAAAATTAGTGAGGTCCAAATTACAAAGTTCCACTCTAATGCACGAAGAAGGCCTGTCAGCCCCGAGCTTCTAAAGCAGAGAGAGAACGTGTATACTCTTTTCCATTAAAAACCTACAATTTAACCAAAAAAAAAAAAAAATCATTTCTCTTTGGATCAAGTCTTTGGGAATAAATTCTATTGGCCCATGAAGATGTGCTTAGAAAAAGCCAGACTTTATCCTGCAAGGGACAAAGAAAGGAATGCCAAATGTCTCACAAACCTGTACTTCCCAGGAGAATGACAGCCCTGAAGATGAACTCCTCCCTAAATAAGGTTGTGTAGGACAAAGAATACAAACAGGTACATGATCTTCAAGGTAGAAAGATCTGGAATACCGGCCCGGTCTGGGTATTCTCTCACCAAAGCATTAAGATTGTAAGGGTTTTGGGGGCAGAGTCCCCAGCCTGAAAACAAAAGCCCAGCATGCAGAAGGCATTCAGTAGTATTTGCTGAACAAATGAATGAGCTTACTCCATGCACAGGCTGTACCTCCGTGGAGACCAACATATCAAAAAGTCTCTAGAACCCTGAGATTCTCTGGTACAAGGGTGCACTTTGATACGTGTGTTCCAGCTCGTTATTAAACCACTAAGTTTCCCAGAAGACAAGTTTAAATCTATGTTAATATTTGTCCTGTATTTCCAGGACCCAGGCAAGTATCAGGACCATGAGCTGCTGCTTCCAAAAGAGCTTAGACTTAGGTCCCTATAGTTCTGGACTGAAATCTCAAAATTCAACAAAAAAGGGTATTAATACTAAAAATTATTAATTAAGTATATTATTTCATATTTGTATGCTCACATTAGATACTGTTATCATTAGATAATCACACACACACACACACACACACATACACACACCTACCAACCTGGCAAGACCTATTTTAGCACTAAGGACCCAGGCTCTAAAATTAATCATGCATGTGACCTTGGGCAAGTTAAATCTCTCTAGGTCCATTTCAGTAACTGCATAATGAAAAAACAGGACTAGATCAATGGTATTCAAACTTTGCGGCATGTCAGAACCACCAGGGAAGCTCTTCAAATTCTTGATGCACAAGCTGTACCCCCAGACCAATTTAATCAAACTGTCCAGAGGTGGAAACTGAGCATTGTAGGTTTTAAATCATCCCAAGGGACTCCAGTAGGCAGCCTGCAGGGACAACTTTGGGACTAGGGGGCCTCTAAAGTTCCTTCTTATTCTAAAAAGTGAGATGCTTGAGTTCAAAGAATGTGAGAAGACCTCCTCTGGGATCAGAATTTCCATTCCTACTGCCCAGTGTATCCTTGTCTATCTACTTGAAGTCAATTGCCTAGGCACTGCAAACTGACCCATTTTTATGCCCAAACTGCTCCCCCAGGCTGGGTCCGGGAGCCTGGCTGCGGCCAACACCGAGTCTTAGGAAGCAGGGCTGGCTTGGTTTCTGGTCAAAGGCCCACCCTTAGCTTCTGAGGGTACGTGCGCCGCAGGCTATACAGAGAGTTTCTCTGCTCCCAGGATTTTGTCAACCCTCTCTGCCCTCACTCTCCTTTTACTAATCTAACATCATTATCTGCCACTGCCGGAAAGGAGTTTATTGAACTTGTCCTTGACAAGCCAGATGGTTAACTTAACCGATCTGAGTTAGCAAGGACAAGTGGTTGATATTAACAGGCTCCCGTAGTACTGTGCTTGGAACAACTTGCCATCTTCTCCTCTGACCAGCGTCTAACGTAAGAGGATCTGAAAGGGCACGAGGGTGGTGGAACCGGGCCCAGACCGAGAGCTATTTATGTGCCCAGGTACCTGATTTCCGTTGTCTCAAGCCGTCCTATGATGGGGGAAGTATGCCTCTTTGACAGTGGAGAAAGAAGTGGGGCTTTGGGAGGTGACCTGAGCTCCCTAAGGGCACCTACAGTTGGTCAATAGAAAAGCCTAGATTTGAACTCAAGAGCAAATGGGCTAAACCCCACTTTGCTGAGCACACAGTGAACGAGGAACAGATCAAGCAAGGACAGGGAGGAGGGAGACAGCTCACTTACATCTTTCCACTTACATTCTAATTAGGAGGCAGGGTAGTATATCCAAAAGCTCAGAGTACAGGCCACTGTGAACCAGTTCGGAGAAAAGGATCGCGTCTCACTTACAGAAACGAGCAGGCCTTCCCACGGTTCCCTCCTTTTTCCTTCACACGCCGTATCGACACAACTCAAAGCTTCGAGAACTTTTGAAAATGAAGCACACTCCCCCCTCCTTCCACCTACCCTTTTATAGTCAGACTACAATCCTTATTCCAAAAATAAATCAGCCTGATGAGAGGCCAGAAAAAACGAAGCTTAATAGTTTTCCACTTTCATTATGGGACACTAGTTGGACAGACTTATCATCATATTTTTACAAATTTCCCCTACAAATAAATAATTCTAGGATATGCCCAAATAACTCTGGCGTCTTGGCTCAACATGTTTTTATAATTACTTGGCACTCCAACTGTATGCTACTTAAATCAGGGAACAGTCAACAAGTTATTTTTAGGCCATAGCAACACACACACACACACACACACACACACACACACACTCTCCGTTATACCTCGCTTGTCACTTACACTCCTTTGGAAGGGGAGCCCAGATTGTCTTTATACTGATGCCATCATTTCTTTTCAACCAATGGTAATAACAGTATGAAGCTTCAGTTAGGGAGCACTCACCATGTATGAAAACTGGTCTGGGCCCTCTGTACACATGACTTCTTTCGACTCCTAGACTAACATTGTAACATAGCTGCTTTTACATCCTCTTTTATAAAGGAGTAAATTAAGGAAGTAAGGGATGAAGCAATTTGCCCAGGGGTTCATGGCTAGTACAAAGGGACCAAGGCTAGAATCAGACAGACTGGATCCAAAATCCTGCCTGAATTTCCCCACCATTTGCAACAAGGCGAATGTCGGGCATGTTTGGATGTTAAGCGGGGGCTCAGAATAACAACACGAAGTTTGTGCCTACAGGAGGTACGTCTTTATTTCACGTATCTTTTAAAAAGTTCCTCCCGACATCCAGAGAGACAAGAGGAAGACTGTTGTTCCCCCACGACAAACAACACACAAAAAAGACTATTTTCCTGGGGTCTCTGATTACTGAGCATAGCCTTTCACACTTGGTCGTCCAACTCAGTACCGCCTGTAAGTGTTACTTCAGAAGCGTTTGTGATTATGGAAGAACGTGTACTCTGCGTGCTTTATCCCTCAGGAATTATGATGGAAGGTTTTATAGTCTACAAATTGAACTCCCTATGGATCAGCCTCCTGAAGAGATTGTCCCTCCCTCCACTGCTCCCCACTGAACACTGCTGGTGCAGCAGCAGGTCCGCGGTGGGGCTGGGTCTGTCGGTCAGTCTTTGTTTCCTGACAGCCCAGAGCAAGAACAGGCACGGGCCTGACACATCCACGTGGAAGGGAGAGCTACAGCCCCCCAAGGAGGCGCCCAGAGCCCTCCCACTCCGAGGGAGAAAGGCTTCTCCACAGACCCGAGAGCTAGCTAGTCACGGTGGAAATTTAAGTTTGAAAAAGTGGGCGTAAGACACTGAGGTATTCAGGAGTGAAAATGTTGTCTGCACGGTACTATACAATAGCTGCAGCCTTATTAATTCTAGAGCAGTAACTTTAAACCTGAAACATATCTGGCTATATTAAAATGTTACCTGTACTATAAAATATTTCAACAACCGAAAAAGGGAGAGAAAGCCAATAAGGCAATTAAGAACAATGGTTTAATCTGCGGGGTAGATATACGGTGCTCTCGATCCCCTTTCTTATTTTTCTGCATATCTGAAAATTCTTATAATAAAAGTTTTAAAGGCACAGAGGTCTTTAAGGAGGAGGCAGGTGGTAGTAGATTATCCTTTTCAACACAGGTAAACGATGATTTTCCTGAATCCAGCTTTCCTGAAAAGGAAGGGTACCTTATAAACATCAAAACAAAGATGGTGGCTCTCCTTCTGGGAGGTCCAGAACCATCTAGCCTTCTTATTCAGTTTGGTTAAAAATCATACTGAAAATCAACTTGGGGTTGATTTCAAAAATTTTGCAAATCCCTAAATATTTATGCATTTGGATCATTTTCACCACAAGGAATAGAAGCACTGGTCTGATGCCATTTATTCTTCAGAAGATGAGAATAAAACATGGATTCAGACACAGGTCACAACAGGGAGGGGACTGTAAATTAGAACAGTAACTTAATCCCGGGGCTTCTGCGGCTCTGATCAGTTTCTTCCCAACCTGACACAGCATTACTAAAATGGTAACTGAGCAGCCGCTCTACTTGACAAAGCAGTACCAAAAATGGAGAACATGGCATTGAAACAGGGGGACAGAAAACTTGGACAGGGGAGGGTAGCAACCAGTGTTTACAAGTTTACAAACATAAACCAGAGAATCAGTTGGGCCAGCCATAAATTACCCAAGATTGTACTGAAATCTCTCAAAATAAATTAATGAGGACTTCAAAGTTTCTACCTTTCATTCTAACTACCTTCACCACCATAGTTTCCCTGCAAAAAAAAAAAAAAAAAAAATCACTCATTCCAAAATGGTACCGTTACCATTTCACTAAAATAAAATCTTGCATCACCTAGGGAGGGGATTAGTAAAATAAACCTCAGCAGAGAAGCCAGACCAGAATGGTCTGCTTGACCCACTCAAGAACTTGGGAGAAGTCGCTGACCATGTCTTCTGAGAGATGCCCACCCCATTCTTTACCTCCACGGTGCTATGGTATTAAGCTTTGGTATACCCAGATGAAAGGGTAGCTACAGGTATCATAATTATGATCACTCTCCTTTCTTTCCCATCTTGGTCCCAATTTTAAGCCATTCCCCCCAAAGAGACCAACATAATAATGATGACAATAATAAATAAATTAAATTACCAACCCTTTTGCTCCTAAACTATTTTCAATCAAATTCCCAGATATTTGAAGGAAAAGCACCCAAAACTACAAATAATCCAACCTCTACCACCAGTGCGTCTTCCAGGTCGACCGCCGCTGTGTCTCACCAACCCGAAAATGATGAGCCCTCACCGCGGCCGCCTGGGGTGCCCAGTGGTGAGGTCAGCAGCATGTCCGGCCCCGCCCCACTGAGGCAATCTTAACTTCACTGACACTGAGGAGCAAGCCCAGGCTGCCCGGACTCTCAGCTACATCCACGGGGAAGGAACCCCACTTTCTTCGGTAACACCGGGGAGGTTCATTTCCAAGCATTTGACAGGCCACCCCTAAACACAATAATGTCCACTGCAAACAAGAGGGTAAGATCTCCAATTCCGCCTAGTCATCCACATGTTCAAGTCCAGAGTCACCTTAATTTGTATTGTTCGATGTCTGTCCTCAAATCACATAGACACAAAAGGTCTGCTTTTTCCTAACATCGACACTACATGAGCAAAGAGATGACCTACAAGACCACTGGCTACCCCTCTCTTTGTTCCCCAAGATAAACTATTACAAATGAGAAATTTGTGGACTGTATTTTCTCATCCAAAAAAGACAAAACAAGCCAAGATCATGGTGAGAGAACACTAGCTGGGTATGCCAACTGGGAATCACTCAAAGTCAACCAAACAAGAATGAAAACAATAAAATACAGAGCTACACAAAGGAAATCTGAATGTGTCTGTAATCCTAAGAAAATTCATCAACCACAACAAAAATGCCTGGGCCCTGCTGAAATTCTCTGGATATGACCTCCATCATGTTCTCCTTCCCACCAGAGCCTTTCAACCCTAAGAAAAGTTATGCCTTTGTAGCAGTTGAGCCCAATGACAGCAAGCTCAAGAAGAGCTTGGAGGGGATGGGATGGAAGTCGTGGGGGGTAGGGGATTTGTCAACATAATTCAGAACCATATTTCCAATAATGCTACTTAACAAAAGGCAGAGTGCATGATCGAGAAGACAAGAAGGAGAATGGCAGAGCTGTCACACAAAAGATAAAATAAATAAGTGACTTACTCATCCCAATGGCCTATTGCATTTAATATGCAAGGTGTTCAAAAGAACAGAGCAGTACCTCTGGTCAACACACTTCAGGAGACTTGGTAGTGATGTGGCCCAGAAACTGTGTACCTTAGCTCAAAACACAAGAGAAGAAAAGAGAGAAGATGACCATCTCTCAGCGCCCTCAAAGGACAGAAGACACCAAAGAAAAAGAGTGGTGTGTAGTGCCCCAAATGACAACATCTGAGGGCAAAGAGCAGCGAGTCAGATAGACACGAGATGAAGGTTCCCCTGCTATGTTAGGCAACACTGTGTGGAAGAAGCTCAGAAAACAGTGGGTAATTATTTCTTCCTGCCCAGGCTCAGCAACACTGATGTCAGAGTTATTCTGCATTCAGTGTAAGGGGCCAAGTGACCGACCACCCCATCCTGGAAGGAGCCATGATGCCAATGTTTGTCAGATGAGGCCAGAAAGAACAAAGGGTTGAGGAATATTTCATAAAAATGTCTCTGTCCCCTTGGAGCTTTGGCAGAAGAATGGATGTCGTTGGGACACTTACGCTTTGGTGCTGGGGGGCTGGCGGGTGCTTACAGGAAAGACCTCTGCCCTTCTTGAAGGTCACTTTATAATCCATAGAAAAGCCAATCTAGTCAGAGGTGAGAAAGAAGATTTCCTATAAAAAACACTGGTACCTGAAGGTTTACTGATAGTTCACCATAGCTTCTGCTTCCTCGGGTCCATCAACTTTGGTTAAATCTGAGAGACTGTAACTTTCCAACTGGTTTTTGACTGGAATAGAGCTACTGGACTAGCTATGACTTGAGATACCATCTGGTGGTCCACAGCCCCACTAAAAGGTGAGAGAACAGTCTCAGAGAGGTGAAATGCTCGCACAGTACAAATGAAAAGCTGTGCGGAGGCTAGCACCTGGGTCTTCTGGCTTCTGGTTCCATGTGACTGGTTTTTCTCACTACAGCAAAATAGTTAAGGGCAAAGAAGGGAAGACAAGAAGAAGGAAGGCTATTTTGGTCTCACGTAGCCATGGTAAGGAGAATCCTGGCACTTCTAAGACAAACCCAAAGTGAACCCAGGCTAACCAGGACTGTGCTTGGGAGGGGGACAGGGGCATTACCTTTCAACACGAGAGGTTCTTTGCCTTCTCTCTTCAGGGACTCGAGGACTATGTGAAGTGGCTGGGAGGGCATCACTCGGCTCGGCTCATTGGTATTCTCATCATAAACTATAATTTCTTTGGAAAAGATCCTCTTGAAAGAGTCCTTGCCTTCCCTACAGGAAATCAAGTCTAAGACCGTGATCTTGCCCTGCTGCAGTCTCCGCCGGCTGATCTTATCGGCACAGTTAATGTGGACAGCTCCTTGGATGTGACTTTTGTTGTACTCCATGAAGGGCCTGCAGTCAATGATGACAGGGCCCTGGCTTGGCAGGTGACTCTTGCTGCATTTGGTCATCTTCTTCGCCAAGTCATTGGGGTAGATTATTTTGATGCTGGCCAACTGCTTGGGGGTCCCTGACACGGGGCTGCCCACCCCACCTGACGGACTTAGAGAGCCTGCATTCTCATTGTTGTTGACCATCTGGTTGGCAGGGTAGGTGGTAGAGGTTCCGATGGTGGTGGTGGCGGTGCCGGCAGCGATGGCTTGGGTTTGGGCCTGATTGTCCTTGTCGTAGGTTGCCACAGTGCAGCAGCTGGCACTGCTGCATCCACAATTCAGGGAGCGGGCAGAGCCGCTGGATGAGGGCATATACGTCAGATTCGCAGCCTTGAGGGATACGACGGTGGCGGCAATGACTGGAGGGTGGCTGTTACTGCCTGGGGCGGCAGAGCCAAGGTAGCTAGAGTCTAAACAAAGGTTGAGATCCTGAGGTCGGACGGGCCTAGACAGTGCCACTACTACCCTGTCGTCTAAAGGAGACGGAGGCATGAGGAGGCTGAAAACTGGCAATTGAAGAAGAACTCAAGACAGTCTGTAAAGAAGGGGAGGGGGAAAGAAAGAATAAAGTCACGTGACACAAAAGGCAGTCTGATCCAAACCCTAGGAAAGGCCTGTGCATCCCTCTGAGTGAAGTTGTCCTAGGGGCCCTTTATCATGCCACTCTCCAAGCCCAAAACTCATTTTTAGAGATTCGAAGATGATGTCAACCTGAGGGCCCCCACCTATTTGGTGACTAAGTCTTAGGTTCCACGGACGGTCTACACAAATGTTGATGAACAACCTCTCATGGACCTACATCGAAGTTCAGCCTCGGAGAAAGTACAAGTACAGAGAGTCAGAAAAGCCAAAGACAGAAGGGAAGGCTCTTAAGAGGCATCTATTCCGGGCCCCATCTCCTGGGCAGAAGCATAGCGCAACCATATGAGAAAGACCCATTTGTCCTCCCTTGCATATTTTCCATTTAATTCCTTCACCCACTGCAAAGGCGAGGGAATGACCACGAGCTCTGGCACGGCTCACCGAAATATACAGCAGCTAAATATACATCAGGGGTGGATGGCAACTTTCTGCGAATCAGAATGAAAGTATCCCCCAAGTGAATCTCTTTAACTAGGAGCTATTCTTGCTTTGCATCCCTTTGAAAAGCACAACACAGTCATATTAAAACCTCCTGTGTTTCCTGTTAGTCTCTTATAAATTAATCTGCATTTCCCCTTTTGTTACAAAGGAACTGTCCTGAAACAAAGACTCAGGTCAAGAAGCCAGGTCTGGTAACCCCCCAAGCCTGGCAGACCCATCACCCTTTGCTCCTCTGCTGCCCACCTCAATCCCCCTTTTCCCCGCCCACACTCCTGCCTTTAAGAAAATGATCACTCTGACTGCCCACTCCTTCAGTTCCCTAGTGGCACAGACTATGCAACCCAGAGCTTCTCTCAACGTGAGGGAGGGAGCCACTGTGTATAATATTTCAATCCCCCACAGAAAGACTCCTGCCCCTTGAAGAGGATGAATTCCATAGAAAGGGCTTGCCCTGTTAATGGGGGCCGTGAGGTGTTGCCCACTGGGTCCACCTCCTGTCACCTGAGAGGACGCCTGCAAAGGAATACAGTTCCTTCCTTCCCATAGGCACAGGGGCACTCGACAACCCGACCCTACGGGCTCTTCTGCTATTAGACATACTCAGAGAAAAGAAACCAAACCCCATGCAAGAGTCCTCACCTAAACGAACTTTAAGAGATGTCTGGGAAAATGTCATCTATCATCCGTCTACACACGACCGCACCACTCTCTGACACAGAGCCAAAGTGTCACAGGCAGAATCCACACGCGCGCACACTCATACACTCAGAGACACGCACCCGACAGGTCCACAGATCCCCACCGACTCACGTTTCTCTCACCCACCTTTGGATGGGAGAGAAGGATTCAGCCCCCTTCCTCCCTCCTGTCCTCTCACCTCTCCCCTCCCCGCCCCTCCTCCCTCCCTCCCTTGCGTAGTATTTTTTTGAAGAGCAAGTACTATTCCAGAAGCTATAACTGTTTCCCAGCTGGAGCAAGCGGTGAAAGTCTTTGCTATTGTGTTATCAGGTAGGGTACGTCCCAGGATCAACAGTCCATTTCCTTTGCGAGGGACGCATAAGCGTGCTCGCGGAGACACAGGCTGGGACCCCCACCTCCACACGGAGTGCGCGGCTGGCTTTCTCTCTCTCTCTCTCTCTCTCTCACACACACACACACAACACACACACACACACACACACACACACACACACACACACACACACACACGCCCCGAGTGTATAAAGAGATCTGCATCCCTGCAGCAGAGGGTCGGGCGTATATGTTGCCCGTGAAAGCATCCAGACTGGCCCAGGAAACCTCCCAGAGAAACAGAGAAACACTATGCTACCCCCTCTCCCTTTCTAGTCGTCCTTCCACCTCTAGGCAAGGGCTGGGAAGAAAATTAAGTCGTTAGAGAATGCTACTTCCCCACTTCTGGGCGCTTATTCCCCTTCGCAACACAACGCACTAACAAGCCCCTGGCATTTAAAACTGCCGCAAAGCATCCCAACAACCCTCATTTTTTTTCTTCTCCCCAAATCCAAGTAGACTGCAAGGAGAGTAAACGCACTGGATAGCGTGAGCCATCAGCCGGAACCCTATAACCTCACCTGCTGTGGCTCCCCCGTGAGCATCGCATCACACACACACACACACACACACACACACACTCACTCACACTCACACTCTCACTGCCTTACACTCCGGGGCTCTCAGGAGTAGCCGCGGTGACTTCCACTTACTTCATAAATAAGTGTAGCCCTCCACCATCTGGCGCTCCGCTTCAGCTAAGGATTCGCCCATTCAGCCCCCATTCACTTGGCTTCATTGATCTCCAGCAGCAACATAGTTACTTTCTCTTTTGCTACACTGTAAATGTAAGATTCTGAGGGGGCGGGCCGGCTGCCGACCGACGGCACGTTGGGCCAATAGAAATCCGGACAAAGCCGACCGCTACCTCACAGCGGCCCGCGGCCAATGGACAGCCTGGGGGGAGGAGCCGGGGGCGTGGCCTCGTCTCTTTAAGGAGGGTTTATCCGACGCCGCTCCGGGTCCACAGTGTTATAACACGGGCGGTGATGTCATTGGCAACCAATCAAAAACTTAAAAGGGCCAGCCGGGGCCCGCGCGAAGCAGCTGCTCTCTATTTACATGTAAACCGAACGGGCTGGATGCAGTTAACCCTTTCTGGGGCTGAAGTGTCAATGGGCCAAACTCGCCGCTCCGGCTTAAAACTGGCTCTGTCCCTTTCCCGGAGCCTCCTGAGTCCCCCAACCCCGGGGGCAGATCGCGCTTTCTTTTTCCTTCTTACTCGGGACGGAAGATCAAAAGTGTCGAAGTAACTTTCTAAAGGCAAGAAACAAGAACGATCGCCGTCCCCAGTGGGGAAACCGGGTTCTCCGAGTCGCTAGAGGTATTTTGACAAACCCTAACCCGAGATTCACAAACGTCGCCGAGCCTCCTGCGGTGGCACAGACGTGAGCGCGCAGCCAGAGGAGTCGCTTCTGCACCGGCCCTCGAGCACCCGCCACGCGCTGGGGCCCGGGACCCGGGCGCAGCTGGGGAGTCGGCCGGCGGGACCCGGAATGCGAGGCCCGCCCAGCCAAGCTGCGCCGGGTGTCATCGGGCCGCCCCGCTCGGCTCCGCGCCGCCTGGAAGCGTCGGCCGCCAGCCCGCAGATGTCGCTGCCCCTCCGGCTGCCCTACTGCTACCCGACGCGGCCGTGGCGCGGCGCCCTCAGGCTCGCTTGCATCTGCGCCCGGGTCACGCCCCCTCTGTCCCCCGCTGTCCGCCTCCCGCTTCCCTGGGCTCGGCCGGGAGCACCGAGGCGGCGCTGTGGAGGGCTGCTCAGAGGCGGTTCCAGAATCGGCGGGGAGCGAGCCCACTAGGCCGGGCGTCGTGGTGCTTGCCATGCGCTTGCCACACCCCTGGGGCCCTGTCTCCCGCCTACCGCGCAGGGTCCCCGGGCCCGGCCTTCCGCCCGCCTTCCCCGCGCCGTCGCCAGCCTCCACGCCACCCCGAAAGGCCCCAGGCGAGGCGAGGACAGCCAGCCCGACGTTTCTGGAACACCTCCGCGGGCGGCAAGGAGCTGGAGCTGGGTGTAAATAGCCAGATCCAGTGTAGCCAGCGGAGCGTCGAGGAGGCGACGCCGACCCCTGGGTTTTCCAACTCTTTTTTTTTTTTTTTTTTTTTTTTTTTTTGTCGCCCGCGGGGTGGCCAGCCGAGGTACCCATCCAGAGGAAAAGAGTGGGGGGCGAGGCAGGCTGGCTTGCGTCTCGGCACGAAAATAGCAGGGAAACTGCCAGGAAAGTTGTGATGGGGTACGCAAAGGAGTGGAGATGACAAGATGAACTGCGGAAAGCCGGCATCACAGAACCGTAAAGAAATAGAGCTTTTCCTTTTCTTTCCTTTTCCGTCTCCTGTCTCAGAGAGACAAGCGAAGGAGTTTAATAATGACAATGGAATACATTACATTAGGAACACTAGAATATTTGGCTATGAGTTTTCTCTCTTACTAGATTGAAGGTGTTTGGAGACATACTTAAGGCTCCAGGCCTATTAAGTAAACTCAGTGGCAGCGACGTATCCATATAATTCATTTAAGTGCAGATTTGAAATCAGAAGTTGCCAAAGGATGGCCCGCAACACACTCCGCGAGCTGCTAAAGAGAAATCAATCCTCTTGGATTCCTTGGGGATGGGGGAGGGGGATATCTGTATAGTTTTTAATGTATGTGTATACACATATGCAGTCCAGCTTTCACACCCATGTTTCAACGTTCAATAAATGCATACAATCATCTTTAAAAGAAAAGGGTTCTGTGTAGCCCTTTTTGCATTCATACACCAAAACACATACACGTTCACCCCCTTAATGATAACTAATGAGTACTTAGAGCACACCTTTTGGTCCTTACACCTTGGGGATCAGCAGGTCCTGGCCAAGGAATTGGTTCTGGTTAATTTCATAGAAATCAGAATGGAAGTTCCCAGAGGGTCTACATGGATCTATTTGGAGCTGTAATAGCTTGCCTTTCCCTAACCATAGACAGTTATTGAAAAAATGTTCATTAATTTAGGGTCAGAAAGTTCTGGGTGTAAGTCCTGATTCTGACTCTCATCTGTAGTGTGTGTTCATCCAGACTCACTGAGCTCATTTATCTGCAAGACGGTAACATCGCAGCCCAGAAGGAAAAGGGAAAAGTCCTGGTGGGAGTGCTGGGGGAGGGGGTTTGCACAAGAGGGGACACTCTGATGACTCTGCTGATAAAAGGCATTCAGTAAAAAAAAAAAAAAAAAAGCATTGTCTTTGCTTGCAGAAACTGGGTGCCTCTGTTTAAAAGCACTTGTGATCTGTAGATTATGAATTCATTGCTAATACCTCACTATCTAAGCCCAACAAAGTAGGGATTTATACAATTGCAGAATAGTTTATAACAGCTTTTCCCAGAGACCCAGAAGGGGAATGTCACTTCAAAAACAAATTTAACTCATTTAATGAGATAATTATTTTATTATAGTTTCAAACTAGTGGATTATTATAATTTAGTTGACTAAGAGTCGAAGCCATCCAAGCTGAAAAATTAGGAAAAATGGCAAAATTCCTCACCATTTATCAAACTTGAAACATGGAAGAATTACCAGATCATTAACATATGCAAACATGTAATTATTTTTTTAATTAAGCATTTCTAAAGGTATAGCTTATGTTCAAATTATAGAGTGGTAGAGAATAGATCACAGATGGCTATTTTCACAGTCATTATACTTTTGAACTTCTTTTGCACAAAAAGAGGTGATTTTGTTTTTCATTTTGTTTTCAGTCATAAATGTGAAAACACTATCTGAAGTACTGCCCTTAGATTTAAATTTGTAATACCAGCCAGCCAATGGCTATGAACCTGATCTGTATACAAATTGCCAGCAAAGCCTTAATGTTCAATTTTAGTCCCAAAGAAACAGCAAAGCATCTTCACTGCATTTGAGTGTTCTAATATGATTATGCTGAACCACATCTTTGTTCCAACAAACAACATGAGGAAAATACTGTTTTGGTGGAAAGCACTATATGTTAAAGCCAAAAGATGAAAATAACTCAAGTCAACATATAGATATAATATGGATCATTTGAAAAAAGAATGTATTAATTAAATGACTTCCTTGATGTGCTCTCAAATGGGTAAGTGTGTGGGATGATGGCAGAAGGTAGGGGTGGATGTGAGAGCTGGGTTTTCAAAATAATCCTCAAGGTCAAGGCGGATTCCTAGAGGTACTAAAATTAAGGCAGAGAAAAACTTAAAGAAAACTTAGAAATAATACATCACAGGGCAAAGGTGTTAGTAAATTACCAAGAAGTGGGGAAAGAGCTGAGGGATAGAAAGATGAGGTGTCCAAGGAGCTGAGGTCATTGAGGCCAGCCTTGGAAAACATCCTGAAACACGTTCCAGGGCCACAGAAAGGCTGGTGAGAAGGATCTACTGGAAGAGGTGGCCGCTACTGTGTTTGTGGGGTGATGGAAACAGAAGCCGGGCCCTCTGCTGGTCTCATTCTCCATGAGTTTGGACACAAGGATGCCTGCAGATCTTTCTCACTAAAGTCATGAGTAGGTTGCACCTGTGACTCTGGAAAAGGCTCTGAGCCATGGAAGGTTCTAGATCTGCATTTTTCAGTACGGTAGCCATTTGCCACAAGTGACTACTGAACACTTGCAATGTGGCAAATATGAACTTAAATGTGTTGTAAGTTTAACATACATGTGGGATTTTGAAAACTCCATGTTAAAAAATCTAAAATATCTCAATTATTTTTATGTCAACTACATGTTGAACTCTTTGGATATATGAGGTTAATATAAAACAATTTTAAAGATTTTATTTTTTTATTTGAGAGCAAGAGAGAGAACATGACCAGGGGCAAGGTGTGGAAAGGGACAGAAGGAAGAGCAGACTCCCTGCTGAGGACCCTAAAATCATGACCTAAGCGGAAGACAGACATTTAACTGACTGAGCCACTCAGGTGCCCCTCAATAAAATATGTTAATGAAATTAATTTAACCTGTTTCTTTTTACTTCTTAGAATATGACTACTAGGAAATTGGAAAAGACTTACACACTACATCTTTTTGTGTGCAGTGCTGTTCTAGAGCCTATAATCCTGCCTTTGATTTGAGGTCATTTTGGTGCCAAAGGCACCAGAACCACAGAATGTTAGAGTCGAAATGGACTTAGAGCTTATCTAGGCCTGTCGTTTTCAAGCTGTGCTAGGATGAGCCACAGGGAGCGGAGACACCAAAGCCAGGGGTAGGGTAAAGTCAGAGCTTGGGGGGTGAGCTGGAGGAGCTCTGAGACCATGCTACCAACCCCCAACCCACCCTTGAGATGTATTCTTCTATTCCTGAGACTCCGAAGTGAGAGTTCACTGAAGAAAGGACTCTGCTTGGTATTTTGGTGTGGTGTGGTGTGGTGTGGTGCTTTGTTTTAATCCTGGCCCATCATTTTACCTGTAAGGCAACTGGAGGCCCAGGGAATGGAGATGACTTGACCGAAGCCATCCTTGACCTTAGGACTTGACCTCAACTTCATCTCAAGGTCCAGCATGGCCTCTACAGTAGAGGAAGTGACTGACCTCCTGGGGAATTAATAAACTCCCTGTTTCAACTAAGGCAAACTGGTCCCTCTCCAAGCACTTAGCTGTTCCTCCCCACTCATCCTTCCATTTGTGACCTCAGAAATGCCTCCTGCTGTTTGTCAAAAAAGAATTCTGGCCAGGCCCGCATGTGTGGATCATTGACACAAACTTCTTTTCTTTATGAAAATGCCAAACAAAGAACTCACTGGCGGTTGGTTTCCAGCAATGCGTTGCTCTGGGATGGATGGCCTATTATTATTATGTGTTGCTACATCAAAGACTTCACATTCTCCCCTCTGCCAGGCTGAGCAATCATTTTCTCATTAGAAAATGCCGTCAGACCCACAGCCGCTCAACCCCAGGAGGTTGTGACTGAGTACTGTGAAGGGACCTCCTGGGATGCCTAGACAAGCAGAGGTAAACACACCCTCTAAGCATTTCCAAAGCCCCTGCCACCTGGGTCAGGTCTAATGCAAAGGAATTACTCTAACATTCTGTGAGCATCTTTTAGTGGCTTACGGCTGTATGGCTTCCAGACAGAACGAGCTCCTTCACATGGCCCAGTGTGTCATACTGTGCCTTACTGATCTTTACAAATTAAACAGGGACTGAACCGGCTTTAAAGATCTGGCATTTGGAAAAATAATAGTAATCGGTATGGAGTCTCATTCCGCTATGTGCCCAGCACTGCTGCATGTGACTGGCAAGCATTAACTCTCTTAAAGCTTCACATTCACATCAGGGCTATAAGTAGGTACTACTTTTATTAGCCCTAATTAAAAGATGAGGACACAGAAATACAGACGGGTGAAGAATCTGCCCTGGGTCACACAGCTACAAAGCAGCAGAGGCAGCACTGGAACCCAGACGATCTGGCGCCAGAACATCTGCTTTTAACCATTACGTGTGATTTAATTCACTCTCTCTGTGATTTTATAAACTTCTTTCGTATCCCCCTCCACCTCCCAACTTCCAGCGTATTTTTTTAATTGCCTCTTTGTGAGAATGCACTGTTTTTCCCTCTGCTTTCTCCTGAACCGCTTGGAGTCCCTTCTGTCCTCGCATGGTCTTTCTCACTGCTGGATCCTCCATGTTCTGGACGGCATCAAAAACTCCGCTTTGGTTCCAGAATCCTCCTGAATAGCGCTCTAAACTTGGTCAGCGCTTTCGGTCGCTGCTGCAGGCAGCAGGGGAAAGCCTAGGACAGATCTATTACCCAGACCTGGACTAGTTCACCGTCCCATCCCCGAGCCAGGCACCAGAGCTGGCACAGAGTGGAGTGTGAGCTCAGGAAGTTCCCAGGAAATGAAGAAACGAGCGGATGAATGAACGGAGCATTTTTCTTACCATACCCTTGCACTGTTTTTCCCTAGATGCACACCTGGCTCATCTGATGCCTTTGAAGCTACTGATCTGGACCTTCTGCCATAGCAAGAAGTTAAGGCACCTCCGAAGTCCCTAAGTCCAGCCTTCTTATAAATTACTTATGCAGATATCAACCAAAGATCCGTCCCCATGGAGCCCCATTGCTTCTTCTGTTTGCCCACCAGATTCTCCCCCTGTATATCTTAACTTCAATTTCTGTTTCTCCTGGCTTCTACACAAATATCAACAGCTTTCTCATTACCATCCATCTCCTCATGATCCGTATCCTACTCAAGTTTGCATCTGTCAGCACTCTGCACTGTGATCGTCTTCCGTGCTCAGGAAAATTTCGCCCTTCTTGTTCACTGAGTTTCAGCAGAAGGCAGGCATGCTCCTTTTCTCTTTCAACATCTTCCCTTATGCAGCGTTCAAAGACATCTGTTTCCATGTGCTCCTCTCCCAGCCAGGCAGCTCGGCCAGTGTTTGTTTTCCAGCATGTGACTGATGCCGATGAATAGCTTTTTTCAGAAAGAGGCATTTCACCCAGACCGGTGCCTGGAAGCCCGTAAGTTCTTCGTCCTCCTGGGAGTGGGTAATGGGCTCTTAAAAACATGCTGTTCCAGTTCTGGACTAGACAGGGAGCTATGACCTGAGAAGTCCTGTTTCTAGTGTTCGGTGAAGATGGCCCACATCCCCTTAGGCACGCAGCATACGGTGTTCATTGTTGCCCCCGATTTATGCAGTGGATAAAGCAACCACTTCAGAATGACATTCTCGGCCTGCAAGCACTAAGAATGTGCAAATGTGGCAGAGGAGTCCATTTCTGGGTGAATTTCTGAGTACTGAGCCCACAGGAACACCCAGGCACATCATAGATGCTCAAATGAATGCAGGTCAGGTCAGGTCCTGTCAATGCAAGTTATTCACAAGAATAAAATTCCTGTTGAAGTTGACTAGACTTGTAGTTCAAGTAGGAATCTGAGAGAAGAAGAAAATGTTATTGATGCCATACACTTCCAGTTCACAAGAAATTCAGAATTCAAAGAAAATAAATAGATCAGATCAGAAGGTGGCCACACAGAGCTGGCGCTGTGCATCATTTATCTGCCAAAGCATGGAGCTGGGGACAGGGGTGTGTGGGGGACACATTAAGATGTATGATTCACAGGGAATTCTTAGCCATCTCCAATGCTGCCTTTTGCAATTCCAATTCCTAGGAACTAGCAAAAGAGATACTATTGGATAAATTGCTACACTAAACTTTAAATTGGATTCATAACAACAACCAATCCACTGAAGTGTTTTCTTTATATTCTTCATAGCGGATTTGGAGTCCCTTTTCCATGCATCATCCCAATCCTTGTGTAGTACATGAATTTTCCAGAATGTGGATAAGAAGTTGGACACTTAGACATTTTGCTCATCAAGATCAGCCAGCATATCCCACCAATGGCTCCTTCCAGCCCATCTAGTACTTGGGACTACTTTCCAGAAGCTCAAACTTTTGCTTCCCCACTTTCTGCCTTTCAATCATCAAAATTAGTTGTGGAAGGAAGAAGAAAGGACCAAAAGAAGGAAGGAGAGAAGGCAAAAGGAAGACAGAAATAGCTGGGAATTTTTGTTCTGTTTATAATTTTTTTTGCTTGTACTTTTGACTGCAGAGTTGCAAAGTGTATACTTGGGCAGAGAGTGAGCAAAGAGTGGACAAGTAGAGGAAATGTTGCTGATTCCAGACATTTTTGTTTTCATAAGCAAGGCAGATGGGAACAGAATCTGGCCACAGCAAGCTGTTTTGAATGCTTGGCTGCTGAAACTCATGGTGGCCCTGACGCTGAGCCTAGCGGTCCCCAGCAGATACTGGGCCCCTGCACCTGGGATGGGAAGGAAGCCATAGGAATGTTGGTCTTGATGCATCTAGACTCTGGGAGGCAGCTCTGACTCCGGCAGCAATGGTCTGCTCCTGTGCCTAGCTATGGGGCCTCGAGGATGAAAGCATCTAGTCCTCACCTTCTGGGAAAGCTGAACCAGCTTGTGGTATGTTCAACTGCATGCCCAGAGCCACTGTATTGGAATCCCACAGTATGAGGAGCAGATTGTGCCTCTCTCCTCTGAAGGTGCAGAGCTTTTCCCTCTGTGTGTTTAAGCTACTGTGATCTTCGCCTCTGGTGATTAATTTCATGTGTCAACTCAACTGCACTACAGTGCCAAGATAGCTGGTCAAACATTATTCTGGATATTTCTGTGAGGGTTGTCTTTTGGATAAGACTGACACTTCAACTGATGGACTTTGAGTGAAGCAGATTATTCTCCATAATGTGGGTGGGTGGACCTCATCTAATCAGTTGAAAGCATCAAGAGAACAAAGATCAATCTCCCCCAGGGAAGAGAGAATCCTGCCAGCAGCTGGCCTTTGCGCTTAAACTGAAACATGGTCTCTTCCTAGGTCTCTAGTCTGCCAGCCCATCTTGCAGATTTTGGACTTACTAGCCTTCTCAATCAAATGGGTCAATTCCTTAAAACAAATCTCCCTATGTATGTATACATACACCCTTTGATTCTGTTTCCCTGGACAACCCTGACCAATATATACCTTTCTTTCCTTTTATGGACAAAGCAGAGGAAAGCCTGGGAGATGCACATTGTGTCACATGTTGACACATCTCCTTTCCTGTCCTGAATTACTAAAGACACACTCAACTGAGTGACTCTTCATCTGAGTGTCTTCATGTCCAAGAGTTTAAAGCTAGTGAAAGGGTGATAAGGATACACTCAATAAATCTAAGATAGGAAATCTTTTAAAAAATTTTGATCTAAGGTAGGATCTCTGATACAGAAGGAAAACAAACGTCCAACCCTACCCTGCCCCACCCCCTACAATTTATTAGAAAAACTCAGAAAATCCCAGTGAGGCTTCTGGCTTTGGATTCTAAAGCAATCGAGAGATTGGAAAGATAAAAATAAGTTATGTTCCTGAGACCCTTATTTGTGTCCATTTAGCCTGAAGGAAGAAAGATATGAATATGTTTGTTTTCCCCCAAATGCATATTTAATCTTTACCTAAACATCTTGAAACTGGAGCTTGTGGGGAGTTTCCATAGTAAGTATAGATTGCTTTCCCAATTTTATATCACCTATTGAGAGACATTTTGAAACACAGAACTAAGGTTGCAGTTACTTAATTCTTGTTTACTTTTGCTTTTCCAAGGTAATCAACATGCAGTTGGATCATTAAAAGATCTCAGCATAGGAGCCTTGTGTGGACTTCTCAAAATGAGGAGGCCACAGTTCACGAAACCACATAGGAGACGAAAGTGTCCTCTGTTTCTGCAGCTGCACAGATTCCCTGGCTCCTTCTCAGGAATGTGTGAGGAGCTTGACTGCAAATCTACAGCTCTGCTTCATCCTCCCCAGTTTCTGGCAGACCGGAAGCCTGTTCTCTAGACCAGAGCTTCTCCACCTCTAGGTTCACACAGATCACCAGGGTGTCTTATAAAAATGCTGGCTCTGATTCAGTAAGTCAGTGGTGGGATCCAAGATTCTACATTTCCTAATGCACTTCCCCATGGTTTTGAAGGAGCTGGTCTACAGATTACACGCCTGGACTCAGACCATCCAATTCAGTAGCCACCAGCCACATGTGGCTCTTTGAGCATTTGGTTTGGGGTTAATCTACATTAACACTGTAAGTGTAAAATACATACCAGGTTTTAAAGAGTCAGTCAGAAGAACAAAATATCTCATTAATAATTTCATCTTGATTACATGTGGAAATAATATTCTAGAAATATGGGTTTAGGGACACCTGGGTGGCTCAGCTGGTTAAGCGTGTGCCTTGGACTCGGGTCATGATCTCAGGATCCTGGGATAGAGCCCCACATAGGGATCTCTGCTCAGCGGGGAGTCTGCTTCTCCCCCTCCCTCTGCCTGCCTCTCCCCCAGGTCATGCTCTCTCTTGCTCTAGCGCGTGCTCTCTCTCTCAAATAAATAAATAAAAATCTTTAAAAAAAATATGAGGTTCAATAAAATATAATTACTTTCACTTTCTTCACTTGCAGTGACTTTTTTAAAATGGAATTACTAGAAATTTTTCAGTTACATAGATTGTTTTCATTTGTGGCTTGTATTAAATGTCTGTTGGAGAGTTGTGTTCCAGATCAACAGAGCTGGCCCTAGACATTTTTGTAAGGCAGTGAATTCCCTACTCTTTTGGTTCCTTTTCAACAGGCACTGAATTCATCTCTTTTAATTTTTTGAGAGAGTGTTTGTCGGGGTTGGGGGTGCAGGTTGCAGAGAGAAAGAGAGAATCCCAAGCAGTGTCCAACCTCAGTGTGGAGTCCAACAGGGGGCTTGATTGCAGGACCCCAAGTTCACAAATTGAGCCAAAATCAAGAGTTAGACATTCAACCGACTGAGGCACCGAGGCTCCCCCAAATCCGTCTCTTGATCCATCTCGTGGCTCTCAGATCTGATGTTGTGGTACGTGTCCTGGCATCCCTCTCCCCACCCCTTCTGAAGATGGCTCATCTGACTGCATGGCTATCTTAGGTCCTATCAATCAGGGTGTGTACTCTCTGGCAAGACCTAGCCCCAAATGACACAGAAACACCCTCGAAAAATCACTAATGGGGCTCTCATGTTCCCCCCCAAAGTCTGTGACATACACAGGCACTTTATAAGGAACCAAGTCTCTCGGCAAAAAGAGCACAGACTTTAAAGCCAAGAGACGCTGGAATTTAATCTGATCACCTTATTAATTAGTTAAGCCAATAAGCGACTCTGGGCCTATTAGGTGCTAGGGATTCATGGTGAACAAAAGTAACACCTTCTCTGCCCTGCAGAGCTTAAAGTTTAGAAGAGAAAACAGGCATTAAGCCAGAAAGTATATGAATAAATAGACCACAAAATACAATGCCAGAGTCTCTTGTTTTCATATGTGAACCTTCCTTATTCCTTCTGAGCCTTGGTTTGGTTTTTGGAATGGGGATAAAAGCACCCGCTCCCAGGGGTTTGTGAGGATTAGAAACAGCGATGACATCTGTGCAGCTAGCAACGTGCCCGACACAGAGTGGGTGCTCAGTGACCAGCTGCCCGCTCTGGCTAAATAAAAATGAGCAGCCCGGATCATATTTATTTGTTGGCTTATTTATATGCTGCCCTGTAGTGGGTAAGTTTATGTATCAACTTGACTGGGATGTGGTGCGCCCCGATAGCTGATAAACATCATTTCTGGGTGTGGTTTGTACTGATGTTTCCAGAAGAAATTAACATTGGAACCAGCAGATAGAAAAGAAGATAGTCCATGACCTCAGGATAATACCCATCATCCAATCCATTGAGGGTCCAAATGGAATTAAAAGGTCAAAAAGAACTAATTTCTCTCTTCCCCACCTCATGGATGTCAGCGCTTCTGGTTGTCTGGCCTCAGTCTCCAGGACTTACACCAATGACCACCCCCCACAACCCCACCCCACCACGAGGTGGGTTCTCAGGCTTTTGAACTTGGACTGAATTGTATTATATCATGAGCTTTCCTGGTTCCCCAGCTGCTCAGCCTCCTTAATGTTGTGATCCAATTCCTATAATAAATCTCCTCTTCAATATATCTAAATATGTCCCATCGGTTCTGTGTCTCTGGAGAGCCCCGGCTGGCACACTGCCTTGTCGCACAAAGCATTTGCGGTAACCGGTTAGGCTGCTCTCACATGGCAGCTGGTAGGGGAACTCAACTCAAACTTCTTGACATGTCCTCAATCAATTCTTGGCACATAGGAAACATTCAATAAACATTTCTGGAATCAAACTACTTGCGAGACTCCTTGCGAGAGCCCTAGCACAAACCTCCTCATTTGCAGCAGATGCTAGAAGCCAGTTGATGCAGCTTACCCAGGAACACACTTTTGGTAATCCCTCTGGAAAAGAAGACACTGGTCTTATCTGCTAGGCACCTGTGGACGGAGAACAGTTTGCGGAAGGGCAGCTGGAGAAGAGAAGGGGCACTTGGAAGAAAGAAGACAGAGGGGAGCATGTTGCAGAGAGGCAGGGAGGGAAGGGGGGAAGTGGACACTATGTCAAAGATTCCAGTTTCAGGAGGTTTGGTGATTAAGAAAAGGAGGGAGCCAGGAGCTCCATAGACAAAGCACCAGCATGGGGGGTCTTGGGGGGGGGGGGGGCTTTCTGTTTTGTTTTAGAACAGAAGAGGTGAGCATAGTAGAAGCTGACCTGAGCTGCTGGTTGGAATGAGGTATAGAAGATACAAGAGAGAAAGAGCTGCTGTGACCCAGAAGCCCAGGCAGGAGGATGGGTGAATGCGTCGGCAGAACGGGGGCTATCAGCAGCCTTAGAAAGTAAAGGGTCGCCTTGGTTTCTGAGATGAGCAGGGAATGTGATAAACATTCAGTACGGAGAGAGGAGGGGAGGGCGCGCTGGGAGAGGGAAGAGCAGCACACGCTGAGGTTCTGCCCAGACTTCCAGCTCAGACTCTCCCGAATTGACAGTCCAGACCCAGGCTTCTCGAAGTCTGGTCTGTGACTAGTGCCGGACCACACACTGTTTGTTGCTGGTCTAAATTCAGAGAAAGAGTTTGGTGCCCGAATGTAAATAAACAACATTGCTAAATACACTGTTTGGTTCAACTGAATGTTTTCCTCTGTCTGAAAGGAGCAGAGCATTAATTTACCTTCCGGTCGGGCTCCTTTTCTCATCACAGTGCACAGAGAAGGCACTTCTGGGTCACACTGGTCTGTACAGTCTCCTACTGACAATTCAGCCCAAATAACCCCACAGACATCTCTTACAAGACTGAATTCAGCGCCTTAGCTCCCCAACTTGCTCCAGCTCCTCTGCTGTCTTCCTCAGTGAGTTGGTGTCTCCCTCCAACCAGGTCTCCAAGCCTGAAACATCAGGGGTTATTTTATCTCACACTCCTCTCTCCAACCTTAACCAGTCATTCATCAGCCCTGTGGCTACCCCCCCCCCCAAACACACACGTAACTCTCAAGTCCACCCTCTTTCTATCCTCATTCTCGCTTGAGGACTGTCAAGGCAGAAAGGGACAACTTAGCTGACCACGTCCTGAGCAGAGGTGATGGACATGGGGTCATGAACTGCCGCCCGACTACGTTCAAGGTGGTCTCAGAGCCCAGACTGAACTAACGAAGCCTGTAGATGCAGTCACAGAACTCCAGCAATAGAGGTGGGGGCTGGAACCAGTCAGGCCATTCCTGAAAAGCTTCCACTGACTGTGGCTTCTCTCACTAAATCTGGTTACATCAACAGAAGGTCTCCTGCATCCTATCAAAAGCAGCTTCAGTCAAGACCATCTGTCACATTGAAACTCCTACCCCTGCGCATGTTGTCAGCTACTTTTCATTTCTAGGCTTCCTGGTTTCCACAATCCTCCAACACAAATGCCACTATCCTCCCAACCCCTCCCCCCCACTACCATTTTGACTTCTGCCCTTGGCTTAGGCCCTGTTACTTAAAATCTCGTACTTCCCTTCACATTCCTGTAACATAAGACTTGGACAGTCTGGCCCCAGATTCCAACACAGCAATAGATGGAAAGAAAGACCCAGGTCTGACAGTCTATCCTGGCCTGTAGGACTCCCCTTACTATGTGTGGTGTTGTCACTTGATGCAAAAAGAAAGATAGGTAGGACAGAAAAGGCGTGGGGGAAACTAGCACAACCATTTGGAGCCAAATAATAGATGATAGCTGGAAACTCCCGTCTTGATTTGGCTCAAGGGCCACAGCTATATTTGGATGGCCCCTGATTGACATAATTATTATTGCCAGAAAGTAATTTTAGAAAGACCTTAAAAGGAGGACATGGGTGATTAAAGTTCTAATAATAACATTTCTAAAAAGTCTGGGTTAATGAATCTGTAACTCAGGTAAAAGAAAAGAGGCTTCAGGTGTTCAGGGATTAATACTGGGACTGAACTTGGGAAAAAAAAAATTCTGTTGGTGAGTCAAGTAGGGCAGGGATAGATCACACGCGCCTAAGAAGTCATGTGGATGCGGAGACAGAGGTTTCACAAAGCAAATAATACGTTAAATCCATTCACTGAGCGTACCTTATGTCAAGGCGTCATACCAGACCCTTCCTGGGATTGCCCTGCACGTGACAAGGACTGGTCCAAACATTAGCCTAGGCATCCTGGCTCTTTTTGGCCAGCATCTAGTTGGCTGATGCCCTACCAGTTGTTAAATATTTTGAATGTCACCCTTGGATATAAGGCAAACTTTCCATCCTAAAATAGCTTACAGTTTACAGGATGAGATACGCCCACGGGTAACTTACAGCGAGAGGCTGTCTCCTAATAGCGGTTATGATTTTATTACGTGTTGTCCTTTACAACGTGATTTCAGACACTGTATCACATTTTGAACTTCACAACAGCTCAGAGGTATATGTTCCTATTCTCCTTTTGCAGATAAGAAAGCGTAAAGTCCGAGGAAGGAGGCAGCCTTTCACATTTCACAGAGCAACAGCTCCTTCTGGCTCGACAACATTTTAGTTTTCCTCCTATTCTTACCCCCAGCGCCCATGGCCTCCCTACTTAAAACAGATTCATGAAAGCAGGCAATTATTTATTTCATAAATTATCTCTTGATTTCTAAATACAGATTTTTATACTCAATAATCACAAGAAAATCAGCTTTGAAAGCATCCTAATAGAAAGCTTAAAAAGCCTCATTCTGAGGCACGTGAGTGGCTCAGTGAGTTAAACATCTGCCTTCAGTTCTGGTCATGGTCTTGGGGTCCTGGGATCGAGTCCCGTGCCGGGCTTCCTGCTCAGCGGGGAGTCTGCTTCTCCCTCTCCCTCTGTGTGCAGTCTTTCTCTCTCAAACCAATAAAGTCTTACAAAATAAATAAATAAAATGTCCTTATTCTGAGAAACACGCTGCCACAAACCTCAGGTCACACACATTCGGGAAGCACAGACGGCTTTCAGGGACCTCAACTAAGCAGTTACATGTTAAATAAACAGATGCAAAACAGAATCAAAAAGCGAGGGGGATGAGAGAGTGGATTGCGGAGGAAAGAACAAAACCAAATAAGCAGGCAAGAAACAAAAACACAAGAATCTTAAACATTAAAAAAAAAAAAAAAAAAAAAGTGCCCATTTATCTGGGGACCAGCCCCAGCCCTGCGCAGGAGATTCAGGAGCTCCACACAGAACTGTAGCAGGTGTTCCTCTTCCCAACCCAGAGGGAAAGAGGTTAGATGTTGGAGGAGAGCATTGACACCTGCAGAAATAAGCTTTGGTTTTCTGGGACCTCTCTCACGCAGAGTACCTCCTTCTCCAAGGGCCCCAGATGTGTGCAGCTGCTTTGAGAGCCCCTCAGGCATTGATAGAAATGGTCAGAACAGCATGGCAGTCAACCAAGGGGAGGGAAAACAAAACAGCTCCTGAGTGAGTGATGCCTACAGTCTACACGATGGCTTGTCCAGGGCTCCCAATACAGGAGGACCTGCAGATCCGGGCTCTCAAAGCGGACCCTCTGGCCGATGTGCTGCTTGCCTTCTGCATCTGGCACGCATTTGAGCAGCATTCCACTCATACTCATCCCCTGGAATGACTTCTTTCATGAAACGTTACAGAAATACTCTGTAAGGGTGCGAAGGAAACTTAGGAATTATTTAGCGCACCCCTCCTTTTTTTTTTTTTCCCGAAAAGGAACATGAAATTTACAAAAGTGAGATGACTTATTCAAGGTCGCCAAAGAAGTGAAGTGCAAATTAATATTAAGGAACATCATTTCTGGTTGTCTTGACTAGACGTTCATTAATTGCAGTGTTTGTAATAGCCTTACTATCAAACAACTCATGGAGCCAGCAACTCCACTAGGTATTAGAGCGCGAGTCACGGAAATTAGGCCACCTTATTCACACCCGCTCCCTGGAACATCCTGCTCTCTCTATGAGGTGAATCTCGGAGAAGTTGGGCATAAGTACACTTTTGATTATTTAGACCCTATTTTGCCCATACTCAGGGATCTCTCTCTGGTGCCTCTTTGAGGGGTCTCCAGAGTGAACTTTGGCTCTGAAGCAAAGCAGCTTCTTACAGTGAATATTTGCCGCCCAAGCCATTAATTCGACAACGCTGACCGTGCTGTTCTTCAGGGGTGGGGTTCCATTATCACCAGCATGATCAGGTGCATTTTGGTCACTGATTCATTCACTTTGCTGCCAGAGGCCCCCAAATGAAACCTCTCCAGGGCAGGGACATTTGTCTGTTTTGTCTGGTCCCCGATGCCCAGGACTTACACAGGAGGGTCACCACATGGGTCTGATGACTGAATAAAAAAATTAATTTTCAGAAAGGGGATTTCTAGTCCTGGCTCACCTCCCCACGATATCCCCCTCCACAGATGCTCCTCCTACTGGGAGGAGGCAAGTATACCACCACAGCCCTGCTCTCCTGGCTCCTCAGACAAGCTGGCTTTGCTTCTCATCTCCTGTCTTGAGCAAGCAGCCCACAGCTCAGCGGGTCTGAGGCATGGGTCCCAGCTCCTCGGACCATCTTCTAGGTCTTCTTTGAGTGTGTTCTTCTTTCTGCTGTAAGGCACCCTGCAAAGGCCCATCTCTCATCTTGAAGCGAATGTCCACACCCACCACTAAGGAGTCGAGGCACCCCTTCGGTGGGGGAGGAACAGAACTGCCCACTATGGGAAGGTGCAACTCAGTGTCTTGTGGCCCCTGTAAAGTCAGAAAAACCTTCTCCCCATGGGAAGGTCATCCAGAGTTTCAGGGCGTATCACAATCCCTTGTGGAGATAGTTTGGCATAATAGTTAAGAACGTGGCCTTGGGAATCAACCGATTCCATGACAAGTCTGGCAACTTCTACTTCCTGTGTAAACTGGGGCAAGTTACGATTTCCTGACAAGTTTTCTTATTGGTCAAAGCAGGAAAATACCAGAACATATCTCATAAGGTAGAAGTGAAAAGTAAATGTGAAACATTGTTCAATGCCTGGTATGTATTATAAATGCTCAATACATTTTTTAATTGTTCGAGAGGGGACAAAACAAATTGTGTTATTTCCAGAAGATGGTGATGCAAATTGGAAAAGTTGAAGGAGGGTCAGATACTCCATGTGAGAAGGAAACCAGCTCTAGGGATAGGTTCGGGATGGAGCTGAAATGGACAAGAGGGAGGCCAAGGGAGGACAGAGAGTTTGGCCAGGTTTGGAGGGGTAGAGGAGGAGGTAGAGGGTAGAGGGTGACCAATTAGAGTGGAAAAGGAGAGTGTCCTCTAAGCTTCTCAGGAAAGTGAACTTTGGGGAAGTCTGTATGTCTTAAGCAACTTTCATGACCAGCCCTCCTCATCCCCCAGACAAGGGTATGTGCCTCAGACTATGAGAACATACAGCCTCTCTCGTATTTTGTAATTTTAGAATTTATCACCACTGGGTTGGAAACTCTGTGATGCTAACTATTCTACCGCCTTGCTCCTTGATGTATCTCAGTGTCTGGCACAGCCCCTCCCAGAAGGGACACCTGACAGCAGGTAAAGCTGGCCAGGCTCTCTTAACATCTTCTGCCTAAGATGGGGCTGCAAATCCCTGACTTGGGATGATTATTGAAGAGGTTCAAGTGGTTCCTTCCTTCCCTTGCTACCCTTGCTGTGAACACAACAGCAATAGAAATAAATAAAAGTTAAATGTTTATTTTCCTCAACTTCAGTTCATTTTGGGTGTTAGCCTCCAGTTCATTTGTCATCTTGATGGTGTGCCTGGCTTAGCAAGAGAAAATGGGACAAGAGTGAAGGCTGAGACGGGCCCTCTCAAGTCTCTAAGTTCCGGTCACTCTTTGGTGTCCCACATGGAGTGCATCTTAGCAGGGGACTCCCTGGGCAGACGGAGGGCAGGCAGTTTCTTGCTGCAGCACCCTCCCTACTCAACCACTGGGCCGTCTGCCATGCTGCTGTGAGCCTGGTTCCCTGCATCATTCTGACCGTGAGCTAGAGGTACTATCTCCAGTACCTCAAGCGCAGGATCACCAGCGCTGCTCAGAACGTGGGTCCAGCCCTCCCCCTCAGCCCTTGCCCCACGGAGGCTGCATTCCTTCAACAGCTCTGGCCCCTTATCTCTCAGTCCTTGTTCTGTCAACTCCCAGTTCTCTCCTCGCACTATGCTGTGCTTTGCTCCCAACGGTAGCACTGTATCTTGCTACCGGCATGGGGTTTTGGTGAGGGCCTGAGGGCAGAACTGTGTCTCATTTATTATTGAACACACAGCTCTTTACATATCAGGTGCCCGGTCAATATTTGTTGAATGACTGACTGGTCTGTCTGACTCAGAAGTAGATTTGCCATGAAGCCAATAAATCTTTGGGGTCCCTCATTTCCTATGGGGTCATAGGATTATGTCCATATGGTCTCGTATTTTTTAAAAAATTTGCAAAAGTGATATATTGAAGCTACAATTATTTAAAACCAGTAAGGTGTTTTCTGTGGTTACAAATACTTCCACGTAGTTAAGACACTACTAGCTGTTCCAAAGCAAGACTGATTTCCAGGAATACTTCCACTGCCCGGTATGTGAGCGCTCTTGCTGTTGTGACACAAATAGGCAGGGCTATGGCATCACAAATATGTGGGTGTGAAGAAGCCAGGCTTGAAATGCATGGCACCAGATGGAAGTCTGTGGAAAGTTCTTCCAAATCTTACAGCTCATTTATGAAACTTCAGTAGAGTTTTCCCAATTTTGATAATGATCCTAAAAAACGTATTTGATGTTGCTGAGAATGAGTGACACATCCTAAAGAAACATCTCTGAACCACCATGAGGAGAAAACAAACTTCCCAGAATCAGGGACCCTTGACACTATGCATTTTACAGCACAGAGTGAACTTTAATGCACACACACTTTTAAAAAACCATTTAGGAGGTCAGGAGATCTTAGGATGGAATGCAGGACATGACGAAATAATCCAACTGCATTAAAAAAAATATGTGAAACAAATGTTCTGAAAGGGACGGGGCAAAAAGGTGCTGACCTAAGTAACTTTGGAAATTACTGGAGTCTGCGGGAATCATGACCAAATCAAGCCCTGCATCGGCACTAGACTCTAGTTGACAAAGTTGTATCCCACGGGGCAAAGTGTTAACAATTCTTACACTGCTGTACATGTCTACCTGGAATTGGTTAGGTAAGGAAAAGATGGTGGACAGTGGGTGTCATCTTCCTCACTGTTGATGTGGGAGGTCACAGATGGACATGGAGAAGAGACTAGAATGATGATCTGTGAGACAACAGTCTAGTGTTGGAGACATCAGTACAAGCCTATGGTCTGCTTAATATAGAGATAGATGGTTAAATACAGAAATATTCATACATATGTGTATATATATGCTAGAGTGCATGTCTTCAGTATAAACCGATGTTTGACTTAATACAGACACAGATGGTTACATGCAAAAATATCCATATATATAGGCTAGTGTGTACATCTGTTTCCTTGTTTTGTCAGCTGAGAGCCTGGAGCACCTGCAGGATAGTAGCAATGAACATGCGTGATGCTTACCATCTTGGTTTCTAATACCATTCTCCAAACAAAGGAGCCAGAACTCCTTCTAGGACTGGGGAAGGAAATATACAAGAGGATCCTGGAGCATCCTGTAGTGTCAGAAAATAACAAAGTATTTAATTATAATTATAATCATAATGACAGGAGTATTTCAAAGAGGCACAGGAGCTGACTGAAAGAGCTTCTGATGGTTCAAGTAGAAACAATTGCAGCAACAATATAAATAAAATAGTATTGGATTATAATCCAAAGTCTGAAATAAATACCACATATTTATAATGATATGAATAGATGATTGAATAAATACATCAGTGAGGGAGAAGAGATACATTTTTCATGCTAAAGATTTCAAAATAATTTATGTAGATGTTCTGCCCTCAAGGAGGAAGGAAACTCCCTGCTTCTTCTTCTCTCTCTCTCTCTCTGTTTATTTATTTATTTTTATTTATTTTATTTTATTTATTTTTTTAAAGATTTTATTTATTTATTTGACAGACAGAGATCACAAGTAAGCAGAGAGGTAGGCAGATAGAGAGATGGGAAGCAGGCTCCCTGCTGAGCAAAGATTCAGGGCTCTATCCCAGAGCCCTGAGATCATGACCTGAGCCAAAGGCAGAAGCTTTAACACACTGAGCCACCCAGGTGCCCCCGGTCTTTTTTTTTTTTTTTTAAATAAGTTCCACACCCAGCATGGAGCCCAGTTTGGGGCTTTAACTCATGACCCTGAAATCAAGACCTGAGCCGAAATTAAGAGTCAGATGGTTAATCGACTGAGCCACGCAGGTGCCCCATAACTCCCTAAATTTTCTTAAGTGGGGGCCACAAATAGTGATTTTCTTTCAAAGAGAACAGAATGAGGAGAGGAATGATACATACATTTGACAATACATGATGAAATGACACTTTTTCTCTGTGGCTTTCTTCCCCGAAATCTATAACCTCAGTCTAATCACGAGACAAACATTAGGTAAAACCCAATGAGAGGACATTCTACAAAACCCCTTACCAGTCCCCTTCAAAACTGGTCTTCAAACACAAAGGAAGTCTGAGACACTCACAGCCAAGAGGAACCTAAGGAGACCTGACCACCAAGGGCAATGTGGTGTCCTGGATGAGATCCTGGAACAGAAAAAAAAATACTTGGCAAAAACTAAAGACATCTGAGTATCATACTGACTTCAGTTAACAATAATATATCAATATCCCTTCATTAATTGTAGCAAATGTACCATATTAAAGTCAAAGGCTAGTAAGAGGGGCAACTGGGTATGATGTGTATGGGAGCTAGACTGTCTTCACAATTTTTTTGCAAATCTAAAGCTGTTTTAATAAAGAAAGTTTACTTAAAAAATTCAGACATATTAGAGGAAAGACTGAATTATCTCTCCACTCTATAAAAATAATATAATAATAATAATAATAATATAACAAAATCATTGTAACATGAAAGGTGATCAAGGAATATGTAGTCTAAACATAAAAAGCAAGCATTTTAGAGATGTATCAGGCAGTTTGCTTTTGCAGTCATAGAGTTGAGTTAAGTTCCATTGTGAAATTGCATTATTTTTCTGTATTTTGTAAAACTGGTGAACTACCAACTTTTCCAGTTACGTAATGCATTGTGGTTTTCTCATTCTAAATGAAGTCACTTGTGTATTTAACTTTGCGTGTTCAATTTTGTACTGTTTTTCTTAAATTGGATCCCCAAATTGTATAAGCTTCAAGTCCCACAAGCTTCCCCTGGAAGTGCCCTGCCTGACTCCAAGCTGTTGTTGCAGACCCTTATTTTGGGACAGTTGGCCTGCCTATAGTCTTAGCCCAGGTGTTTGAGGACTGACCAAACCCCTCACTTGCCAACCACCTCCTTGCCTTCTAGAATTTCCCATCTCCACCTGTTGGCAACTCTTCATTTAACCATCTTTTGGTAATTGTTTACTGCTACTACATAGTATTTCCCATACCACACAGGCATTCTTCTTTTATACCAGACTGCATTGTTCTTTTTTTTAAAATCACCATGCTTTCTCCTTCTCCTTCTTCTTCTTCTTTTTCTTCTTCTTCTTCTCCTCCTCCTCCTTCTCCTCCTCCTCTTGCTCCTCCTCCTCCTTCTTCTTCTTCTTCTTTTCTTAACCATTGTATTCAGATAAATTTGAGGGACAAAAGGTTGGACTTACTTAATGCATAAAACTCAATGAATTTAAGGATACATATCCATTCATGAAACCATCAACCCCATCACAGCTGTAGAAATATCCATTACCTCCCAAAGTTTCCTTACCCACTTTATTATTATTTTTCATGTGTGTGTGTGTGTGTGTGTGTGTGTGTGTGTGTGTGAAAAGAGCACAACATAAGATCTACCCTCTTAGAAATTTCCCAGTATGCAATCAAGTATAACTAGCTATAGACACTATGCTGCAGAGAGGACCTCCAGAACTGATCTTGGAAAACCTGCAGCAATGTCACCTCCCCTGCTTCTGTGTAGCTTCTATGGGATCCTCTCCATCCAGACACCCCGATCCTGCACCTCCCACCCCCGACATTACCACTGTAACAGCTCCTGCTCTGTCCTACCCTCGGAGTGTGGTTTGCTTCTCCAACTACCTAGCACCTGTTTCTTTTCACCAGGACTCTACTGTATTGTCAACTATCAGGGGTCTCTTTTTTTATTTTTAAAAATTATTTATTTATTTATCTGTTTGTTTGTTTGTTTGAAAGAAAGCATGAGGAGGGGGGAGGAGCGGAGGGAAAAGCTGTCTCCTGGCTGAGCAGGGAACCAGATGTGGAACTCCATCCCAGGACCCTGAGATCATGACCTGAGCCAAAGGCAGACGTTTAACCAACTGAGCCACCCAGGTGATTTGCCAGGACTACTTTCTACACAAGTTCCATCATTTCATCTGTTATCATATACTTCCTTTGGGAACAGAATTAGGTTCTCCAAAGTAGTTTTAAATGTCATTTTCTCATCCTCCTAAAAGATTTGAAGAAATGAAAATAGATATGCCTTCTCAAAGCATATGGCATCAGCCACTCTCTGACCCTCTGGTTGATGTCCCTTTGGCAGCTCTTCCTGTTGATCCCCTAGTCGTCACATGTCCTCACTGAGGGAGACAGCATGGAGCAGATAGTATCATGGAAATCTGATATTTGATACTATAACCTCTGACTTCTAATTCGTAGCCATATCACTGCCTCCACTTTACAACACTCACATTTACAGATTTGCACATGTTTTACTGCTTGTTTTTTTAATCCATGTCATGGTTCTTAACCTTCTTTCATTTCACTTGGTAGAAATGTGTGTGTATGTGTGTGTTTCTATGCAAACTCACAGTGCTTTCCACATCATCCCCAAAAGAAACGTCCATTTCCTTTTTCTGCGTGGCTCATGAGGATAGAAGCGAATACAGTTGTCCTGGGAGGACAGTGGAAGATTTTCCTAAGGTGAAAGGGGGGTGGTGTTGCATTTTGGGGTGCTGCTCCTCGGGTGGAAGCACTGTTTGCAGACCCTGAAGTTCCAGCAGATGCGAACAAATGAAACCGATGTTTTCACGGGGGAACATCAGCAGGGATGTTCAACTATCAAATATTCTGTTAAAGTTTTGTCTTGTTTAGTTTTGGTTTTTGGCCAAATCACTCTCCCTCTGTGATTCCTGATGTGTTACTGGGCAACAGGAACAAAAATGTCCTGATTAATTAAACCGAGCTATAGGGAAATTATTAACTATTCCTGAAAATGGTCAAACCAGTCGTTTCACTCAATTGTTTACTCAGAGTGGATGGGAGGATGCAAGCTCCCCAGCAGGGAGTCTGGGGTCCATGCATGGTGGCCTTGCCATGCGTGGTGACCTCATCACACATAGGTGTCCTTGACTCTGCTCACCCCAGCCACGCGGGGCTTCTCTCACCATTAAGATGAGCCTTCACACATTCAGTTCTCTTTCTGCAACTGTCTTCTCCCCAGTGATGTTAAGTTCCTTTGTTTTGCATTAGATTTTAACCTTTTATTCACATCACTCATCTCAAAGTGACTACTTGATTAGTATTTATTTCTCTCACCAGACAATACATTTCAAGAAAGCAGGGACAGGGACTTCTTTTTACCATCATTGTTTTTCTCTTGCAGAGATCTTGGCATATCCTAAAACTTCAAGAGTATTTTCTGATTAAATGAATTGTTACTATAACTAGTAACAGATTGTGCGCTGGCTTTTGTTAGATTTTTTGTTTAATTTCAGTCAGTTCATCATCATTGCCATTTTATTTTATTTTTTTTAAAGATTTTATTTATTTACTTGAGAGAGAGAGCATTAACAAGGAGAAGGTCAGAGAGAGAAGCAGACTCCCCATGGAGCTGGGAGCCCGATGCGGGACTCGATCCCGGGACTCCGGGATCAGGACCTGAGCTGAAAGCAGTCGTCCCACCAACTGAGCCACCCAGGTGTCCCATCATTGCCATTTTAATACTATTATTTATTAAGCATTTTCTAGAGCTGTTGCAAAAGGCTTTTCATAAATTAGCTCAATGAATCCTCATAAACTTCATAATAGCCCAACCATAATGGCAGCGTCTATGCCGTGAGCATGTTACAGAGGAGGAAAATGGAATTACAGACACAGGAAGTGGTTAAACCATTATGGGATCAAGCATTTAGTCTCGAAATGTATGGAGACTTATTTTATGGCCCAGCATAGGGTCTGTCTTGGTAAGTGTTCCATCGGTACCTGAAGAGTATGTGTATTCTGAAGATGTTGGCTGTCGTGTTCTATCCTGTCAATTAGGTCAAGTTAGTTGATGTTACTTTTCATATCTTCCATATCATTACTGAATTTCTATGTGCATAGTCTATCAATTACTGTAACTACCTGCTTTATGTGTCAAACTTGGTTAGACTCCAGGATCCCCACTATTTAATCACACAGTAATCTAGATGTTGCTGTGAAGATGTTTTGTAGATGGGGTTAACCCCTATGCTTATTTGACTTTAAGTAAAAAAGAGATTATCCTCGATAATAGGGTGGAGCCCAGTCAGCCAGTTGAAAAGCTTCAAGAGCAAGATTCCAACATCAAGTCCTGCTTGAGTTTCCAATCTACAGGCCTGCCCTATAGATTTCAGATTTTCCAGCCCCCACAGCTGCACCAGCCAATTTCTTGAAATAAATCTCTTTATACACATGCTTGCATACACACATCTGTTTCTTTAAAGATTCCTGGCTGATGTAGTGCGTGTTAAAATCTCTAGTGTGATGGATTTTTCTATTTTTTCCTTTAATTCTATCATTGTGCTTCATATACCTTTCACAGCTCTTAGTTACATTCATATTTAAATTGTTACCACTTCCTGATGAATTTCCCTTTCATTATTGTGCAATCTTTCCCTTTAACATTAGTAGTTGGTCTGAAATCTACTCTGCCCGGTTATTCATACAGACACACAATTTTTTATGCATTCTGTTTGTATTGTATACTTCTTTGCATTTAAATAGCATATAAGTGGGTATTGCTTTTTTTATTCAGTCTGGAAATAACTCTCTTTTAATAGGAGTGTTCGACTCATTTACATTGAATGAAATTATTGATATGGTTGAGTTTAATCTACCATTTTGCTATTTGATTTCCATTTTTCCTGCTGTTTTTTATTCCTCTGTTTCTCTAATTTTTAAACTTGTTTTGGATTAATTGAGTAATTTCAGTACTCTATTTCATTTCTTACATTAACTTCTTAGCATATGTGTCAGCTTTTGTTTATTTGAATAAAATATCCTCATTTTTTCACCCTCCTTTTTGAATGATATTTTTCTTCGGGATATAGAAACCTTAGTTGACAGGCTTTTTATCGTCGTTGTAGCAATTTAAAGGCACTATTCCAGTGGCTTCTGGCTCCCATTGTTTCTAATGAGAAGTAGTCTCAATTTCTTATTTTGTATAAGAACATGCCTTCTGGTATGTTCTTATATAAGAACATGCCCTTGTATAAAACATGCCTTCTTTTTTTTTTTTATCTAATGGACTTTAATTTTTAGAGTGGTTTTTGGTTCACAGAAAAACGAGCAGATAGTACAGAGAGTTTCCCTAACTCCTTCCCTCCCCTGCTCACAGTTTCCCCCTTACTGATATCTTAGGTTGGTATGACACATTTACTACAGTTGATGAATCAATGCTGACACATTATTATTAACTTAAGTCCATAGTTGACATTAGAGTTCACTCTTTGTGTTGTATATTCCACGTGTTTTGACAAATGCAGGATGTCTTACATCCTCTGTTACAGCATCATAGAGAATAGGTTCACTGCCTTAAAAATCCCGTGTTCCACCCATCTGTCCTTTCTTGTCACCCCTCAAACCCTTGACAATCCCTCATCTGTTTTATTGTCTCTATAGTTTTACCTTTTTCAGGACAATCCTATAGTATGCAGCCTTTTCAGACTGATTTCTTAAAGCAATATGCATTTAAGTTTCTACCATATCTTTTCAGAGCTTGATAGCTCTATTTTCTTTTTTCTGTCTACTTTGAAGTTTTTCTCTTTAGTTTTGGCTTTGCAGCAGGATGACTATGATGTACCTGGATGTGACTTTCTTTGTATTAATTGGGCTTAAGTTTTCTCAAGCTTTTTTTTTTTTTTTAAGATTTTATTTATTTATTGGACAGAGAGAGAGAGGTCACAAGTAGGCAGAGAGGCAGGCGGGGGGTGGGGAAGTGGGGCGGGGAGCAGACTCCCTGCTGAGCAGAGAGCCTGATGCAGGCCTGGATCCCAAGACCCTGAGATCATGACCTGAGTCAAAAGCAGAGACTTAACCCAGGCACCCAAGTTTTCTCAAACTTCTAAGATTTCTAAGTTATATCTTTCTTCAAATTTACACATTTTCCAGCCACTGTTTCTTAAAATATGCTTTTTCTACTACTTTATCACTCCTTTCTCCTTCTGAAACTGCAATTATGTGTCTTTTATAGTATTTGATGCTGTCTTATGGGGTCTAGACTCTGTTCATTCTTTCACTGTTTCTCCCCTTTTGTTATGCTGACTGAATAATTTCTATCTATATTTCTTCAAGTCAGTCCCTTTTTTCTGTTATCTGTAATCTCCTGTTAAGAACTTTAGATAATTTTTTATTACAATTAATTTATTTTCAGCTCTAAATGAATCTGTTTTTTTTTTTTATTTCATAGTGCTTTCCTTTGCTAATATTTTTTATTTACTCATTAAGACATACTTTCCTTTCATCCTTGATATGTTTTAAGTAAAAACATTAAAATATTTGACTGGCAAATCCAACATCTGGGCCATCCTGATGTCAGTTTTCTACTGACTTCTTTTCTTGACCATAGATTAGATTTTCCTGTTTCCTTTCATGTTTAGGGCTTTTTATTGTCTACCAGACATTGTTAATTATCTATTGAGAGATGCTGGATTCTTTTATTCTCCAAAATGTTGAACTTTTTTCTGGCAAGCATTTAGTCATGAGGTAATAACTTTGAACTTGTTTAGGCTTTATTTTAGGCTTTGTTATGGAAGGTCTGTGGAGAGATCAAGATGTTTCCCAAGCTTTTTTGGTTTGGTGCATTTCAAAACGCTCACTCTGTTTCTCGTGAAAATCTTGTCAAAGCTTGGTTTTAAGATATGTGTGAGTGATATAGGGTAGGACTTAGTCTAGGGTATGTTCCTTACCTCCAATATCTTTTTCTTAGTATTTCAGCTAGGTGTCTAGGGAAGTTCTCAAGACCTAAGCTGGTACTCTGCCACCTACCAGCACTACTAGACCGCAAGAAAGCCTGTTCTGCTTACAGTCCTACATCAGTAACTATATGGTAAGTCTCCTTTGGTCTCTTTCTGTGGAAGTGCAGCCCATTCTCCACTCAAGAACTCATGGGAAACCCCCCTAATAGAGTATGACCCTCTTTTCACAGTTTTCTTTCTTGTGCCCTGTCTCACAGATTCTAACCCCTTTAATGGCTTCAGATGTTGCTCCTTCGCTGAAGGACTCCTGTGCAGTCAGCTTTTACTCCAGGTCTCTGTGCTGCATTGGAGACATTTTCCACAAATGGGATCTCGTGAGTTTTCCCTTTCTCGGGGATCATAGTCTGATGTTGTCTACTGCTTGATGGCTGAAAAAAAAAAAGTCTCACATATTTTGTCCTGCTTAATATTTATTTATGGGGAGAAGACTGGTCTAGTAATGGTTACTGGCCAGAGTTAGATGTCTTGATTAAATCAAATCCTTGGACTTAAATCTTTGTCTATCTGAATCCAGAATTAGTCGTCTCAACCCTATGCTATTTTGCCTACCAATATAAGGCAAAAGAAGTTGAAATCTGTAAACAGTGTAGTAAGACAAAATACATAATTAAAATTTAGATCAGGGAGGCTGAGCCAGGAATTTCAGTTTCCAGATAGGGTGGGATAGAAAGAAACCTTGGTTTGAAGAATAGTAATAATAACACCTCTTAATGGACTTCTGATATTTTCAAAGTGCTTTGTACCCATTATTTTATTCTCCCAGCAAACCTTGTTCTACCCTATGCATTAGATGTTGTCATTCCAATGTGACAAATGAAGAACTCAGAGACCAAGAATAGCAAAATGGTTTGACTAAGATCAAGTTAGTAAGACAGTAGAGCCACAAGATGTGTATAGAGTAGATATCTTCAAATCCAAATTTGTACCTTCCAATAAATTAAGGATATCCTTATAGAAAAGGAGTCTGTGGAATGATTACAGCCTTATGTCAAGAAAGAAAACCTTGCTCATAGTTATGCAGTGAAAACTGAGCACTAGTCTGTCCTACTTACTTTATGAGTTCTTGGTCAGTGACACACAAAGGAATGTGGCTTTACACCCTGTCTCTTTCAGAGAGAGCTCCACAACGGCCGCATGACAGAAGATGGCAAAGACATCATTCTAAACCTTTATAAAAGCCCATTCTTCATTTCCTGCTCTTTTGAGCAAGGAAAAAATACTGTTCTATGTAAAGCAATCATGTAATAAATAACAGCAAGTCACTCTGCAAATATCAAACATTACAGAAGTAATTATTAATACCTTGGTCATCCTGAGTATGGATTTATAACCTATATTCTTCAAATGAGAGCTGGAAAGACTTGATCTCGCACATATATATGCATGCAAATCTTTTAATGGATACGTATCCAACCTTCTGGAGGTGAGAATTTATATATCAAGTTTGGGAATTAATTACGGTGGAGTTTAAACACATGCACACACACACACACACACACACACACACACACACACACCTCAATTGATTGAGCCCCGGGTTGGGCTCTGAACTCAGTATGGAATCTGCTTGAGATTCCCTCTCTCCCCCTCCCTTTGCCCTTTGCCCTCCCTTTGCCCATCCCCCCACATGTGAACATGCTCTCCCTCTTTCTCTCTCTAAATAAATAAAGTTAAGTTAAGTTTAAAAAAAAAAAAAAGGCATTGCTTGAAAAGCCCCAAAGCTGGGGCTGATGACCCTCCTCGTCTTAGGAAGCGAAGGTTGGAGTAGCCTCGGCAGTAGGTTCAGACTCAAGTGCTCAGTGGAGATGAGGTAAAGAGGATGACATTTAACCAAGAGGAGTTACCATCCTGTTTGAATGCTTTTGATTTCCCCACTAGTGGGAAATGCGGACGGACACTTAAAGCACAGGGAAGAAAAGTCTGAACCGCAGAGTCTTCTCCAAATGGAAGATAGATAGAGTGCCCAAATATTGCCTGCTGTGGCACGGGAATTTCTACGACAGAGAGAACTCCAAAACTTGACTTTGGAGCTACAGAAATGGATTCCCAGAGAATTCCCGAAGGGCTTGGAATCCGGTCTCCTTCTGATCAGGATCATGATGCAATGCCTTCAGGAAGACCCCACATTAGTGTGTCCAACAGCCTCCTGAGCAGGCACTGAAGCGATGGCTGGATGAGAGTGAAGAGACCAGAAGGGAGACCTGGAGTACGTGGGTAAGAAAAATAGTCCTTATCTCTTACAGCCTGGAGTGCAGCACGGTTCACAAAGGCCCTCTCTGTACTACAGCTTCTTCCCTCCTGGCTTCATCCTGGGGAAGAAAGTAGAATAATCTTCCTGATATTAGAGATGAAGAAAATGAGGCCCAGCGCATGTGAAAATCAAGACTGCCTAGACATCCAGACCTTGGCAGAAATGGAAGAGGAGCCTAAATTTCTTGTACTTGTGCAATGTTCTTCTGAGAACGCAGTCACCAAACCTACCTACTGGCCATGTAGCTGAAGAGCTGAGCCTGCCCAGCAGCCATGAAGGGCTACTTTTAAGAACTGCTGTGTGAGCTCAATGCTAAGGCTACCACTTCCCTTGTATTCCTTTAGCAAATCCTCTCTAAATGAAAGTTTTATTTGGGCGAAGGAGAGTGTCCAGGATTCTTGAGTGTTCTAGCAACATCAGCAAAATCTGGAGAGAAGATTGACTGGAAACCAATCAAGCAGTAAGAGCAGGTGGAAAATGTTCTCTCTGCCCCAAATGCCACTTTCCATCCCTTTCATTTCTTGCTTTTCTTGAGCTTCTCCATTTCCCCGTAGGATGCTGACCCCTCTGAGGGCACCCTATCCTCTTCATCTTTATATACTTCCTTACAGAGGGACAGGTATTGTGCGTTTTACGTTACAGCCACATCATGGAGTCTTAGTAGTCAAAAATTAAGCTCTGTGCATAAATCGATCCCAACGCACTAAAAGGTTCACAATACTCTGGCTTTTTATTTCCATCTGAGGAGGGTTTCTGAACTTCCTTTGGTGTTCTGAAGAAATTAATCTTGCATTTTAAAAATATAGAGTCATGATTAAAAAGGTACAGACTTAGGACAACTCCAGGTCTTCCCTATGTTGTAAAAACAGATGGCCAATCCAGTTAGTTCAAAGAAAAGATATTCAAACAAGCTGTTAAGCACTTTCCACAAAAATTAATATGCACCGAAGGATTACATCAAGTTGGATGATAGCAGTGTTCTTAATCTTCCATTATTAACCCCTAACAATTTGATGGACATTAGGGAAAATACATTTGAGGGTATATGCTTAAAAAATCCCGACATTTGATTCAAATGCACAGGCTGGCATTTTGGAGTCAAAGGCTGCTTCCTCATGTGTAAAAACCATGAGCTGAAAGTAGACAGTTCCACTGACTGGTTATGTGGTCTACACCCTTGTTTCCCGAAGTGTAGTCAAAGGAATAGCATGGACACCCCATGGGACCTGGTTAGAAATGCAGATTCTCAGGCTGGGTCCTGGATCTCCTGATCAAATTCTGCATTTTAGTAAGACTGACAGGTAATCCAAATATATGTTCATGTTTGAGAAGCATAGCGCTTCACTTCTAGCTGTTTGTTTTTGGGAATATGGAGGTACCGGATATCCCCCACCACTTGGAGCAGGCAGTTAGAGGAATTTCTTACCCAACGACAAAGTCAGAGTAGCCAATATTGGGCAGTTTCCAGCTTTGGGATCCTAGAGGAAGACATGGTCAGAGAAGGTTAGGTTAGTCAGTGCCTAGAACCATTTTTTTATTATTTTATAATAACAAATTACTGAAATATGGTTTACAGACCCTCCAATTCACCCTTTTAAAGTGTATGATTCAATAGATTCTATATATTCCAAGAGATGTGTGACGACCACTCAATTAATTCTAAGACATTATCATCTTTCCTGAAAAAAAATGCTGTACCCATTAGCAGATGCCTTTCAATAGCCCCCTCCCAACCTCCAGTCCCAGGCAAACACTAATCTGTTTTCCATCTCTATGAATTTGTCCATTCTGATCTTTCAAGTCAAGGGCATCATGTAATATGTGGCCTTTTGTGACTGGTTTCTTTCACTGAGCATAATGTTTTCAGGGCTTATACCTTATTTATCTATTTATTTATTTATTTATTTACTGATTTATTTATTTTTAGAGAGAGAACTAGAGCATGTGCAGGGGGAAGGGGCAGAGGGAGATGGAGAAAGAGAATCCTAAGTAGGCGTATCCATGCTCAGGTCCAGAATTCATCCCTTTTTAACATGTATCACCACTTCTTTCCTTTTCATGGCCAAATAATGATGTATCACATTTTGTTTATCCATTTGTCTGTGGATGGGCATTTGGGTTGTTTCTTATTTTCAGTTATTATGGATAAAGATGCTATGGATGTTCATTTGCAGGTTGTTATTTTGTTGTGCTGTGTTGTGTTGTGTTGTGTTGTGTCATGGACAGATATTTTCACTAGAGCCATTTTTGACCGTCAAACAAGTGGCTGATGTGGCTTCCAATAAAAGAAAGGAAGATAGGCAAGACTCCTGGAATGAATATCCACTTACTGAAGAAGAAACTCTGGAACCAGACCCAGATCTACCAGCACTGCCTTACCTGTTCAACCTTTAGCAAATCACCAAAGATCTCAGAATTACATTTGTAAAAAGGAGCAAAAATGTTCACCACATCAATTCCACAGGGTTTTGGGTTTGTTTGTTTGTTTGTTTGTTTTTTGATGTGTGTGTGTGAATGCCAAATAAGATAATAAACATGAAACCATCTTTAACTGTAAAAGAGTACATAAACATAAAGTAGTCTCAAGAGTCTGATTGCCCTTGTTTTATTATCACCATTCGTCTGGCATCCTTGACAACCAGTGGCTAGTGAGCTAACAACATCTTCACTCAGAGCATGGAGAGGAGAACCATATGGTAGGCCTCCCTCTCTGGTGCCTAAAAGGATCCCCCATGAAGGAGTGATGTGAGCCCATTGGGACTTTCTGAAGTTGTGCTTATGTACATTTTTCTGTCAACACACAACTTTTGGGGGGAAAAGAAACACCTTGCCCACAATGGCTTCATCTAGAAAAATAAAATAAAAATAAAATAAAAACAAGTGTTATTCAATTAGTTTTCAGTGATTGTAATGTACTCAGGAGGGAACTGCGTGCTTATGGAAGGTGGTGGAATGTGAGCCAGAAGTACGGAAAAACTGGAAATAGTATGCTGGCCTCAGGGAAGCCAATGGACCACATAAGCTCTTGTAGTGACTATCAGAAACATATCATAGTTCTAGTTATGACCAATTACAGAAATGGCCATTAGAAGCCCACTTAGAAAGAGTGGCCCAGGGAAACTATGATCCTCTGAAGAAGAGAGGGAAGCAGCAAAGAAACGGAAGAGAAGAATGGAGAGAGGAGAGAAGTGAACAATTATGGCTGCTTCTGCCATCAAGGAAGTGATGGAGCCCACAGAGAGCCCAGGGGTGTTTTGAGGTAAATATGAGGCCTGTGGTTTCCCCCAAAACCCAACTTGTCCCCCAGAGGCAGGGAGAGATGCAATGGCCATAAAGTCTGAGACTAACTTCATAGAGCAGAGGAGAGGAGAGTAGGTGTGTGGGCAGGAGGGGATTTACCTGCTTCCTGTTCTAGTCCCCTTTGCTACAGCAGAATGCTGTGGTTTTACTGGTTATGCTTAATGCAATTCCCTGCCATTCCAGGATATACGTGTGGTAACGGCACCATCTGGGTTGGTGAAATAGATACTCTCACGTATAACAGACTAAACACAGCAGGATGTTCATAAAACTCTTAATCTGGGCCCTTTGGGCCACCGAGAAGAGACTCAGAGGTTATATAAGCAAATTACTAAGTCTGAAACCAGACATACTCATATTTTCGTAATTTAAAACATCCACACACACCACAAAGGCCAACTCTCAGACCACTCTCTGAGAAGTACTAGACCACCTTGAGGGGCTGGTGCCTTAAGCAAACATTGTCCCTTGTTGCTATAAGGCCATGACCTCCAGGAGACCCCTCCTCTCCCACTCTAGGCATTAGGCAACGTGGTGAGACAAAATATCCTTTCCAGAGCATTCCATTGCTACACTGTTATATTGATTTCTACTTGGAGGAAGCCATCCTTTCATTTAGAGACTTCGGATCTCTTTCCCAAAGTCATAGCATGGTAGGAGAAAGTGAACCGGGCTATCACAGAGACTTGTGTACAAATCCCATTTCAGTGGCTAGTGAGTGGTGGGGTCCTGAACAAATGAATGACTTTACCTCCAGGAGATTTTGTCCCCTCATCTGTACACAGTGCTAAGAGTCCACTGCACAGAAGTGGTCTGAAAGGAGCACCTGCTTTCATGCCTGCCACCCAGTAGGCATTCTAAGAAGGCTAATACTTCCCTCACCCATGAGATGATTTCCCCTGCAACCAGGCCAGAAGGTACCCAGGAAACCCAAGATGCTTGCATGGAAAGTAATTACCAGAGAGTTATTGCTCTCCAGTCCTCGTTGCGAGGGTGGAGAAACCAGTCCAACTTGATAGCACTCACCTCCTCTGTCTACTCCCAAATTTCACATCCCAGAGAGAAGTCTGGTGCTATTTTGCAGGGGCCCCAGAAATGCATGCATTTCTACTAACAGTTTTTGCCTACACTAAGCTCTAACCAGGGTGCCTGCCTGGGTAGTGATCTGGTTTGTTCAATAGCTTGGGCCAAAAAGGACCTTGGCTAATAAGACACCTAAGATCCAATGAATGGCCCAGTCTGCATTTGTGACTGCTAGAAAAGTCAAGTGCAGATGGCAGACAATTAATCTGGTAGGAAGGAATGATCCATTTAGGAGACTAAACGGGAACCCCCTCAGAGACCCTCAGTGTTCAGAGCCAGGAGCAGAGTGAGCTTGTGTGTAGGATGTGTGCTAAGAAAGGGATGGTGAGGTGCATTTTGAATAATCATAGAAGTGTGCACACCTAGGGTGGGAAGTCCTTATGGCTGCTTTGCAAGAGTTGGGGTCTTTTCCCATTGTTTGAGGTCCCAGGTTGACCCTTCTTTCCAGGGGCACATGGCACACAGCACTTCGGGGGACTCCTAATGTTCAAAGCATGCATGGAAAAAGGGCAGAGTGTTGAGGTTGGCCGGGTGATTCTGGGCTATTCTTCTTGCCTCTGTTTTCTCATCTGTTCAGTCATGTTAAGTATGCCAGCCCATCTCTACCCTTGGCTTGTGCTCTGATGATCAAAGGAAGTAATGTTGGAAGAATTTTAGAAAAACTTGAGATTTGGGTAGAAATGTAAGAAGGAGGGCGATTTTTAAGACTAATTCCGTGTGCTGAGAGAGAGAGGCACATAAAAGCGTATATTGGGTGACTGGTTCTGAGCTTGCTTTGCATACCCTCAGTGTTCTCCCTCTGGAGTGATGTGTCTGTTCATAGGTAAAAACCAAAGCTGGTCATTCGTAGTCCTGTGTTCCCTCAGGACTTGAGGCAGAACTCTCCACTCAGTTCCTATGCCACTTCCCAGCCAGCTTCTCCCCTTCTGAGCCTCTGTACTCTTCCTCCTCCTTGGATGATGCCCACTCTACTTCAAGACCACTCCTGACCTGAGGAGGGGGAGCTCCAGCCCTGTCCTTGGGCTCTGTAGTGAGCCACAATCCTTCCACATCTTCCTGTAGAAGCCAAGCCCAGAGACAAACACGGAGGCCTTGCTGGGCTCACAAAAGCCCCCACAGCTAACCTAACCAGCCTCCAGCCAGTGCTGCGACCTGTCATACCAGCTCCCTTGTAGGCATCCCATGGTGACAGGTCTCCTCAGCATGGATTCATACTCTATGCACCATTTGGAAGAAGCTGACCTGTGACTTGAGCTCCTCATCCCCAAGTTTTTATTCTACTATCTGTCTCGTCTTTTTTGTCCTTTGCCTGCCTCTCCTATTCTCAGGGCCATTTGAAATTTCCAAATAACACTTCCCCCAGGTGTGGCAGCCACCTTCCACGGTGGTCCTTGGTCCCCTTCCTGGCATTCATACCCTTATGCAGTTTTCTCTCACAGTGGATCAGGGAGCACCTCCTGGGCTTGGTATATGGAAGGGCTCAGCCTTTTGGCTGACTGACCTGCTCTTGGGTCATACTTTCTGCTTCAAGGGCCACAGCTGGTATTGAGCCATACGTGGCCTTTTTGCCTCGATACACTTGACCCAATTCACTTTGGGGAAACAGTGAAGTGAAACTGCATGATGTCATCTGGCCGCTGCCCAGCTACAGTCCACCTGTCCCTCATGGTTTTTTGGTCTCAGAGGGATTGTCACCTGATGCAGAGGCCCTGGGACAGAGGGAGGAGCCAGGGGTAAAGGCAATCGAGGCAGAGGCCTCAAAACCAGAGCCAAGCACCCGAGTGTGTGCCCTGACACAGGCCCCGGCATCAGCGGCCACACTGGAACAAATAAATATGATGAATTATGTCCTCAGTCGTCTTGTGAAAGGGCTTCAGAAATGCAATGTCATCATTAATTTCCTCACTGGTGTTCTCATAGGCACAGTTTAAAAAATCCACCTGAACTGGAAACTCCAAAGCCCCAAACGTTACGGAAAAATGTATTTGGTGTCAAGACATTTTTCTCATTCTGGTGCCTTCTCCACCCAGACGCCCCCCCCCCCGCCCCCGCCCCCTATCCCATCCAAATGCTCTCTTCAACTGCCTCTAATCTATAGTTAAATAATAGCAAGGCAGGAGGAAAATTGAAGCTGTGAAATGTCTGGAGACAGCCTAATGTGGCAAAAAGATGGCAAGTCACACAAGGGAGTGAAAATGATTGTTGGTGGGAGGAATGAGTGAGCTTAGGGGTGCCTGTGTGTGTGGCAGGGCCTGTCCCCAGGGCGGGGACAAGAGGAAAGTGGTGAGGAGATCAGTAAATTCTCACCCCACCTGTACCCACCCCTGCCCCTGGTTTCTTTTCCAGGAACTGGATTTCCTTTCTCCCCACGGTTTGAATGAGAAAGTTGGGGGTGTGAAGTGCACCCACACCAGGAAATTTCAAGAATATATGGACATCACTGTGGAGTGCAAAGTCAGAAGCTGCCCTGGGAGCATCCAGTTCCCTATCGTGGTGCTGGGCCTAAAGACTGCCCAGCTTTGGGAGCATTTCCTCCTGAAGGGCCGATGTTAGTTGAAATCCTGCACCATGGTGAGAGCCCAGCATGCCCCGGCCACATCGGTCACTGTGGCTTCATTATCATGTTTGAAGGACCCACATCTTGTCTATGAGGGGGATGGTCTCTGTTCCCTGGCCCCTGAGAGCAAAAGAAGAACCAATAAGACTAGTTGCTAACCCTTAACTAGCCTTATTGGGGCCAACACCACCCAAACACTGCCTCGCAATAGATCTATGATGGGAGAATTACTGAGATCCTTATTTGCAGGCTGGATGCAGGGGCTCAGAGAGTTCAGTAGCTTGCCTGATGTCACACAGCTGGCAAGCATCCGAGCCAGTGTTCAGCTTGAGTCCACACTCCCCACCATCACGGGGTTTCCTAGCAGCACAGGCTCACCAGGCACGTGGAGCTCCACAAAGGAGAACGTTGAGGTGCTACACAGTCCACTCCTATCTCCTGCTGCTCCCCTCGGGCACAGCATGAACTCATAACTGTCCCTACAAAGGAAGGGGCAGAGTCAGGGGGCCCCAAAGCCACTGAGGACCCCATGGCATTGTCCTGTTACTGGTGGATTTTCTCCAGCAGTGGTATTCTCTTTCCTTGTGTGTTTGGGCTCTGGCACATCCTCCTACCATGCGGATGAGCGACCCAGACACTCAGGATGCTGACATGAAAATTCAACATTTGCAGAAAGGCAGCCCCGAGCTAGAGAATCTGATGGGCTTCAGTGTGGCTCAGAGCTCTGCCACGCAGAAGCTGCACATCCTGGGTCAAATTACAGAAAATTACCTTGCTTTAGACTCCTCATCTGTATATTGGGGATCAACAAAAGTTGATCTTGTAGAGTTGCAGGGACATGATGAGACCTCATGTGTGAAGCTCCAGCACAGGCACTGGCCTCATGACAGATGCCTGATAGCTAGCAGTAACTACTGGGTTGTAAATAAAGAGGATTTCTGTTCTGGGGGAAGTGTGCATTTCCTGCCCCCTACTCCACCATTTAATTTTCAGAAATAGGAATTTGTAAAATCTTTTTTTTGTGCACCACAATTGACTTGCCATCTGCCCATGATATGCTGAGGGCTGGAGAGGTCATAGCTGATTGACTGGAGAGGCCACATCTGACTTGATAATGGGGCAGAATCACTTTGCAGCCGACAAATGTGGAATGCTATTTTTTTGCCTCCCAGTCCTGTGCTGGAGTGCATTTTTAACAATTTACCAGAGCCCCTAGCAGAGCAATTGACCACTTGTAGTCACCTACCTAGGGGCAGTAAGAGCCCCTACTTCAGATCGCCTTCAGACCTCACGCTTCTCCACACAGCTGGGGTGGGAAATTTTGACATGAGACTCTGAGGAGGCTTCTGTGCTTTTCATAGCCCACATCCTGCTTCCCCCTAATTGGGTCTCTGGAAATGTTTTCTGCAGACAGAAGGAGTCTCTAAAATATGCTGAACGAATGAATGACAGAATTATCCAATCTAGGATGAAAAATGGACTTAGATAGATAAATGCCAGGCTTTCTAAGTTCCAGATGGCTTAATTGGTCATGCTGCTTCTGGGGCTGGGTGAGAGGAGCCATCCAGACTCCACCTGAGCATTCTGCACAAAGCCATCCCCAGCATGGAGCAGGAATGGGGTCCAGGTCATGTGTTTTCCAGGGTATCTGTCTCAGCTGGGGTCCAACCAGGGAAACAGAACCCACTCCAAATATTTAAAACAAAGGGAATTTGAGAAATTGGTCACACAGGTTGGAAGAAGGAGAGGCAGATGGAAGAGTCCGAGAGGGAAGTGGATTTATTTTACATGGAAAATTCAGAACTACGTGGGTAACCCTGTCTGGCTCACCGAGACCCGGGAAGTAATGTGTTAGACACTTTATTATGCTGAGCAACAGTGGCAAGCCTGGAGTGGCTCTCCCTTGGGCTGCTGTGACCTAAGCTGAGTAGAGAGATTCCTTTGTGAATGTCATGGCCCTGCAGTGACTGTGAACATTGTTCAGAATCCCAGAGGCATCACTGATCCTGTAGGAGCCTGGACCCAGAATAGAGTGACCAGACACTAATAAATCCAGGTGTCCTCCACTAGGTAGTAATAGTAGGTATTCTAAAATCCCAATGACAAGTGAGTCATCCAAATCAAACCACTCATAGACTTTATCAGCCATCAACCATGACTAAAATGGTGGACTGGAAAACCCATTCACGCTTTACAACTGACATTGTGCAAGCCAAATCATTAAGCGGAAGTGAGTGGAACGATTTTGATTAAATTGGTCCAAAAAAGTGGAAGCCCAGCTTTCATTTGCAAGCAAGCTTTCTTAATCTGGTGAACTCAGCACTCAGAATGTTCTTCTTTTTTGAATATATTCATTCAACCCTGGGTCTGCCTTTATGGTCCTGCCCAGAAGTATTGCTTGAGACACAGGTTTATCTCTGAGAAAACTCTTGGGAAGAAAGCCACCCAGACTCTCCAGCCTGTCCTCTCTTTCCAGTTCAGGTTTGGGCAGGCTTTGAGTGTGTACAGACTGACCTGCCTCTCATTCCAGCCTCCCCTCCACATGTAAGCCTCTCCTAATGAGCTCACTAATAGAGCCCCAGGTGTCACAGAGACTCAAAAGGGAAAGCAATTTAAATGCAAATAAATATGAATATCTTCGTATCTCATAGATTAAGGAAAGTTGCAGGAGGAAAACATGTACTAAGTATAAGCAGAAACTGACCACGATTTAAGAAGGTCAGCAAATACTTCCCTCTGACTTCCACCAGACTGTCAACCAAGTCAACATAGGTTAACTATCACTTCCTATATTCTTAAAACTGCTAAATGCCAAGTAGTTCTTTGTTATCAGTCCCTAAGTTTAACAGCTGCATCTTCTTCCTGTTTATTTACTTGAAATCCCCTTTTCAATAATAGGGGTAGATTTTGCTCCTTATTTAGTTCATGCAACAGCATTAGTGGCTCACAGCAATTCTTCACTTCTGAACATCTGATATACAAAAGGAATGGGAGGGGTACTGATATGGGCATATATTTTTTTTTACTCAAAGTGTCACTTTTAAACTCCAATGGTCTGTCTATAAAACAGCGGCACCCGAGCTGAGGAGTCTCTGGCAGAAGAAAGTCTGTTTTCAAACATCTTTAGCCATAACCTTTCATCTTTGACTCATCTGAGCTCCAGGTTCCAGTGCTCCAGGGAAGCACTAAGGGGATTTCTAAGTCTGTCCACAGGTGCAAATAAGAGCTTTGTGTTGAGACTTACTGTGTTCCAAACATCTGGAGAGTGAGGAAAACTGTCAACATCGATGTTACAAGATGTTGTGATGTTGGGCACCAAAACTTGTTGCCACATCTTCCTCTGGCAAGACAAAACTTTGGGGATATTGTACTGTGGATCTACCCCTAATTCAGAGATCTTCTACCTCATTCTTTGAGAAATGAAACTAAGAGCATTTTCAACCCCATTCAGAGACATCTACAGGCTAGGACCTCATAGAAAAATAAAATTGTGGGTCTGACCTCTGGAGTCATTTCCCTGGAATTCAGCAAAGTTGGAGCAGACAACAGCAAAGTTGGAGGTAGACGAGGGCTGTTCTGATGAACCAGTCACTGAGTTATCTCAAGTATCTGTAGCTAGGCATTGTGCTGGTGTCTTCAAAGATGCCATCAACAATTCCTCTGGCTATGTTGCTCTTCTCATTGAGGGGTGGAATATTTCTTCTCCCTTTGCATCTGGGCTGGCTTCATCACTTGTTTCACCAATTAAATATGGTGGAAGCAATAAATTTTTGCTCTCTTGGATTCATGCTCTTAGGAAGTCAATCTAGATTACTAGAGGAAGAAAGGCTATCGAAGGGTGAATTGTAGCACCTCAGTTAATGGCCAGCATCAACAGAAGACATGTAGATGAGGCCATCTTGGATGTCCTAGACCAAGCCAATTGCATGCCTAAATACAGTAACATAAGTGTCCCAGCCAGCATCACACAGGGCAGAAGAGCTGTCCAGCTGAGCACAGTCAACCCCCAGAATCGTAAGAAACAATAAATAACTATCATTTGAAGCCACTAATTTTGGAGTAGTTTGTTAACGAGCCATAAATAGTTGAGCAGGTACTTCCAATGCCCAGAGATATTTAACATGAGGGGTTAGCCTTCACCATAGATAAGAAAGTGCCCACAGCATCTGTACTGAGGAATGTTCAGAAGACAGGAATTTTCTCCAAGACTCTCTTAACCAGATGTCACTGTTTATAATACACCATCACTAGAAACGCATTTCATTGGGCAAACCATCGTCTTTTACATTGTATGTAAATGTAAGCCACATGGATCCAGTGAGCAGGAGAGAATTCAAGAAGTCAGAATTGCTAAAGAGAACATTTCTCCTGGAGCTGCAGTAATTAGAATGTAGGCAACAGTTTTGTATATTAAGTATGACACTTAGCCTGATGTAAAGAGAGGGAAGGAGAAAAAATTAATTGGAATAGAATAAAATGAATGGACTAGTTGTTTCCTGGTTTGTTCCCCCAAGTGTCTTATTTTCCTAACTAGAACCACAGCAGCATGATAAAGAGCACTTCTCAGCTTCTGAGGATGGTGATGACAAGAACCATCAAGACCCCAGTGCCCCACTAAGATGACATACATCTGAAGAAGCCAGGTTTGTCATCCGATAGCCCGAGAGGATAGTAGGAACAGGAAAATGAGACCAGTGATGATAGGAACCATGATTAGTCTTTAGCCAAAAGTGAGGGTAGAATCTTTCAAGACCTCGGTGTGTAACCCACATGGCTGTCTCTGGATAGTTCTAAAAATTCACTTTTAGAGAAAAGTGGCCAAAGTAAAAGTTCAGCTTTGAGAAAAATCTGCAAAGACCAATGGGGAAAAAATAGATAAGTATCAAGCCTCATTTCTCAAAGTATATCCCAAGAGACACTAGTCTTGCCAGAGCTCCATCCTTAAAAAGGGCTCCTAGTCATATAAGTTTAGGAAAGGCCCTCACATCCATGCTCTGGGTGCTTGCAGAGTGACAGCACACATCAGATATCAGAGCTCTGAGCTGGTTCAGAGTAAAGAAGCCTTCTCGGCTTCATTAAACCTAGAGTTTCTTTGGGGTCCCTGAGTGACTCACTCCATTTAGCAGGCTGCTCTTGATTTCAGGTTAGGTCATGATCTCAGGGTCCTAGGATCAAGCCCCACATGGGACTCTGAATTGAGTGGGGAGTCTGCTTGAGGATTCTCTCTCCCTGTTCCTCTCCCGCCGCTCTGCCCCCCTGCCTCTGCTCATTCTCTTTCTCTCTCTCAAATTAATACAATCTTTTTTTTTTAATTATGAAAAAAAAAAAACCCTAGAATTTCTTTCCTCATGGGGATTATTTTCCCATTACCCACCACTGCATCTCAAGTGGAAAGTGTGCAGGGAGGTGTCCCTGTTTTTTGTAATAAAATGTCATTTGAAAAGTTTCAGAATTGAAAGGGATCAGTATTGGATGACAGTCCCCAGGTATGCCTTTCTGCAAGATATCCAGTAGGGACCAGCCTCATCTAGCCACTCACATAGGCTGTTCAGCAAGACCAGAAAGCTAATGAAGAAAATTGTGTAAATGAAAAACTGTGGTATGCATGGAACTCCCATCCTTCCTATTAGGGACTCATATCTAGATAAATAATTGTCACACTGGGATTATTTCCTCTGTTCTGCTGAATAGCCCTAAAGATAAGGCAACATCCTTCCTGACATAATAAGTCATCAAAATACATTTATGGCAAATCCCAGGTACACCAAAGTTATCTGTGCTGCTGACAATGGATTTTCTTCCCACTTGTCTCTTTCATTATGTTCCCAACAAAGGAGCTATTACTCTTGCCCTGGAAAAAGATAGCATTTCGGCCCTTGGAGCTCTGACAGTTGCACTCAGCCCATTTAATTACTTCCAGCGCAGACACACACTCTATTAACAGACTCAGGATCAGCAGGGGCTTCCTGTAGGTCACAGGAATGGTGCTTAATTGAGACTTATTTATAAGGATCTATGCACATACAAAGAGCGCAGAAGGAGTGGCCATTTTCTTTCCTGTATATGGAGGTCTGGAAATCAAGATCCAGTCCACACAAGAGCCTCTAAAAGTTGACAAGTCAGCAAACAACAGCAGAATAGGAATGATGGTAAAATGGCTTTCTGTGCATTGTCTACATGTTGAGAAAATTGAAGATCCCCCAGACCAGGATGTATAGCTTACCTTTGCCCTCAAACCCGTCCATTACCCTTTCTATCTGCTGTCCCTCTGACCCAACCCATCCCCCAGCACCTCTAAAACACAAATAAAACCCCAAACTTACCCATGTTAAAATGTTAACTGTTGTGCAAACTTTCCCCATTGGTCCATTTGTGCAGAAGAGTACCTTGGAGTGCCATACTTCACCAATGACTCTTAACCTGTTTGCAGGAGGTCCCACCAGAAGCTCAGTGCTTCCTCACTCCTGTGTAGCTCTGTACTGCTTTCTGGCCTCCCTGATTGCACACAGAGTACGCAAAGGAAACCCAAGAGCACCTTCAAACACTAACTATAATGGGCCCTAGTTATAAACTCAGAGTTGAAGGCATTGTCTTCAAAGTCTCTGCAAATAACCTGTGCACCTCCTTTGCTGTGAAGGGGCCTCATCACAGCCTCAGATAAACTACAGAGGGAATCATTTGGATGCATTCATCCTTGGGCTTTCAAGCTCTGCCCAGGCCACTTGGGTGGTAGCTAAACCAATGTGACCAAAGGAAGAGGCGGGGGAGGAGGGGTGAGTTAAATCTAAGCATGATTTTCTTGTTATTCAACCGAAGACAGTTTGTTTTAAAATAGAAGCTGAGCTCAGGGAAATCATGGCCATTTCACTGAACTTCATTTTCTCAGTCAAAATACCTTCCTTATACAGTCATATATTTCTTCCTTCGTGGTAAGTTACAGTGAAAGAAGATCTAATAGTTCAGAGGTCTGGATAAACACGCAAAAATGTTGAGAGTTCATCTAAATTTTCTCAGATGACCTAATCAAGAAATCCAATTAGGGGATCTCACGAGAACAAAGCATCAGACACTCATGGTTACAAATACAATTTTTCCTCAGTGATAGTCATTCACCCACTTCATGTTAGGCCAGAGAATTAGAGCAAAAGGATTTCTGGTGATTTCAGAAAGCCTTTCTCCCCAAAAGTAGAGCAATGGAAGAGGAAAGAGTGGGTACTCACATATGCTTCCCCAGCAAGGCAGGTACAGAGGTAGAGGTTGAGACCTGGGCTCCAGTTCTAGATCCCCCATCATACAGGATCTCCTCCTCGCTACCTGTAGACTCACTGAGGCTACAGCTTTTGCGCCTCAGCTTACCCTGGGTCTCTTCAGGATCCCACAGTGGTGGAGTGACTGTGTGTGGAGGGAGGCAGAATCCAAGGAAGAATGGGCAGAGCACAGATTCATTCATTCAAAAAACTACAAGAATCTCTACCACACACAAGGTGCTCTACTGGTTTTATGAGGGACACAGAAATGTTTACAGGGTCACAGCCTTCTAGTATCTTTATAGGCTGTAAGGAGTGACTTGTACCAACAGGACACAGTGGTGCTGTGTTCTGTGCATAAATAATGACAGCTACATGATGAGACAGAAACAGAGAGTGAACTTAGTCCGTGCAGCAGACATGGGCTGGGGCCACAGGGTAGCCACGAAGAAGCCAGGAACCCCAGCAGTTTCCCCAGTACAGTGCAGCTTTGGGTTCCCGTAAGTAAAAATAGAGGGGGAAAAAACCCTTTTTCCCTAGGACCTTGTTGAATATGAAGTGAGGGAGAGCATATAAAGCACCTAGCCCCCAGAGGGACAGGATCAGATGGTTTCCTGAGATTGATATCAGGCCGTATGAGCTCTAAGTCGCATCTCTCCGGACCTATTCATGGTTTCTGAGAGTACCAGAACCCCATTTACCTCCATGAACCTGGGATCTCCTAAGCTAGTAAAAAGTAATGCCAATTACTCATGTTTATGGAGCACTTAATTTAAGCTGGATTCAGTGTTAGAGGTTTTTCAAGTTACCTCATTTAATCTTTACACCACATGAGGAAGGTCCCCCAAAATCCTCAACTTATAAATGAAACACCTGAAAGTCAGAAAGGCTGAGTAACTCCCCTAAATTTGCATCAGATCCAAGACAGGATCTGTGCTATTCACCACTACAAGCTTGTGCCCCCCTGGTTTCAACTTTGGGAGGATACCCTTCAACAGCCACAGGTGTCAAAAGTCTGCTCCCATCAGCACTGGGGCTGGCCTCACTCAGGCAGCCCTGAGGAAGCCAGGAACTCAGAAAGTCCTGCAGGGCCGGGACAATAGCACAATCTCCTTTCCAGGTTGGAGAAAGAGCTCTAAACACTGTGTATCTTTACATACACAGGGGAAAACCTGTAAGTCTTTATAATTCTTGTTCTGAAATGTTTCTCTAACTCAGAGTGAAATCCAGCCCATAATGTGCTTTTGTAAACAAAGTTTTATTGGAACCGTGTTCATTTGTTGATGCGTGTGTCTCTGGTTGCCTTCACACTATGATAGCAGAGATGAGTAATTATTACAAACACTAAATGGTCCACAAAGCCTAGGATTTTTGTGATCTGGGCTTTTACAGAAACAGTTTGCCAATTCCAGCTGTAAACTTACTTTTCCATTTCTGTTGCTTGAATTTTTTTGGTGACATTATGAGAAACGTGTATTTGGTCTCTGTCCCCAGTTCCTGACACAGAGCCTCCCTAAAACCCTTGTAATTTTCTGAATAATAAGAACATCTTTTGTTCTAATGAAGAAATGCTTCGTGGGCTTCTAGAGAGCTTCAGGATGGGCATAGATTACCAGAAAGACCAAGCTGTGATTAGAAGCTTGGAACATGTGTCTCCACCTCCCATCCTTCATTAAGAGAAGAGGGGCTGGTGATGAAGTTAATTGATCATGTCTACGTGGTGAAGCCTCCATAAAAATCCCTCAAGTACTGGGTTCAGAGCTTCTAGGTTGGTGAACACATCCATGTTCTGGGACTTTGGCATAACCTGACTTCACGGGGACAGAAGTTTCCACATGGGAGACCCTTCTGGATCTCACCTTATGTACCTTTTCATCTGGGGATTCATCTATATCCTTTATAATAGCCTCTATAAACTATTAAACAAAAGCAAATGTTTCCCAAAGTCTGTGAGCCACCTGAGCAAATTATCTAAAGGGGTTGGGAGATACACAAGCTCTTTACTTTGTAGCCAAGTTGAACAGATGTGCAGGTAGCCTGGGGACCCATTACTTGTGACTGGCATCTGAATGGAGGGTGGCCTTAGGGGACTGAGTCCTTAAACTTGTGAAGCCTGTTGCTGATGCTGGTAGTTATCAGAACTGGGTTAATTGATAAGACACCCTGTCAGAGTCTGGAGGCTCAGAAAAATGTTAATGTGGGGAACAAAGCTCCCCAACCTTAGGTGTCAGGAAAGTTGGAGTAAAGAAACAGTTTTCCTTCCGTTGTGATTTCCAGATTTGAGATTTGCTTATGTTACAACCGAGTATTTCTTAATTCTCCAGTGACTCCCAGTCATTCTTCTTCTGTCCACATCCCAGGACATGCAGCAACTTTCATAACTTGGCCCCTAACTCGATCTCTCTCTTGACTCTTTCCCACCCATCCTACACACACACACACACACACACACACACACACACACACACCCCTGTGACAGAACGCTGGTGACTTCATCCTTCATCTGTAAACAGACTGGGCACTTTCATGCACCGCTGCATGGTACTGTTCTTTTCTTTGCCTGGAATCCCCTTCTTCGCACCAGGTGAGGAGCCATTCTTCCTCCAAGACCCAACCCCTGTTTATCCCTGTATATTTTAGGCTTCCCAGCTGTCCCTTTTCCTACATCGTGTTTTAGTTAGTTCACTTCTGTTTCTCGTGGCTGTACGTTTCTTGAGGGCAGCCAGGGTCTATATCGAGTTCTCGCTCTTTTTTTTTTTTTTTTTTAGATTTATTTATTTATCTTAGAGAGACACAGAGGGAGCATGAGCGGGGGGGCAGAGGGAGGGGAGAGTGAGAACCCCAAGCAGACTCTGCGCTGAGCATGGAGACTGACTCAGCATCATGAGATCGCGACCTGAGCAGAAACCAAGAGTTGGATGCTTGACCAATTGTACCACCCAGGTGCTCAGTTTCTTTTTATATTCACCAGGCCTGGCATATAAGCTGGTACAGAGCAGCTACTCACTGGGTGTTTGACAAGTAAAAGAGCCATAAGGGCGTGTATCAGTTGGTGTTTCCATAAGTAAAGCAGTTTCCTCCCTGACATCAAGCCCCCCCACCTCCTCACTCCCGCTAACACTACCTGACAGGAAACCTTTCTATGTGGGGCAAACATGGTCTTCACAATAAATGTGGAAATGAGTGAAAGTTATGCACCCGAAGCACGCTGTTTGCTCCCTCAGCTCACCAACATGAGTCTGCAACTTCTTAAGCCTGACGTATAAAGATAACAGAAGAATTGTGTTTCTCCTGAGAGACTGGTTGCTACACCAGAAGGAGGTCTAGAAGTGACAGACCATATTAGGATGTGTCAGGGGAAGTGATCAGGGGGAAGGTCAGAGGCAGGTGACAGTGTGCTTAGTGAGGTCAAGGCAACTCTGCTGACAAGTGTTACCTCCCAGGGCAGGGACCAGGACAAGTGTACCAAACGTGGTTCAGGGCGGGCGCGCGCACGTGTGTGTGTGTGTGAGTGTGTGTGTGTCACAGGCTAATGGGCAGGCTCTTTAGCCACATGATCAGTTCGTTGTCCAGAAATAATTTTATTTCAAAGCTCAAGTCATAGATGAAGCAGAAAAGGCCTGGATTTCATAGGATGAAGTCATGGGTAAAAAGAAAGAACGGAAGAGAGCAAAGAGAACAGGGAACGGTAAGAAGGGGACAGAGCAGTCATGGAGGAGAAACACAGCGGAAGTCAAAGGCACATCACCCAGGGTGCAGGGGTGACAGGAAACAGTCACCTCCAAGGTCAGGTCTAAGGTCTCAGGTCTTCCCTTCCTAAACGGCTTCTCTCTCCTTCAAACATGGTCGGCCCCTCCACTGGTCACGCCGGCATTTTCTGCCTTTTCTTCCTCTGCATTTCTCCCCTCCCCACTCTCTTCCTCAATCCCTCCTCCTGGGCCCCTCAGGCCTCCATCCTTCTTTTCTTCTCTTTTTGTCCTTTTTGCCCCATTTTCTGTGCCTTCAGTGTTAACCCACACAGAATCTGTGCCTCCCGCTGGGAGAGCTCCAATCCAGGACAGTGAGAAGAGGCTACTTTCTATTATGCACCATCAACCAGTTCCCCAAATGTGCTAGATTGGAGTGTGGGATCTCCCCTGCTCCTAGGAAAAGTGACCAGGATTTATTCGGGGAAGGTCATTCACACGCACGCGCGCACACACACACACACACACACACCAACAGCTGCAGAAAGGACAGGAAGCATGCCCATCAGTTCAAACCCTCTCCTTTGACAGCACTCATTAGGCTTTAGGCTCCTGGCTCCAGGAAACCATACCAGGGTTCAGGGTATTTAACAGGAGTCCTCTGTGGGGAGTTCCAAACTATCACAATAAAGTTCAGAGAAGTCTGATGTCATGCTAGTGGCGGAGGAATAACCCACAAGCTGTGGGCTAACCATGTCACATCAAGTGGCAAGTTTTTGTTGCATATACTTACATGTGTGGGGACAGAGAGGATGACTCACACTGAGGCTCCCCCAGTAGTGACGGGCTAGAGAAGGGACGTGAGCTGGAAGCTCGTGGATGTCTTGGACGGATGACACAAACACACATTCTGCCAAACAAGGCAGTTGCTGAATTCCGCTGGTCCATCTGCAGCGGCATCTGAAATCATCCATCCCTTCGTTTCCTTTCCGTGTCATTGCTGGTGCCTTGGTCCTGCTCCCACTGCCTAAATGAGAGACTATCTCCATAGTGCAGCCAACCTTTGAACAACATGGGTTTGAATGGTAAAACTCCACTTTTGCCCCAATTTTTTTCAATAAATGCTATACAATAGTGTACGTGTATTTTCTCTTCCTTATGAGCTTCTTAAAAACATTTCCTTTCTCTGGCTTACTTTATTGTATGAAAACAGTATGGAATGCATATAACCTACAGAATATGTGTTCATCAACAGTTTCTGTCGTCAAGAAGTTTCTGGTCAACAGTAAGCTATTAGGAGTGAAGTTTTGGGGGAGTCCGAGAGCAACATGTGGCTTTTCATCTTATGAGACTGTCAGCACCCCTAACCCCAGTGCTGTGTTCCAAATAGATTCTCCCCCACCTGGAGCGCTCCTTTCCAATCCTCATTGTGGGCTAAAGGCAGGTTGATTGTCGTAAGGAAAAATCATATCATCATATAATCCCTGCACTCACTGGCAGAACAGAGCTCATTCCATTCCTGTCGGCGTCCATGACTCCCGACAGTCAACCTCTACCCCATCTTTCCACATTTCCTGTCCCTCTGTCTACACTAGTCACTCTGTCACTGTCCACAGTGTGACCTGTCCACACTGGTCACACTGTCACTCTGGTCCACAAGCCTATATTCTGGCCACAGAGGATCATTAGCTGTTCTTTCAACATGTTTCATGTTGAATTATTCTCGGTGACCTTTTTTTTTTGAATCCAGCCTGATACTCCTGCCCATCTAACTTTCCAGGCCCACTCATCTGTTACCTGCCCCTGATGCAGATGATGGTGCCTTCCCCTGACTCCCTACAGCATTCAGATAGGACCTATCCTTATAAGGCCATTAAATGTGTACACACTGGTGTAGACTTCTGAACTAACAGCTTACTGACGACATGGCTAGTTTAGATTTTATTCAACTTTTTTTTTTTTCAAAGATTTTTATTTATTTGACAGAGAGAGAGAGCATAGGGGGCCTGGCAGAGGGGAGAGAGACAAGACTTCCCACTGAGCAGGGAGCCTTATCCAAATGAGCCACACATGCACCCCAAGATTTTATTCATCTTTTATCTCCCATAGTATTTTGTGTAGGATAAACACAGAATATATAAACCATTTTATATATTAGCAAGTAAACACAATTGCCTCCGGAACTCATAAGTTACACTAGATGACAAGGCAACAAAACACAGTGATAGGAGAAACGTATAAATTACATACACAACCGAAATCTTACAGATTGTTCAGAAAACAAAATAGCACCAGGAAGTTGTTAGAGGTTTATGGTCGGAACCCAAGAGGTAAGAGCAACAGTGTCGGTGAAGCCTTCGAGACCAAAATGAGATTTGGACTATGTGGGAACAGAAAGGAAACTTGCCTCTTCTGTAGAAAAGTGGGGCTCTCTGGTGGCATTATTTTGTTCCATCCTTAACGCCATCTGGGATGACACATGACGGACTTGCCAAAGGTCACCGAGCAGAGTCAGGGCTCCAACTGCCACCGCCCAGGCTCCAAGCCCATGTCCTTTTCACGGCATTCTGCTCCTTGGGCAGTGGCACTCAGTCCCTGCAGTGGGGTGGAAACCAGTGGGAAGGAACGATGGACAAAGCAGTCACAAAGTAGAGGGAGGGAGAAGGGCTGCACAGCTCTCGGAAGCCGAAGGGGACCTCTGGTAGGCAGCAACTAGCCCAGCGCAAAGTGTTCTTGCTCAAAGCAGAAAGTGTGAGAGAGCCGGGCCCGGAGGTGGGGACAGCGATGAGCCCAGGAAGTCTTGGACTGTGGGTGGCTGTGCTCTGGAAGGCGGGAGAGCAGAAGAGGGAGGGCCGAGGGGAGGCGGGGTAGATGAAAGTCCTGGGGAAGAAGATTGTCCAGGCCGTGGCCTGTCCATCAGAGGCACAGGGCTTCCTGGGGGCTGGTGCTGTATGCTGTGGGGAGGGTGCTCCAGGAGGAGCGAAGGCCTTCCACTCACGGCTGCCCACGTGGAAATTATTTCTGGTTCTTAATCTTGCAGCTGGTAGGAAGGAAGCAGGGAGTCAATGTGCAATTTGGGAGTCCTCTTTTGTTCAAAGGGCCCATTTGACTAAGTCAGATATCACATTAATCCAGTCAAGAAACCACTTGAGTTGTTTTAAACAAATAGATTTGCTGCCTAATTGCTACATTGAGCACTGACTGACTTGGCAAATAAATAAGTCATAGATCTGGCATTAGGTAATGCCAGCCCTGTTACCTCCACTACTACTGCTAGTACTGGTACTTACGAGTAATATTATTATTGTTGTCGTATTTAATTTTATCACTCTGGCAGGTTCCATTTATTGGGCACCTTCTAGCTGCCCGGTGTACTTCTAGAAGCTTTGCATCCTTACTTGTTCATAATACTCAGTAAACTCTAGCAGTAAATACCCTTTGCCCTGTTACGTGCTGTCTCCAAGGCTTCTTATCCAAGACAGGTGCTTTTGTAGATTGCACCTGGGACCCCAGGAAAGAAGGCTTGTCTGCTCGAAGGACCTCTAAGAATCCCATATGCCCTATGTGAACTAGGTTCTTCTTTTTTTTTTTTTTTTCAAAGATTTTATTTATTTATTTGACTGAGAGATCACAAGTAGGCAGAGAGGCAAGCAGAGAGAGAGGAAGGGAAGCAGGCTCCTGGCTGAACAGAGAGCCCGATGCGGGGCTCAATCCCAGGACCCTAAGATCATGACCCTGGGATCACAACAAGCCAGAGTCAGAGGCTTTAACCCACTGAGCCACCCAGTTGCCCACTAGGTTCTCTTTTAATGTCTTAATTCTCCTTCCCAACTTTGTATGTGGAAGGGGCTGAGACGCAAGATGCTAAAGCTGGCATCTGTGAGGGGTGAAGACTTCCTCTCGGTGTCCATCCAATCAATGCCCCCTACTCCCTCTTCGGGGGGGGGGGATTAATTCTCGGATTAATTAATCCAGATTAATTACTCTAGAGAGAAGAGTTAGCACCAATAAAATGATTTATCTTCAATTAAATCACCAGTGACTTTTGATTCATGCCAGAAACAAATGTGTAGATAAAAGATCATATTACAGACTGAAACTACTAGGTCGGATGGTGTCTACCGACGAGGTATGAGCATAGCCACAGCGACCTCAGCTCTAAATTCTCTGAAACTCTTCAATGATCTTATGGCAAATAAAAATACATAAGGAGTTTTTAGCCAGAAGTGTCATGACCTCTTTGTCCGCCCACATGCCACCCAGAAACCAGCTTCCCGTTTCCCCATTCTCTCTCGTATCAGACGTCAGCTCTGCTTCAAAGATCAAAATAGGATATTTTATTAGCCCATACTGCATATTATGTAAGATGTCTGTCATAGAAGAACTACTCTTATTATATAGAACTTAAAAAATAAGAGAAATGCACTTTTACAATAAAGTCAAACTACCATATTATGTTTCTTTATATTTCTTGAAAAAAATTTATGCCTCGTCAAGTCATCTTTTATTAGAGCATTCAAAGGGCCCCAGGGCAGCTCAGTTGGTTAAGCGTCCAACTCTTGGCTCTGGCTCTGGCTCAGGTCCTGATCTCACAGTTGAGGGATCGAGCCCCACATCAGGCTCCATGCTCAGTGCAGAGTCTGCTTCAGATTCTCTCTCCTCCTCACTCACACACATACTCTTTCTTTCAAATAAATAAATAAAATATTTAAAAAATGTTTGTTAGAGCCCTCTAGCCCCCGCTCCTTCTCCACGGACCCCACCCTCTCTGCTCAGGGACACTGTCAACTGCCCACTCTTCGTCTGATGGTTGTGCCCTCTCTCTTCCATGTATGGTCTGATTACCTGCCTGTGTTCTGATAGATAGGGATAGGACAGCTGCATATATGAATATATGTACATACACATATATGCACACACGTGTAAATACATGTACACACACATACACACATATGTGCACATATACATATAATCAGGAAACCGTGTCTATTAGGTACGATTGTTGGGCACCTATTACGTAGAGGGATAGGGTCCTGAAATGAACCATAAAAGAATGGAAGCACCCTGAGAACAAAGGAATTGTCATCCTGTATACACAGTATTTGTGCTTCTTTGCTGCCTGAGTCCATTGTCCAGTCTGGCACAGCAGATATAATGAAATAAATTGCTGTTTGTTAATGAGTCCAAAGGACTAAGGAAGGGAGGAGGAGGAAGGGTGACACGATCCTGGGCATGTACCTTCAGGAGCCAATACACTTGACTTTTAATACCGACATGGCTCTGTCCATATTGAGGAGCCTCTTGCTTCTAGTGTCTCTGTACCGGTCCAAGTCTGGGTCAGGGCTCCCTGAGTCAAATAAATGGACTAAAGGCAAGGAAATTTAGTCACTCGGTATTTTGTTCATAAAATTCTCCCAGCCACTGTTGGACCAAATGTCATCTGACCGGTGAGCTGTTTTAACATCCTTTCCCAAACCTGAGCCAGGGTCACAGATCCAAAAACCAGACTGTGTTCCACCAGAAGAACAAGTTAGGTAGAAGCCCCCTGGATAGGTATTTCTGCTTACACTCAATTATCCAAACAGAATAAGGCAAAACAAATTTAAAACTTGCTTGACTGAACTTGATTTTTAAGTGTGTGAGGTGTGTATGTGTAGAGAGAGAATGTTAGTCCACAGCATATGCTGAGCACCCCCTGCTTGCAGAAGCTGGCAGCGGTGGCTTGAGGAAGATGTTACCCGGACATGTCAATCGACTCTAGACGTAAGTACACAGCTGCGCAGGAAGGGCAAAAAGACACACTCTGGGGCTGCCTGGGGGGCTCAGTCAGTTAAGCATCTGCCTTCAGCTCAGGTCGTGATCCCAAGATCCTGGGATCGAGATCCTGTCAAGCTCCCTGCTCAGTGGGGAGTGTGTTTCTCCCTCTGCGCCCCCCCGCCCCATTTCTGCTCTCTCTTTCTCTCTCTCTCTCTCTAAAATACAGTACAATATGATACAATATAATACTATACAGTACAATACAATACAATACAATACAAAGACATACTCTTAGAAATGTCCCATATTTTTATGCTATGGCATTGTAAGGAGAGGCCAGGAAAGAAAGGATAGAAGAGCTACAGTAGAAACAAGAAATAGACTTGAAGAACTGAGATTTACAAAGTCCTGTCCCAGACCTTTCAATTACACTAAAGCCACTTCGTGGAGGCCAGGCACATAGTTGGAGTGGAAAGGACATGGCGCTATGTCCACAGGTTGGTGTTCTACCTGTGCCTCAGCCTCCTGACAATTTTGTGATATTCAGCCAGCCACATAAACTCAATGACACACAATTTCCTCATCTACAGAGAGGGGACATTTTGGTGTTTCCTTCCAGCACTAGTATTCTAAGATGGTGGTTACCTTGATTTAAAATATTTAAAATATTTGTTCTGACTTCCCAGCCAGTTCCAGACTTTAGTGATACTTGTTTCCTTAGGTCTCATTGGAATCTCTCCCACTGCACTTTGAACTCCCTTCTCTAGCCTTGTCCTTGGTACAGTTATGGTAGAATAGGCATTTACATGATGATGAGCTGAGATCTGCTTAAAAAAAAAAACTCTTAATTTTCATTAAAATAAACACATACTTGCTGTGCAAACACTTGGAAATATAGGAGAATGTAGAAAATAAAATAATCCCTGCTTATTATCCCACCCTGAGAGCTAATCAATGCTTATCTGTATTCCTTTCCAGCCTTTTCTTTTCCTTTTTTTTTTTTTAGTGAGGGACCATATGCCAAGCATATTTAGTACTCTGAGTTTTAAAAAAATTTATCATATCTCATGAGCATAGTCTGTCATTAAAAATTATTTAAATGCATAAATCATGTTAAAGATGGTTTAATATTCTATTATATGAAACATATGAAGTCTATTATTACACTTTTGCTGTTACTTGTGCTTCCAGTTGCTTCAAACTAACTTATATTTTTACCATACTAATACAGACATATATATAAAAAATGAAAGGTTAAATATAAAACTTTTAGGAAAAGACAACAGACCCCTGTCCATCCTTCCTGACTCTAGAGTCCTACTCCCAATAAGAAACTTTTCCGACCTTTGACTGTGTCTTTATGTGATTACCACCATGCTTCAGAATTTTGTGCTTCTTTATTCACTCTTGAGTCATGAACTTTCTGGACAAAATGGGTGACCATGTGTGACGGTAGCTGTGGATTTAACACTCTTACCCCAACAGCTTCCACCATCTCTCCTCTTGCAATTCTCCCACTACAATAAAATCACAAATTTTGGTTAACCAAGAGTCAGCATGGATATTATTATAATTATAAAAATATTCTTCTCTACTGAGACAAGTAATACACTGTGATTAGATTTATTTTTTTCCATGTACATTTTATTTTTATATGCTTGCTAACTGGATATTTTTGGTTTTGTTGTTTGCTCCATTTTCTACAGATATACCATGTTTTCTTCCTAAACTTGCTTGCAACTTCCAGCATTGCTAAATACATCAAATAATCTATGAGTTATGTTTGTTTTCTCTGAAAACATACTGCTTGGAGTCCCTTATTATCCTGTTCCAATGCCACTGATTGCTTTAGAGGCTAGGGGCACATCTGTTGTCCAGATATTTGTAATTGAACTCAACCATTTGTCTCCCTTTGTGTTCTGTTTCTCTTGTTTGTTTACTTACTTATTAATTTTTTATTTTTACTTATGTTTTTATTTATGTGTTTATATTTATGTATCTATGTGTATATTTTTTGTTTTCTTGTCTCATTTTTTCTTATTTTACTCCTTTGTTTAGATGAAGCATATCTTCTGGCAGCTTTTAGAGAAAAGTACATGAAAGATAGAATTTTGAGCCTTGGGCACATGTGAAATGCCTGTTTTTTCATCACCAACATGATTGATTGATAGTTTGGCTGGGTATAGCATTGTATGTTGAAAATCCTTCATAACTTTGAAGATGTTGCTCCATTATCTTCTAGCTATCTTTTTGCTTTTAAGCAGTCCTATGCTGTTCTAATTCCAGAATTTGCACATGCCACATTTATTCCCTTCTCTGGATGTTTTCAGAGTCTTCTCTTTAGTAATGGCATTTTGAAATTTCATGATGATCTTCCTTGAAATGATTTATCTATTCATTCATTCATTCATTCACTCATCCATTCAGTTAGCTACTTGGTGGGCTCTTTCATTACTGAAATCTATGTTCTTTTGTTTTGAATTTAAAAAAAAAAATTATATCTCATAATTTATTCCCTTTTGTTTAAAAAAAAAATCCCTGCCAATTTGAACAATGAAATATAACATCTACTTTAATTAGATTTCTTTATGACTAATGAGTGTGCAATTGTAAAATTTCCTGATATTTTTTATTACACAAATAATACATGCATTTTTCATCTTGCATACAATTTGAACAATAGAGAAATATATAAACTGTGAAAGTCTTCCTCCCTCTTGCCTACATTCTCACTCTCCCTAAAATAAGCCTGGCTAAGATTAAGAGTACATCTTCCAGCCACTATTCTTTTTACAACAACATAAATATACATTAGTATATACATACATACATACATAGTCTCTATATTTTTAAGGGATTATTTAAAATATATGAATGGAATCATACTATGCTTCTAATTTTGCACGTGGCTTTCTTTTTCACATATCCACAAGTTCTGAACAATTTTCCATAACTGTGTGTATACATTTCATGGTATATAGCACCACACTGATTTATTCAAACGTGTATTTTTAAAAATATATTTATTTAAATGTTTTTATTTATTTAGATTTATTTAAACTTTTCCATTTTTCTTAATGATATTTAAGAGCCATTTATTTATTAAAGTGTTAACCTTTGAAAATAACATTTTACTGTAAACAGTCATATTCTTTGATGGCATTTGTTACACAGAATTTAAGCTGACTTGCTAGTCTGGACTATGAATCAAATTCAGTGGCCCTTCTATAGCTAAGTGAGAGAGAGGGGGAGAAAACAAAGATCTGAGGTAAGAAGCAGCAAAAGAGTAAGTATGCTGGTTTACATGTAGCTCAGACTTACCTTCCAGAAATTATACTGTTTTCTGGGGTGTATCTCTGTTCTGTTGAAAAGGAGGCTTGTCACAATCTTTTTTTTTTTTTTTTTTTTTAAAGATTTTATTTATTTATTTGACAGAGAGAGATCACAAGTAGACAGAGAGGCAGGCAGAGAGAGAGAGAGGGAAGCAGGCTCCTTGCTGAGCAGAGAGCCCGATGCGGGCCTCGATCCCAGGACCCTGAGATCATGACCTGAGCCGAAGGCAGCGGCTTAACCCACTGAGCCACCCAGGCGCCCGGCTTGTCACAATCTTAACCCTGCTTCACTGGGAATGGATGATTATGAATCTTTGGCTATTCGATGATGTCCCACCCCCAGCAAAGAGGTAATAAGTAGAGCCATAATGATGGTAATAACATTTGTATTGCTCTTTGTGGTAACACAGTCCTTCCAAATGCACTACTCCATTTGCTGTGCATGGTGCATAATAGCAACCATGCAATTTGTCCTCATGACTCCCATCAGCCACATATTTGTTCATTCTCAGAGTCTGGAACTGTGAGAGCCAACTTTCCAGTCAGGCAGTCCTGGATTAACAAATTCCTCCTTGTTGTTGCATTGACTAGCTCAAGACTTGGGGCCACAGCTCAGCCTACCTTAGTCTCAGTTTCCTGAGTTAGCATGCAATACTATGTAGCATTTTTGCATTGGTTAAATAATATTATAAAAGTAAAGCTTCTAGCACAGAGCCCACATCTTTAAAGCATGCAATAACAGAGCTCTGTTTTCCCTCTTTCCCAATCCAAATATCTGGGGGGAAAATAGATTCCTTTTTCTCTAGTTGTTCCAGGGATTTGCTTCTGTTTAAAAAAAAAAAAAAAAAAAAAAAAGGCTAATGATGCTTTAGAGACTATGCTTATTTTGCCAGGCCAGATGGGGAACAAGAGCAGAAAACAGAAGTCATCAGGGAAGGTATGATGGGGAGAATGTACTGGTATGGGAGAAAGTGAATGGTTCCCATGTAAATGCAGAATACTGTGTGTTCAGGCAGTAAGCCTTCTGGTACCAAAACTGATTCAGCAATTAGTCAACATAGACTTGTAACATCTTCTAGATTGATGAGCTCCAAATTTTAACTGCAGACACCTGTAAGTAAAGGTTTGGGTGACATGGTTCCAATGAAGCCTCATCTAAGAACTGCCTGGTTATAAACAGTCTTTGGATGCTGGGGCTTGGTACTCCCAGAGCCTCTTCTCAGGAGGTAGGAGTGATTCAGAAGAGATGACTCAGGTAATTTGTAGCAACAGCAATAAAATGCTGGGATATTTTTTCCCCCTCCACCCCCTAACCCCCTGACACTTTTCTGTGTTCTCTGCCCTTCTTTCCAAGTATTATAGGGTCTAAATCCATGGGGGTGGGCAGGGGAGGCATGCAAAGAATAGCTTAGATAACACTGTATCTGAAATAACCAGCCCTCAAATGTACCAGAAATTGAATAATGATTGGCAGGATTCTGTTAATCTTGGAAAACATCTTTGTTTTTGTGAACTATTCTTTAACATTATTTGATGATGTTGGTTTATAATTATTTCCAGCTGGAGAGTAAAGTCCAACTATGGTCTCACTAAAAAGGCCAAGAAAAAAAGAAAAAGACTGCCTGTATTGCTCTTCAGTGATAAAAGCCAAGTGTGCATACCGGTAATTTTTGTTTTTGTTTTTGTTTTTGTTTTTGTTTTTGTTTTTAAAATTGGCTCCACATTGGGTATGGAGCCCAAGTCAGGGCTTGAACTCACGACCCTGAGATCAAGAGCTGAACTAAGATCAAGAGTTAGACACTCAACAGACTAAGCAACCCGGGCACCCCCACACCAGTGATTCTCAATGATCTATTGATATACTCTAAAGATAACAATGATGATTCCATTCAATACTTTAAATTCAAAGAAACAGAGTTGGAATATTAGCTAAGTTTTATTGATTATTAGACATGGAAGGTGGCATTAAGTGCTCAGTTTTCTACCTCTTGCTGTGGAAAAAAAATGTCATAATCAAATCAACTTTCTTTCAAATAAGAGTTTTTCTATTGGGAGGCAATACACAATGATTAAAGGAGTTCATAAGCTTCAGTGACTATGGATTTGGGTTTTTCTGAGGATAATAACATGACTGACAAGACCTCATTAAATAAGCTCATTATCAATTTGTTATTCCACAGACCCCCCCCCCCAAAATAGTTTTATTGGAAAATAATGATAAAATGTTTCTCATGGCAGTTCTAATTCTTGTTTGCTAATTTTGTGCTTGAAAAATATTTGCTTAATATCATGAATTATACTATAAAAATTTAGTTTATAGCAGTTTCTAGATACTCTTTAGCATACCCAGATTCCATTTATCTTGGAAAAGGTACACAAATATATTCACTTTTGTTTAACTTACTTTCCTCTTCTTTCACTCTTTCCTATCTCACCAGAGTAAAAAACATGAATGGTCCTTTCTCCTGTGGTTCTTACGTCTGGGTCCTTGACAGGGCTTTTCAGTCTCATGTAATCTGGGTATTTGTCTGTTTGTTTCATGTATTTTTAATTTGATATTTCATTCCCCTTGGCCTTCTCCAATCTCTTTATTGTGGGACTCCTGTTAATGAAACTTTATACTTTTTCTTTCCTATTTTTCTTTCTCTTCCATTTTGAGATATAATTTTTTAAATATTTATTTGTTTATTTTTACAGAGAGAGAGAGAGAACGTGAGCAGGTGAGGGCCAGAGAGAGGGAGAGAGAAACCCAAGCAGACTCCTCCCTGAGTGTGGAGCCCAACTCAGGGCTTGATCTCAGGACCCTGAGATCATCACCTGAGCCGAAACCAAAAGTCAAGACGCTTAACCAACTGTACCATCCAGGTGCCCCGTTTTGTGGTATATTTTATTAGTATCCTCTTTCAACTGCTTTATTGAATATATAAGCTTTTTTTAATTCTCACCTTCTCTTTCTCATGCTGTTCCCTTTTTAACAGGCATCTCTTTTTTCATGAATGCACTATTTAATCTCTCTGAGGCTATTATAACTTTTTGAAATTTTATCTCTCTCCCTCATTGTCTTCATTTCTTCCCAATTTTTTTCTTTCTTTTTTTCCTGCTTGCTTGTTTTGGTATTTGTTTCAATGTTGTGTGCTTCCTCAACATGACTGGTGATTCTTGGTTCTCTGCTTGAACTTAAAAAACGAGCACTAAAGATCAGATTAGAACCATAAGCCAAGTTAAAAGGAAAATTCCAAACCAGAGAAAATATTTGTTATATATGACAGGATAATGGCCAATGTTTATATTTCTAAAGAGCATGAACAAATCAGTAAGAGAAGATAACCATTTCAATAAAAATGCTTAAATGTCACAGACAATTTGCAAAATTTAGTTATCTAGCAACATTTAAAATGTTTAACTGGTAGTCAAATATAAACTAAAACAACAAGATGCCATTTTTAGTACCAAACTTTTTTTCTTTTTTGGTTGTAATTCTAAATGTACGCAAGGACGGAAAAAGGGTATTCTTATAGATCGGTGGTAGGACTATAAACTGGTGCATTTTTTCAAGATAACAATTCAGCTATATGTATTAAGGCTCTGAAAAAGAGTTTACCTTTTGAGCCAAAAATTCTACTTCAAATAATCTTAAGGAAATAAGCAGCCAAGTTTGCAAACAGCTATGCAGAGTCTGCTGTTGTTTATTATAATGAAAAACGGACACAATACAAGTGTTAAACATTAAAAAAAATAACAGGATGAATTATTGTTATACTCATATGAGGAATACTACTCAGCTGTAAGGAATAATGTTACTGTAATTACTTATTGACAAGGGAACATGTTAATGATATATTGTTACATCAAAAAAGTATGATAGAAGACTGTATAAACATGGAGCTCCATTTAAAATAATACTATTTATGATGTATACATACCCAGAAAAAAACCTAGATGGTTTACATATATGAACTGTGATTATTTCTAGATCATGATAATATATGAGTTTTATTTTCTTTATGTTTTTATATATTTTCCAGATTATTTACAATAAACATAATACTCCATGCATAATAAAAATATTTTTTTAAAACAGAGAGAGAGAGAGAGAAATGGATTTAGAAGCCCTGAGAATGTGTGTGTGTGTGTGTGTGTGCATGTGTGTGAGCATTGGTTGGACATTGTTTGCTCATCAGTAGGCTTTGCCACAGAGTAATGCGATGAGGACAGAGTCATTGCACTGGAAAACCCCATATACCAGTATCGGTGAGCATTCCTGACCTGTGAATCTTTTTGTACAAAGGCAAATCTTCCATTCTCTTTCTGAGGGAGTATGAGATTAATAGCCAGTATATTCTGGGAGCTGGGCATCTCCCATAATGACTCCTTCACTTGATTGGCCCTATTTACAGCCTGACACTCTCTTTGTAGCCTCTGTTGTGCCTGGATATTCCAGAAGAGCCTTCCAGGCTAAATTTCTCCAGAGAAAAACCTCCTGCTTCCTGACTGGGTGAAGGAAGGTTAGTGGGCTGGTGGCAAAGAACTGGACGAGGACTGGCATCTCACTACCCCTTATACTGACTTTTAACTGAGCCTCCCCTTCCAAGCTCCATCCCTGCTCCAGCCCTCACAGTATCTACTGCCTCCAATTTCTACATCTTCCCAGGGTTCCATCAGTAAGTTCCACTTATTTCTTGTGCCTCTCTCCTTGCCATTCTTTCTGGGTTCTAATTAGTTAGTTACTACTCATCCGGCTGTTTTTAGATTTCAAAATTTTGTTGTCATTTCTTCTTTGGTAAGGTCCTCTTTCTTCTTATTGATTTGTATCTTTTCTTTTTTCCACTCTCATCTTAATACAAATTCAGAAGGAGCAAAGATAAATATTTGCAAATCTGATACATTTAACAGGAAGTCCTGTGGATATTTATACATTTCCTCATATTCATAAATAACATCGAGCACAGATGCCTCATATAAGAAGCTTCCACGGCTTGGGAAGGCAAGTTAATGCTAACTTAGTGAAGAGGAGACACACGATGCCACTTGGATTCACTTGACCTAGCTAGAACTTGCTACATGAAGATTCTTTTCCTTCCCTAATTAATCTAGCCATGACCAGGGATATGCAAAAAAAAAAAAAAAAGCGGCAAGCACAATATGCCAATTTCTCTATAATAAAATGTTGTGTTTGGCTAGGAAGGAAATTGCAGCTGTTCAGTACAGATGGCAAAGAGCTGACTGCTTTTAACAGGAAACAATGAAATATCTAAAGTGAATAGACTTATCAAGAAATAGATGTGTAAGTTAAGTTCCTACTTCCCATTTAAAAAAAAAAATCTTTGAATAGTTAACATTTATTTAGATCTCTTTAAATGAAAATTTCCCCCAAACCACTTGACCCATATAGAAATTTCCCAAAAGTCAATTCACTAAATACTATCCCCAAGTACACTTACACTTGCCTAAAATGGACTAATTTTTCAGGAATAATCTCTGTGCTTCCTGCTTCAAAGTCTATAAAAGACTTTGATGATAGATGAGTTAATAAGGACAGATGTCTACCTGTGTGTAGGTGTGTGTTTGTATACATGTGTTCACTTAGCCTCTAGATCTACAAGGTTAGAATTTGTTCAGGGGTTTGGGGGCAGAGAGAATCATGGAGCAGGCTCCATGCCCAGCGTGGAGCCCAACTCAGGACTCAATCTCACAATCCTGAGATCATGACTGGAGCCAAAATCAAGAGTAGGATGTTTAACTGACAGAGCCACCCAGGAGCCTCCAAAACTAATTTTAAAAAATTCTTCTGTTTATCAGAGCACCCAACCTTCAGATAAACACATGGTTGGGATTCAGTAAATATTTGCTGATTTACTAATGGATTATATTGTTGAAAGGAGATGTTTGACCTTCAACAATAGGAGTACATCTTGATTTATGAGACATAAGTTGACTGAAGAAAATATTGCTTAACAATTGTCAGTTAAATAAGTCAGTTGCAACAGGACACATACTACATTAATTCCACTCATACAAGGTACCTAGAGTAGTCAAATTCATGGAGACAGAAAGTAGAATGGTGGATTCCAGAATCTGGGCAAAGGGGAAAATGGGAGTTAGTGACTTAAGGGTAAAGCTGGGGAAGACAAAGAAAGTCCTGGAAATGGGTGGTGGTGGTGATGATTGTGCAACAGTATCAGTTTGACTTAATGCCACAGAACTGCATGCTTGAAAGTAGTTCGAGTGATAAACTTTACATTATGCATACAATACCACAAGAAACTAAGAGAATTGTCAGTCAGATCATCAATGACTTGGTGAGCCTCCTTCTACCAGAAGCATGGGGAATCCTAGCACAAGTACCTTGTTTACCACACATGATTCCAGCCCCCCGAATCTCTCATTCATTGGATCTGATGCACTGGGATCTGGTGAAAGCAAAATTCAGATCTGAATTAAACACAATGAAAATTTACTTCTTACATATTTCATAGAGACTGCTCTCTGCTGATGTGACTATCATTTAACCTCTTCAAGGAAGATCAAGTTTCCATTGGATATTCTCAGGCTTTGAGAAGGTGCTCACCACGTGAGGCTTCTCGTGAGCTCCAGGAGAATTGGCCTGGATTGTATTTGTACAGAGGTGTTGAGGCTGGATGGGCAGCAGAGCATGGAGTACTATGTGGGTAACTAAAGGAAACAGACTTCAGTGACGGAGCCCTTCGGGTGGGAAACTCTTCTTCCCATGGAACTTTGTTCCCCAAGTCCCCAGCTTGGCTTTTGGAAGTCATCCATGGACTGGTCAAACTTGCTCAAGTATTGTCTGGGAGGCCAGTGGAAAGTCTGTTCATTGGGGTCTCTATAGAGGTGAAGTGTTTGGAGGGTTGAACAGGACTGCTGGGATGTGTACCCAGCATGGCCTAAAGGAAAATCCAAATTGTGAGTAAGGACAGAAACAGGAGTTTAAAGTTAGGAAGAGCATAGGGGAGTCCAAGGTTGTCAGATAGATGAAGGTATCAGATGCACACAGCAGGGTGTCACTGGGGGCAGGGGTGGCTGATGAGGTAGACACTATGTCTTAAATTTGCAAGATCAGACACCAGGGAGCAAAGCAAATTACAGAGATGGTAACCCACAAGCACCATGTGGTCACAGAAAGTCACAATATTGATGAAAAGGAGAAAGGTTACTTTTGTTAATCAGATGTGTTTTCTGTGTGGTATGAAACCTTTGCCTACATGAAAATCTTCAAGTCATTAATTAAATTTTTCACTTTTCTTCCAGTGATGCAGTGACATGGAGAGCTAGCCTGAGAGCACACATGGCAAGAAGAGAGAAAAAAGGAATCAGAATTTCCCTTTCAGGATGGTTTTGTCACTCATTCTTTTTTGGGGTTCACCTCTGTCCTCTCATCTTCTGGGCTTGATTAACTAAAGGGCACATCCCAGTTTCACATGGCTGAACTTCTCCAGGGAATAACTGCTCCTCGCCTAACTCAACTTCTGTCAGCTCAGTCCTTTTGCACCATTACTCTGTTGATTTCTTTGCCCTCAGAACACCCTCCAAAGCTTTCTTGATTCCTTCGACTTTCTGAGAGCCCAGACATAAGACTCACCCAACCAGCCTCTTCCCTCCATGGAGAGCTCCAATTAAAAAAAAAAACAAACATATTTTTGCAAAAAAATAAAGGAACAGGGAACCATTTCTTCTATTTGAGGACTGGAAATTTAGCTATCTCATAGCTGAGGGCTAAAAGACTCAAAGACCTCATCCTTCATAACCTTTTGTTTGAAGTCAGTTTGGAGCTGAAGAAAGAAAAAAATATGAAGAATATCTAATTTTGTGAATCTCATTTTCAAATTCAAATCGCAAATGTTCCCTCAGGCAGTGGATTGCCAAGGCAGCACAGTGATGAAAACTTAATAAAAGACCCAGAAAGATCATAGATCACACTGGCCCATCAGCTGTCATAGGTAAGGGAACAATAATGACATTATTCTAATATTTGGGATGTTCTTGGCTGTGTTTCATTCTCTGCAATGACACCAAGCTGGTCTTCCAACTTCATCACTGTCTGTCATGAGCTCATCTGTGGTTTCTGGTCATTTCTGCCATGTACCATTCTTTCTTCCTTCTGGTTCTGTTTTAGAAATATGTTCAACCACAAAGTCCATGCATGATGATGTCTTTATGTCATCACCTTATGTCATGATTTTAGTCACTTCCCATCCTAGGCTCTCCTATTCTCAGCCCCTTACCCACCCCCACTGCACTATCCTTTTATAACTGAAGCATGGATCACAGAAATGCCATTCTCTGTTTTCCCATTCCTAAGAGTGGAATACAAAGACCTTACAGTTAGAACTTTGACTCATTTGACAACCTCACTTCCTATCACTGTGGCCCTGCCCTTCTCTGTCCCCAAGACCCCCCCCCCCCCCCCGCACCATGCTTGATGCTGGAGCAATCCCAAGCATGTGAGACCCGTTTAATTCTCCATGCTTTTCCTGAAACATCCTTTCTCTTTTTCTTTGCCTGGGCAAAGATGACTTGGCCTTCACAACATATGAGTGTTTTCCTCTGTGAAGTCTTTCTTAAACTCATGCTGAGGTAATTGCTCTACTTACCAGTGATACAGCATCATATTGGAACTATTTATTGATGTGTCTGGGATCTGCTTCTGTTCCTATGGCTTTACTCAAAGACATACTAGACTGGGAGACCCTCAATTTTGCAACCCCTCTCCCATTTCTGCTATAGTGCCTGGTTCTATGTGCTTAATTAGTGATAAATAAAGGAACGAATGAGTGAAGAAAGTGAGGAAAGTCATCTATCCAAGAAGAGGGGTTAAGCAGTCTGCCATCTTCAATGGAGCAATGTTGGCTTGGTACCAATTACTATACATACCCAGGTCCTGGCGATATGCCCACATCTGTCCTCCTCTAGGAGCTCCCACACTGCATATTTTGAAAGACCAGTGCATCTTTTCTTTCTTTGCTGGTTGATTTCCTACTGGAGGTTCATTTTCTCATTGTCTCATTGTTCATTTCTCATTGAAATGGAAAGTTGACACGGAGATGGAAAGAAGTACCTTATATGTGTGTATCTAGTGCGACCTCAATTCCTCCTTTGTAGTCAGGGCTAACAATCTCCTTAAAAGAGACTGGAAACTTCCCACACTGGTTTCCCTGTTCCAAACACACACATTCATCTCCACAGATCCAGGATAGCAGGTGTTTCTCCTTCCCCAAACTCCACACTCCACGAAAGTCACAAGGACAAGCTTATCAACTCTCTTCTGCCTGCTGCTGGGAGTGTTAATTAGCACAATTCTCTAGAAAGCAATTTGAGAGAATCATCAAAAGTCTTTGAAACCTTCCACCTGGTTGATCCAGCAATCTCACTTCCATGATGGGGGAAAATATAAGTAAGGAATTACTTTCATTAGAAAACCATTTAAAAGACAATGGCTAAGTTAACTGTGGAACATACATTAGTCAGTAAAAACTATCGCAGAAGAATATTTAACAGCATTCCCCAAGTGGTTATGTTAATTTTTTATTGAAAAACCAACAAATGAACGACACCTATCAAGGTTTCCATACTCACAAGTGCCAATGTAAGAATTGGAGACGTTTTCTTCTTGACCTCAGGAACAGCCTTTCCCGGAAGTGGGAAAGATAAGCCAGTGCTTAGCTGATGGAAGTCTAAATCTCACACAGCTGCTACAAGTTTCTGTAGTGACCCCTTCCCACATATCTGTCTCTACACAGGGACCCCTATGATTCTGTCTGGTGTCTTCTGGGGTGTGTGCTCCTCGGCTATCTCCTCATAGCACTCAGCCACCTGCTGCTATGTCTCTGAGGCTCCCAAAAGATGAAACACGGGCTTGGTGCTAGCTCATATCCCAGGCAACAACCCCACTGCCAAGAACCAAGAGAGACATCGCCAGATCTCTGGCTTCCTAGCCTTGAACTGGGCTCACACCCAGTCTTTTGCCTTCCGGATGAGAGCCCTTGCATTCCACCTGAGGAGCACATGGCATTTCTGAGGTGCCGACACCCACCTCTGAATCTTACCACCCAAATGTTTCTCCAGGATGAAAATTAAAAACAGGGACAATGAAAGAAAGAGACTAAAAAGAGTCCCACTCGGCCCTAAGAATGAATGTCCACCCTGTGTCTCAGGTACCATTCCTCAGTGGCTCTTTCCATAGTTCTGATGCTCCAAGGTCCTTCTCTGAGGAGGTTGAGTAGAAGGAAAGAGTGAATTGGTATCCATGTGATTCTGAAAATGCTTCCATCTCCTCCCTCCCCATCAGAAACACTTGAGATCCATGACAATTGATCACCTAAATGAAGCACCTGTTACATACAGACGCCCTGACCCAACCTGTCCTCTGAAAGTGTTAATTTTGTTTTCAGGTATTAAAGAGGTCAATGTCACAGGATAATCTTTTGTCTCTTCACTTTCTGTTTCCTAAAGCAAACACAGCTTGGAAAGCATAGGGTTTTCTGGCCAAAAGGACTCTGCCCTTCCCTCACTATTCCTTGCCCTGGGTTTGGGGGACCACTTCAGGTCCTTTGCCTATTGCCCCATTTCCCAGTCATCCCCCCCCCCCCTCATATGGCACTCCTTAGGGAAGTCTCTGCACTGAGGAAAACTGCCTCGTGTGGACCTCTCATTGTGCTTTCTCATCTGGCTAAGCTGTCCCTCTGTACCCATTTTCTCCAGCTTGACAGACATTTCGTCACTAGTTTTATCTGAAATATGCCTGCCACCACTCTGGTGACCTCTGTTACCAGAGAGGCAAAATCTTTGTGTCTTCAGGCTTTTGAAAGTTAAACTAGAGACACAGTTTCCTACTTGGCTATTGCTCCTGAAGCTCCAGTGAGCTTCCCGGCCTCTATCCCTGCAGGTGAGTAATGGTCTAGCCTTCCTATCACTGTGGTTCCCAGGGAGCTGGTGCTGTCCAGCCAAAATGCTTCTTAAAACATGATCCCTCGGGGTGCCTGGGTGGCTTAGTGGGTTATGCCTCTGCCTTTGACTTGGGTCATGATCTCGGGGTCTTGGGATCGAGCCCCGGATGGGGCTCTCTGTTCAGCAGGGAGCCTGCTACCCTGCCCCCCACCCCGCCCCGCCTCTCTGCCTACTTGTGAACTCTCCCTGTCAAATAAATACATAAACTCTTAAAACAAACAAAACAAAACAAAAAAACCCAAAACAAAAAGACATGATCCATTTCACCAGTACCAGCTTCAGGCTTGAAGAAGAGACAAAGGGTAGAGAAAATCAAAGAATGTTCTGAGGACACTTGGAGGGAAAAACTTCCAAAGGAAGGTTTTATGAAGTGGTCAGATCTTAACAAAGTCTTCCGTGTGTACCAGAAACAGTGCTAATGAGGCAGTTGGGGGGTGGGAGGTGTGCTAGAACTGAATGTGTGCTTTATCTTTCCAGAACGGATTCCTAACAGCTACGTCCTCAAGTTATCAGAGGACAGTGATATTTCTAGGCTGATGATATTCTTCAGATGGAGCTGGAGGTATGATGGTATGATTTTTCATTCAAAATTTAAAGAAATCTTTCCTCATCAGCCCCCACAAAATAAAAATAAAAACCAAACAAAACCCTCACACTGGTGTCTGTTTTTCAAGTTTGTGCTTCACACTTTTGAGAGTTACAACTTGGTTGAAATCTCTCTCCTTCATACTTTCCATGCCCAGGGATGTTCAACTCTGCAAACACAGTATGTTGCATCTCTTGGCAGAGCCTCTCTTATCTACAGAGGGAACGACATGATTTTCTTTGTATCTCATTATCTGGGCAGATCATTTTAAAGCCCAATAGTCTTCAAATCTTCTCCCACTTCAGTTATTTCAGTTTCTAAACATTGATCAAGCACTTTCTATTGGTCGATCATTATGTAGTTGTTACAAAAACATAAAAGTGAGCACATGGTCCTCAGATTCAAGTAGCTCTGAAGTTACTATTTTTATACAAACATATTTATCTAGGCATAAGAAATAATATTAGACACATCCTATTATGTGATAATTGTAGAAGTATTAAATTGAGGATATTCACTTATTAGAATTTTAAGTGGACATGAATGATGTTTGTGATGAATTGCTAAAGACTTGAGGCAGTTTTCATGATAAAAGTAAAATGAACAAAGGTCGCCATTTTGTATATAATTTTTTTTATAATTATATATACATAAATACACACATAGGCACCTGGAAAGGGAAGAATGTTTCAAAAGTTAATGTTAGTTAGCTTCATGTTGTGAGATTTTACATGATTATTTTACTTCTTTATATTTTTCCATATTTCCAGCTTTTCTTAAGTAAACTCTATGCCCAATGTGGTACTTGAACTCACAACCCTCAGATCAAGAGTTGCTTTTGATTTAAGATCCAGATGTTCTACCGTAGGAGCCAGCCAGGCACCCCTTGTATTTTCAATTTTAAAAACAATTACGTTGATTTTATAATCATATATCAACGTTAATAACTTTTATTAACTTATTAATTCAGCAATTAATGAGTCAATAATCTGTTAATGTTCTAATTGATGAACACTGTAAAGTTCTTATCATATGTCAGGCAAGAAAGCATCCTTTGTGAAAATAAAAGTCTACTGAGCTGTTGGCCTGGCTCTCACTGAAAGTTACTTAAAATTCTCATACTTAGAAAGAAATGAAATGTATTTAACATGGCACAACTGAACCATCATCAGAAGTGAAACCCAAATATATTTGTTTTCAGAAATGGGAAGATTTATCTTTCTAGGCATAGGAATAATGTGAAAAGTCAGGAAGTCTATAGGAATATCTGACCCTTGGGAGAGGTCAGTTGTGAGGTCTGATCAGTTCCCATATTTGGGGAAGTGTCTCAAGAATGGAGGGCACGTTTCTCCATCTCCAGAGACTAGTTTGTCTTTTACATAGTGAAGGTACCTGGTAATGAGATTGTAGTTAAGAGCTGATTTGAAATGGAATTTTTATAGAGCCAATTTTTTGGTTGCTTAAAGTTAATTGCTTTGTACCTAATTTAAGTCCCACGGGGAGCAATTCTGATCTCCCCCAGCAAACTTTATCTTAAATGAGGCTGATCTATAATCCTATTACATGTGTCTGGGTGTCTATCAGTAAATACCACGGGATGCACAAAGTTTCTAAAGGATACTGTGTGGTTTTTGCATTTTCAAAGGACTTCACTTTTGGCCAGGAAGTGGGTTTTTTCCCTGGAGCTGGGTCAGTTCACCGTACCAAATAAAAGTATGAGAAGATGGTGAGAGTTATATTAAATTTGCTTACTCAAACAATAGATCCCACTTGCCTGGCAACTTGCAAGAGATAGGATGCTATAAAGGGAATGAATGAAATAAAGGAATAAATAAAACACAGCATAGAAGGGCATCAGTGTTACAAATAATCAGAAAGAATCCAGGCTATTGTTGATTGACAGCCTATGACAGTGGTTCTCAAAATGCTGTCCCTGGACCAGAAGCATTCATCTTGTTTCTTGTGAACTTAGAAACACAGATGCTTTTGTCCCATCCCAAGTCTGTACCAAGCCCCCACATGATTCAGATGCACACTGAAGTTTGAGAAATGCTGAGCCAGAGAATCAGGATTTTGCAGAATCATGAGGTGAAAGGTGAGTGTGGTCAGGAACAGGAGCTCTTATAAATATGTCACCTGTTCTCTGGGATGTGGAGACAGAGATGGGTAGCCATGGGAAATGGGCTGCTAACAGAACTTCACCCAAAAGGGCTCAAACAGCTATTTAGAGAAGGAGTAGAATTGTAAGTCAATCCGAGTCAGGAGCCAGGAGGTATAACGAGGATGATAGACAAAATTCTGGGACTAGGAATAGTTTTCTACTCTCTGCTGGTTTTTACTGGCATCTCTTGCCTGGAGACACATTGAGGTTGCTGGAAGTCTCTGACACGGGAGGTAATCCTCTGAAGATGAAGCCTAAAGGGAACAACACTTTCATTCATCCAATTTCAAGACAATGCCCCCAAAGCTAATAGAACTGAGCTCACAGGGTATAAATAGGTGAGCTACGGGTAACGGGAACAAAGAGAACTTTCAGAAAAACTCAATGATGCTCTTTGACACCATTCCAGTCTTGGTGGACAATGGAGGTTTCATTAGTGTGAATAGGATAGATCGTTAACAAGGCATTCGATGCCTCTCTCAATGGATCTTATTATAGAAAGAGCAGTACAGAGTTATTTGACATAGAGAACCATGCCAAAGATACCAAATTATTTTATAGAATCCAAGGTACATAAAAATGATAAAATATAACAAGAAGCCTTGTGACAAGTAAGTTTCCAGAGAACTCACGTTTAGCCATAGATTTCAACGATGAGGGTGGCCTCCAAAAGTGACTTGAATATTCATCATGTATTGATTAAATATTAAACAAGATTGGATCATTGTTTGGTCTCTGGCCTAAAAACTCTCCTTCCTGGGTGTCGGAATCCAAGAACTAATAAGTAGTAAGAGTCCATCAAAAAGGGTCAGTTGACCGAGAGCAATGGTTCTCAAATTCAACATACAACAGGATTGCCCTAGAGAACTCATTAACATGCAGTGCTGAGCCCTAGCCCCAGAATTTCTGATTCTCTAGAATTTCTGATTCCATTGGGTCGACCCTGGGTATTTGCCCTTCTAGCAAGCTAGAAAAAGACACGGTTATCTCGGGGACCACATGTTGAGAACCAGGAGAGAAGGGAAAGCACTGACCAACAGCAATGCCATTCTAGGATTAAACCACAGGAAAGAGGGAGCAAGTAGCCACACTCCACTGAATGAAGCTGAAACTAGTTTCCCTTTGCGATGGGGTTCTGACATCCAGGAAAGAGAGATTTCAGGCAAGATTCGGATGATTGTTGGAAATAACCTCTGGAAGGATTAAAACGAAGTCAGGCTTCTTAATGCCTGGATAACTTTCTTGAAGTTTCCATTTCACCGGGAATCAAAACAATGACCCTAAAGGGAATTATGTTTCAGGCTGTATGCCCTACCTGCTGTGTTCCTGCCCAGGTTGCTCAGCCAGGCTGGCTGCTGGTTTCCATAAGGTTAACCAGTAACTGTGTGAATGAGTAGAAAACTGCCTCCTTCTGAAACTCGTGAATAATCTCTGGCATTGGCTGCCAAGGGAAGGGTGACCTGGACAGCCCTCCCAAGGACACCTCTCCCATTAAGGTTGCTTCTAACCCACACTGTGACCCACTGAACTCCAGAGCATCAGCATCACCTTTTCCTCAAATAACTTGGCCCAGTTCACATGTCTCTCTGGCCTCAGAATGGAACATCTGTACTGAGGAATGCAGGAGGAAAACTTTGCAGAAAGGATTTGAGAACAAAGAAAAGCATTAGCCTGTCAAACTTGGGCCCTTAACGTTCTATCCTGCCAATCACTATGTCATTGTGTCCTCGGTCCATCAGGAGTACTCTGCCTGCCCATTGCCCAGTGATGCACGGGGCAGCTTGGACCTGTGCAAGGTGGGAGTTGGAAGGGATAGAACCAGCAGAGATGATAAGTTTACTTCAACCTAAAGCATGAAAATTTTTGTAGCCACAAAGTGCCAGCTATGAGGAAGACAGAAGACCAACAGTACGTAGGAACTAAGACTCTGTTATTTACAAGTCATTTGATCCAGCTAGGTTATCCCCATAGATCACAGCAGAAAATGCTGCCCCCAACACTTCCATCAGTTTGGGGAAGGCTTGAGTAGGGGTTTCTAGGCCTTGCTTTATTCCCATAAATTTTCTAGCCATAAGAAAAGGAATGACTTATGCAAGTAGTGACAATAATGAGAACTTGACAATTTTTGGCTGTGTTTCTATTACGTGTGGTTATAAAGTGAAAAGCTATGGCGCACACACTCATGCTCCCTCATCTCCTGGTTTCCTTTGGACCAGCCTAAGTTCCAGAGCAAGGTCCCATGCTTTCAGTCTCTGTGGGTCAGCTCCTTGGTGGGACCACTCCAAACAAGCAAAGCCTTTCTCTGGCATTTCAGCTTTGGAACTGGATGGCTAACTCAGCACGGCAGGACAGACTTGGCTGAGCTCTGAGCTGGAGGCAGGAAGCCCTCATACATTGTCTATTCTACCCATAAAAGAAAGTCCTGAACGAAACTGACATGATCATTCTCACTTAGCCATGTGTGTATCTTTTATCAACCAGAATCCTGAAGGGAAAGAAAGTGGTTGTGTTAATATCTGGGCACCAGCCCTCCCCAACACTCCACATTTCCAAAAAGCTCTAAAAGAGACACTTTCCCATCTGGGCTCTTCTTGCGTCCGGATTTATCAGGAGTTGTGGAGGTTTCCTGGCAGCACGCCAGCACCGGCAGGAAAGGACAGAGACTTGGCACAGCACCACCCGCCAGGGTGGGGCGGGCCCAGCTAACAGCAGAGGTTCAGAGAAGGCACATGGGCAAGGAGTTCAGCCTTCCACACTCCCATTCAGCTGAACAGTTGGCACCAGGTGCTCCAAGTTGAGTGGTAAGTTATACCAAAAGGTGAGCGGAGCCCACTGGGAATTGGAGGTAGGCAGTTCTTGGAAGTCAGGGCAGGCTGCCAGCCTCAGTAGGTTTGTCCATGGGAGGTCAGAACTGGGAACTGAGTTCCCTGTTGGGTCCTCCCCTGACACTACCACTGAGGAGAAGAAAGGGAACATGAAGAGCAAGAGAAGAGACATTGAATGGGAGCCAAGGCCAGACAGGCAAGCCATGGCTCCCCAGGAGAAGCTTATGTGTAGCACTCTGTAATCACACGGGGGCCTTACCTGGGAGAGTTGCGACCCAGAGAGGGGAGAAGGTCTGTGGGGAGCACTGGCAATAAAGAATAAGGGCAGCTCAAGACAGGCAAGGAGACCAGTGTTCAGTGGTTCAGCCTTCATTGGGAGGATCTGACTGTAGAGACTGGGAGCCTGCCAAGGAAGGACCAACTGCAGGTTGAAACGTCTGTAGTACATGCTCATCATGTGGGCCTGGCAAATGTTTAGGCTGACCTGGGCACCCTAGCATCCTCTTAATTTAGATAGTCGCTCACCCCAAGCAGACACAGTGTGCGCTTTGCCAAAGCCTATAGACAGTGACTCTATCAGGGCCCCATGACAGCAGCTGGCTTCTTGGGGATGGGAGAGACTCCCGCTCCTTCCAAGATGAAGTTAGGGTGTCTGGCCTCATTCTTGGAAGACTTTTGTTGGATGAGCTAAACTGGAATCATCTTGCTTTCCTTGTTCTTCTTGTCTGCTAGCCTTGAGGCAAACTCTTTAGGTCTTACTTCCTGCTACTTTCCACCCTCTAATAATAATAGTTCTACTGTTGGGCACACGTGATAAAAATACGTGTCTCACGATCCTGGAGACCCAGAGGGGTCTCACCTCCTAATTTTCTTTAAGTTTTTTTTTTTTTAATACTTATTATTTTTTTGCTTGGTTCTTTTTACTTGCCCACAGTTGGCGTAGAGAAATAAACAAGCACTTGATGGAGAAAATCAATAAAATATCCAGTATCTCGAGTTGTTCTGGTGAGTTCATTTTTCCATAATTTTCTGCCCTGTTCCCATATGTGCTGCTGAAGGCACTCCATACAATGAAACCATCCTAAAAGTGCATCATAAGTGCACTCACTAAATTTGCTGTGTACCCTCAAAAGACTGACCTGACCATTCGGGTAGCCTTAACACCTCTTTTTTTATTATCTTGTTTTGCAAGTTAACAGGTAGGAATCAGATATGTCTACCCCTTCACCCTCCACTTAGAGCACTTTTCATTTAAGATATGTTGGTTCGTCTTCCCTAACCCTGATCCCCAACCCTACCCAGCTTCTTAATTTCCTCCTAAAGGAAGCAGAAAGGCAAAAGATTTTGTCACCAAGGAGAAGAAACATCACAATCTGGATATTAAGAAAGGCCAGGGAAACTCTCAGCCATGAAGGTGAGGTTACTGAGAGTAACAGCTCCAAGAACCTGTGACCCCAAACCTGGGTTTGCACCTGACATGTTAGAGTCTTAAAGGAACCTTCAATACAGAACACAGGCATTACTTTGTCTGCTTCCGCCTTTCTTCAAGGCCATTTTGGCAACCACCCACCACTGTTTGGTGGACACAAAGTACTTCCCAGGCTTATGGGTCAAGCATATTTTCCTTCTAAGTATTTCCTTTGGTCACTAAGGCCACTCCTTTTGCCATCATACAGCCAGGTGATTCCATTCCAGACAGAGCTGGCCATGACCTCAGCACCAATCTTCCCATATGGGGTGGCCTCAGCAAGTATGCAGCAACCTGATTTCCAACTCCCTTTGTCCATTTTGTCCCCACCCACACTGCCCCCACTCTCTGTCAGAAGGCTCTCTTGTCAATACTGTGTATCTAAATCCTCTCTATGAGTCCAGGTTCAAAGCAAGTTCCAGTTGTGCCATAAGGTTTTTCTCTCCATGCTGGTTCTCACTGGTATTTCTTTTAATTATATTCTTTAGCACTTGTTATGGTGATTCATATCCTGGATCCTTATGTGAATCACCTGGGGACTATTTGAAAAATATAGACCCTGACCAGACAGACCTAATCAGAATCTCTGTGGGTGAGCGATCGACATCTGTGGTTTTATAAAGCTTCACAGGAGATTCCAACATATGGCTGGGGTTGAGAAACACAGACAATATATAGATGACTAAGTTTCATATTTCAGCATATCTTGCTCTTATCTGCCTTAAGAATACATGCACTGTAAACTAGAGGGCACGGCTTACCTTCCTACCTAACCCAATGTAGGCTACAAGACGGATACTTTTCTTTTCCTTTTTTTTTTTTTAAGATTTTATTTATTTATTTGACAAACAGAGATCACAATAGGCAGAGAAGCAGGCAAAGAGAGAAGAAGGGAAGCAGGCTCCCCACTGAGCAGAGAGCACAATGCAGGGCTCCATCCCAGGACCCTGAGATCATGACCTGAGCCAAAGACAGAGGCTTTAACCCACTGAGCCACCCAGGCACCCAAGAGGGATACTTTTCAATGAGTATTTTGACATACATTTCGGCAAATCGTAAAATCACCTAAGAGTTCAACAGACCCTTTGAGCACCTTTCCCATGCCAGGCACCAGAGCTATGAGGGTGAAAGTAGTATTAGCCCTTTTAGACCACAGGCATTGGCTAATGGGTAAATGCTGTTGAGAATGTCATTGGTTATTGATTCACTCATGGGGCCAGGGAAGGGTTGCTGAAAGAAAGATCACTGCTGAGAGTACAATATGGAAGAAGCCTCTGATTATGTGAAAGGTGAGAGGCTCCCGATTTTCTTGAGAAGATTCAAATATTCATGCCATCCACATTTCATAGCTTCCCGTGCTGTGCAACAAGCAGGGAGAAGTTGAAAACCCAAACACACCTGCATATCTCCCCAAGTTACCCCCAAGATGGCCACTCAGTTGGCAGAACAGTCTATAGCTTTGTTGCTAAAAGAAGATATAGAGCTAAATAAAGTATGTAAATAAGAAAATATGTATTGTCCCGGCACTAATGTGACGGCAGTATCCAGGGGCCCATGGCCTGGGCGTGGCCACTAGGTCAGGTCTGTAGCTTGCTGCAAGCATCCCTTTTCCCCATCTCTCTGTTCCCAGGGCTTTCCTAAGCAATACTGAGAAGATCATGGTTGGTTTTCTTCAGGGCCCCCACTCTGTTCATCCTATATCCTTCATCTTCCCTGTGACATTTGCTCCCTCCAGCTCCAGAAGCCAGGTATCCCCAAGATCTCTCTTCCTTCCAATTTAGCAAAACCTATTCTTAAAAATGGATCTTTAGAGGCACCATCGAGTCCCACATCAGGCTCTCTTCTCAGCGGGGAGCCTCCTTCCTCCACTCTCTCTCTCTGCCTGCCTCTCTGCCTACTTGTGATCTCTGTCTGTCAAATAAATAAAATCTTTTTTAAAAATGGATCTTTAAATAAATTCAGAGGAAGGTATAGTTTACTGTTAAATCATTTGCATCTTACCAAATAAATAAAGGAAGGAACATTTATAAAGTTCTTAATGTAAGCCAGTTCTGCTATGTTGAGTGATTATTAACCTGTTAGATGGGGAAGGTAGAGGGCCAGCGTCTCCTGCTTCTCAACACCCACAACACAGAGATGGTTGCTTCTTCTTCCTTCCCCTTTGTAAGAAGAGCCCAATCTGCTGCTTCTTGGGGTGGGTGTTGGGGGCGGCGGTGGTCACACACTTAATCTTTATTTCAGATGCCACTCTGAGATCTGCTATCTCCTCTGAGTTTTGTTTTGTTTTGTTTTCTGTAAGTATCCAGTTGTTTTGTTCCCTACTCTTCCCAGAGGTACAAGATTACTTTCTAAACTGGGCCACTGGTTATTAGGAGCTCAAGGAAAGGTTAGTTTCCAAGTGAATACTGCCACTTTGACAGATGCTCCTCCTTGATCTGAATGTTTTCTGTAGGCAATCTACATCCATTACCAACCTTTATCAATTAATACATAATATCACTTTAAATATGTAATATCACAATTCTATATGCAATGTGACAGTCATTTATTCACCCCAAGAGATCATAATATTTCCTCTCTCATAGACTGGTGTAAACATTCAGTGAAATAATGCAGGTGAAGAACCTAGAGCAGTACCCAGTACACAGCAAGCACTTTCCTGAATGCCTGCTCTGTTGTCAACACATTTCCTTCTAAACAGACAGCTCATGGTCTGGTGTCTGTCAGGCTGCCCTCAGTAGTACCAGCCCACCCAATTTCCTCCCCACCCCCTACCCAAGCTATGTCCTCTTCCTCCTGCAACACAGCTTCCATTAATGGTGATGGTAATAGTAGTAACAGAATCTCAAATTAGTAACAAATTATTTTATACTGGTTACTTAACCATCACTAATTATAATCACTTCCTCAGCATCAATAAACATGAAAGAATTCTGATGGAAAGTGTATTTTATGCACTGTTCCAGCTCTCTCCTCCCTGGCTGTCACTTAGGACTCTGAGCTATGACTGGAAATTTAGCCCTGCGGGGTCTGAACATGCTCTCATCAGGAGCTCGGTCTCCTTTCTGAAGTGGAGACCTCTGCTTTGTTAATGTTGACCCAGTTGTGATGTCAAGAAGAAAAGCAGGCAAAATTTAGTTTTTGACATTATATATACTTACTTTAGAATGCTCTGTTAGAGAGAGAAAAACATAGTGATTGTCCTGAAGATCCTAAAAGTAAGTAATTTATCACAGCATAAACATAGTTAAAGGGAAATTGACTTTATAGCATAAAGCAGTAAAATATAAACCTGCAGACAGAGAACAGAAGACTCCCAAGTTAAAATTATGGGTTTCAGAGAGCTCTGCAGAGTGAATTTAAAATAAATGTATAATTATGGAAATGGTCGAGGATCTCACAGAAACTTTGGCCTCTAGATAAGTCATGTGATGCTAGAGCAAAATTAAACAGGCCCCTGGAAAGATCCTGCTCTGCCCAAGGGTCGCTGATGGTTTTCCTGGCCTGACTGAGGGAGCCTCCAGGGGGATTCACTCCCTGCCTTTGTGTGGGGAAATAGCACTGCCCCCACCCCACCTTCTGCTCTTAACTAAATAGATTCTACACAGTCCTCCCCACCAAGCCTTCCCCCATAACCCCTCCACCCCACACCCCCGAGATAAAATGGTCAAAGTCCACTAGGAGCCTTTGGGCAGAGCCAGCCAGAATTTTGATATTCTCCTAAATGTTACTGCTTCTAGGAAGAAGCTTGAAAGGAAATATGTATGTACATTTTGCTTAAGAGAAAAAACCTATGAAAAATTTAAATTACACAGACAATGAGGGGAAGTTGTTTGATTTACAAAGTCTTCTTTATTCTTAAGCCCTGCAGTGAGAGACCGGGACAATGTTGAGGCACTTCCAGGTGTTCTGGTGCTTTGAGAGGCTTGAGGAGAGGCCTAGTACTTCCAGTGGGAACAAAAGATACATTTCCAATGGCTCAACTGGTGCTGCATTCCATGGGGGGATTGGCTATTTTGGGACAGATACAGGCCACAAGATCAGGTGCCTACGCCCCAATCTGATACTTTCATATTTCTTCCAATAGACCAGGTCTCCTCATGCTGCTGCTTCAAGAGAGCACCCACAGGTACTGAGAGCTTATTAATATGGATGTGTCAATGGACGGATGGACGGATGGACAGACGGATGGATGGATGGGTGGATGGATGGATGGATGGATGGATGCGTGGATAGACAGATGGGTGGATGGGTGGATGAATGGATGGATAGATCATGGACAGATGGTGGATGGAGAGATGTTAATGTTAACAACAAGACATAGATGCTTTGCTAGAATAGTTAGGTGGCAAATGATCCAGAGTCATGACTGTGAGATAGGCCCAGGTAGTGGTTTAAGATAAGGCACTAATGAACTGACACTGATGAGGGATTGAGTTCTATAATTCTGGGTGTTTTCATTTAAAGATTTTATTTATTTATTTGACAGACAGAGATCACAAGTCCGCAGAGAGGCAGGCAGAGAGAGAGGGGAGGAAGCTGGCTCCCTGCTGAGCAGAGAGCCAGAAGCGGGACTCAATCCCAGGACCCTGAGATCATGACCTGAGCTGAAGGCAGAGGCTTTAATCCACTGAGCCACTCAGGCACCCCTGGGTGTTTTCATTTATATTGAGAAGATATGTTAGGGAATGACAACAGGGATAACTCCAAAAGTTACAAGTGCCAACAACATTTAAACAAATAGATTGAGTGGTTTTACAGCTTCCCACAAAGAAAAGCGTATGCAAAGGAGTTCTGTTGAATCAGAGACTGTCTGGCTTCACACACTTATCTTGGCCCATGAGACAGAGCCATTGAGTTTTAATGGACTGGGTCTGTAGTCTGTGGCTTGACTCTCTGCTGAGGAAGGAGAAGTCTGTGGTACCCAGGAAACTGGAGTCAGAGGGAGGTGTGGTAGTCATTGATGAGACTGTTTCCTGGGCAGGAAGCAATTACCCTAGAACCTGGCTCTCTCAGAATGAATTGTCAGGTTTCCGAGCTTCAGTCCCTGGGCCAGTTTCCACATTTATGCTCTGCATTTTCCTGGAAGCAAGAGAGTCCTTTTAGCTGCAAAGTCTCTGACCTGGCGCTTTGACAAATGGGAAGGAAAGAGGCAAAGGAGGCTTAACTAGAGTTTCTAGAAGAGTAACAAGAATGTACACTCTCATTTATGGAGAACCTAGTACCATACAATAGCTGCTGTGCTGTGATTAGATATATTGATATGATTAATGATGACATCTTCTTATGAGGTTCCTGATCTTATTAGTTTTGTTAATGAGGAAACAGAGAATGCAAACCACTGACATAAGTTTCTTAAAGGAAGTGGCAGTGTCAAGACTTTGAACCAGGGATTTGGTTTTGAGGCTATAGTCCATCCTTTTTCTCTTAGGCTCTGCTCTTCTAGAGTCACCATGGGATTAATGGGACATCGAGAGCAGGAAACAGAGTGCCAAGAAAACATGTATTTCATTCATGGCATTGCACATTAGTTTTATCAGGGGAGCTTTTTGGTATATGATTTGCCAAGAACAAAGGACTTAAATTAGATGATAGTGATAGGGGCATCTGCAACCAGATTCTTGCTTTAAGACTTTCCAGGCAGGCACTAGTCAAGGGGCCTGCTCTTGTAGCTTGTCCTTGTGAAGCGGGATATGAACCAGCCCCCTTTCCTTTCTGAGCTACTATTCTAAGAAATGAACTAGGGATGCCTGAGTGGCTCAGTTGGTTAAGCATCTGCCTTCAGCTCAAGTCATGATCCCGGGATCCTGGGATCGAGCCCCAAATCAGGCTCCCTGCTCAAAGAGGAGCCTGCTTCTCCCTCTCCCCTTGTCATTCCCTCTGCTTGTGCATGCTCTCTCTCTGTGTGTGTCAGATAAACAAATACAACCTTGAAAGAAAAAAAGAAAGAAAGAAAATGAAACAGAGAAGCAGCAAAAGGTTACAGTTCTCAAAAGAAACAATGTTCTTTCCCAACCACCTCTGTTGTCTACCTTGCTGCTTAAACAAATGTTACCCTAAATATTTGAAATAGTCATGTTCCAAGAATGCACCTGATACATTGAAAACAGGACAGGCTCCTGAAATGGTGAGTCCACACGACTTCAAGATCCAAATAGGTTTTGGATTTCTTTCTGCATGCTTGTTGGTCCTCCTTGGTGTTTTCCTGATACCACTCATTGGTTTTCTGGTTTTTCTTCTTGGATGATTGTCTCCTTATAACACTGTGCAATTAACAACTGTTAGCTTGGACTAGTGGCATGCATGGCAGGCTTGCATGGACAGAATTCTTTAATTCCAGATTTGGGCATCTGCCATCCATTACATCTATCTTATTAGAGATGGTGAAATCAAGACAAATAAACTGCAGGGGCCCTCGGCTGCAGGTAAACTGTGCCAGCACAAATCAATGAGGTGTTGAGAAGCTCAGTGTCATGTTCGCTGATGTTCTGTAATTCTGTGGTTCTGGTTGCTGGAGCCCTCCCACAGACTCCAGGACCTGGTTTAGACATCGCCCTGCCTTTCCCAACTTAGCTCATAATGATCTCATACAAAAATTTGAACTTCTCAGAAGAGACGCTGGAACAATGGGAACTATGGGGGCTGCGTTATTCTTACCATTTGACTAAATCTGGACGACGTCCAGTTTGACTGAGTCTGGTCGAGTCTTTCTCAGAGTCCTCCCTGGACAGCTGGCATCAGAAGCGGGCACTTGTTAAAAACGTAGATGCCTCTCTGGACCTCCTTTCCATTCAGAATTTCTGCAGTCGGTACCCAGAAATCTGAACTGTGAACAAGCTTCCTGTTGATTTTGCCCTGGCAGGAAATAAATGACACACTCAAATTAGGATAATTTGAGGAGAGTTTAAGGAGGAGGCCATTCTCAAAGGGGTAGGTTCCAGTGAGTGAGCACCTCGGCTCAGGGATGTGGGGCATGGAGGGGGGGGGTTTCTGAAAACTGGACTAGCTAGGTTGGGGAGGACCACCAGACAGGACATCCTTGAGATTCTCCTGATAGAGGCAGCCAGGAAAATAAATATACCAGGCTCTCTTGGCTCCTGACCTCCAACCTCCCCTCAGAACTCCCCAGAGGTGAGGGGCACACTCGTCAGAACCCAGGGTATGGGGCAGGGTAAACTTAGTGGTAGATCTGCAGGGGTGTCCAACACCGGCTCAGGTTCCCTGAACCTGGAGATGGGATTAAACCTTTGCCCTGTCACTGTCAAATCAAGGGCAGCCTCAGTTCATAAGAAAGTGAGATAGAAAGAGAGGAAGAAAGAAAACAGAGGAAAATGAAAACCCACCAATGGGAAACCCAGAAAAAGCCAGAGATCCAGAAAAGGAGAAGCAGGCAGTCAGTGGGGTATGAGCAAGTCTAGACTTGACTTCACTGAACTCTCCAAATTCCCCTTCCCACTGCTCTCAGTCATATTTCCACCTGCCTCCTCCTACCCGGTGCTCCTCCCCAGACCCCGCAGGCTGGCGTGAGCCCTTATCCTCCATGTGCTGGGAATCTGGGGCAACATTTTGTGGGTTTCGAGGCTTCTTCTCATAACCGATATCTTATACGTGATCTCCCTTGTTTATGGGCACTTTTTTATTGACTCATTTGGCTGATTCCAAAAGTTCTGTGAAGAGTTACTATCAAGGGTGTGACATTGAAGGAGAAGGGTACAGCCTGAGTCACAGCTCCAAGACCAGAGGTGGGCACCTGACCTATCCTGAGAGGATGCACCTTTCGACATTTACTTTTTAAAACTTTATTAAGAAGCCAGGCCAAACTCAAGATTACATAAATGGTCTCAAAATCATATGGCTCCAGACTAAGAAATGCCTCTAGTTTCCTAAACGTGTCATTTATCTCTTGGGTATCTTAGTGGTTAATGTAGCAGAACTGGTCCCAATCCGCCCTTCCTTTTTTTTTTTTTTTTTTTAAATAAGAAAAGCACAGGATTTTTTTCCTATTTGATGACATATTTTGCCCTTCAACTATATTTTCTTTGGCTAGAAATTGCCCTCACAGCTACACTTGGCCATATTCCAGCATCCTTCGCCTTCTACCAGAGTCCTTATAAAGCCAAGGAGTGCAGCTTGTGTTTAACTGGGAAGAATGAAAGCAAAGCTTAAAATTCATTGACTTTTCCTCTCTGCTTTTCATGGAAAATTAAATCTGAATTTTTCCTGGTCCCCCACATCCTAAACCCATGCAACTGCCCTGAACAAGCATTTAACCAAAAAGATTCAAATCCACAGAGAAAGATTAACAAGCAATAATAGTTACCATTTAGTGAGGACACATTCGAAATACTTTATTCTGGCTTATTTTATTTAATCTTCATAGTGACACTATGAAGTAAGTATTATTACGATCATCGCTTTTCAAATACAGAAATCGAGGTACAGAGTAGTTAAATAAACTTGCCTCACATCATTCAGCTAGTAAATCTCAGAGCCAGGATTCAAACGAAGGCAGTCCGACTTCCAGGCCTGTACCCTTCAGCACATAAGCATGCTACCTCCCTCAGCATTATGAACCTTGTATTTGTTTATCATTTTGTTTCCATTTGTTAATTTTCTTTTTTTTTTCCCCAAGATTTTAAGATTTTCTTTATTTCTTTCACAGAAAGAGAGAGCATAAGCAGAGAGAGAAATAGAGACAGACTCCCCACTAAGCAGGGATTTCCCCACCCCCCCATACAGGGGCTCAGTCCCAGGAGGCTGGGATCATAACCTGAGCCAAAGGCTGGTACTTAACGGACTGAGCTACTGAGGTGCCCGTCCATTCATTAACTTTCATCAGTAAACATTCCAAGAGTGCCGGATGCTGGTGATACAAAGCTGCACAGACTGATTTTCCCCTTAAGCAGGAACATCACCAGTCTACAGCACAGAAGAAAACCGTGATAGATCATTGCAACGTATACAAAAGACCCAACCGGGCACACGAATAAAGGAGCATGGAAAGACAGAAAGAAAAGTGATCAGCTCTTTTTAGGAACGTTGTGGAAAGTTGTGGACATGACATTTAAGCTTGTTGAATAGTGGGTACTTAGTAAATGTTTGTGGAATGAATGCGCAGCAATAGAAATTCATCTGGAAGAGGAGAAGATGATAACTGAAGGAGACATCAAAGGTAGAGGGTAGCTCTTGATGCTGTTTCCCATCTGGGCATTCGGTAAACACATGTGCTAAGTGCAGGGCGGGCAGACTGGAGCTTCCTGAGATTTAAGTTCCCTGCACGTTCCCGAGCACCTGTGTGCTGGGTTGGGGACTGTGGCTGGAAGCCTGGCTCACTGGGTTGGCACAGAGCAGAAGGATCATCCAGGGCTGGGGGTGAATGAACAGAAGTCATGGCCACACCAAGGTGTCTCTAGCAATGGCAAGAGCTGAGGGAGGCCAAGTCAGCCCAGAGAGGAAGAGAGTGGGCAAGAATTAGAGCACACTGGGGCACCTGGGTGGCTCAGTGGGTTAAGGCCTCTCTGCCTTCGGCTCAGGTCATGATCCCAGGGTCCTGGGATTGAGCCCCGCATCCGGCTCTTTGCTCAGCAGGGAACCTGCTTCCCTTCCACTCTCTGTGCCTGCCTTTCTGCCTGCCTGTGATCTCTGTCTGTCAAATAGATAAATAAAATTTAAAAAAAAAAAAAAAGAATTAGAGCACACTAGCTGTAGACAGCATGCGGGAGGGACATTTTCACTGCATGTTCCAGTCCCAATGACAATGTGCTGGCACCCCCACTGCAATCCTTTCAGAGTGTGGAAGGCCCATTTCATGTGGACCTGCCAGATCCAGTCTGTGGATCCTCAATATGAGAAATGATTTCATTTTCTTGTTTTCGTTCACTCAGGATCAAGACGGATTTTCAGCCTGGATGTGTTGGTGGGGATTCTGCTCAGTGGCAGGGGCCTGACCCCATGTACTACCAAGAGCCCTTCCAGACTCACATTGAGCAACCCCATCAGGATCCCCAAATCCCCACCAGGGACCCAGACTCAGCTGCAGAGTCACAGGCCTAGGGCTGCACCAGCCAAACTCATGGATCTTTCCTGTCTATGTTGTCTCTGACTCACCTGGCACAGAGCAGCTCCTAGCTGGGACGTGGCACACACCACCCGCCTGATACCAGCTGGGATGGGGGACACTGTTAGCCTGGACCCCAGGCCATTGGCACATTGACTCACAGGCCCGATGACGGGACAGTGGCATATGCCACGCCTTTCTCCTTCCTTCCCCCCAGGAGCCTCAGTCAAGGTTTCAGCCTTGGAAATCTGATCTTCCCTTATAAAAGATCTTGAAGTTCGGGGGTTACGGGTAGAGATTGAACCCACAGCTTCCACCTAGGGGAGGCCTTGTGTCCTAAAACCACATCAGAGCCCAAGTGAGGGGGTTCCATTCACCAAACTAGGTATGATTCAAAGTTTTGCCAAAGCATAGATCTTCTTCCTCTCCCTGCTCCCATCTGCCACTTGGCCCTTCCCAAAGCCTGGGGAAAGAAAGAAACAGGAGGAATAAATGATTTATCCTATGTCAGGCAAGTAGACTGTCAGTTCACTGTAAATTATCAGCTCTTATGGGCAGGGACCCAGGCAGGACTGTGACATCTGTCAGGAAGTGACTTGCAGGCTCACTGACGGAACAAAGATCCACTTCATTCAGTGGCCCTGCCCGGGTCTCCCAATTTCCTCTGTTGGCCTCAGATCTCTCCTCCAGGAAGGTGAATTAATTATTAAAACCTCTGGTCAAGGACAGCTTGCTGAATCCATGATCTTACCTCACATTCTCATGGGGTAGATCTAGAGGTCTCTGTGACTCTCCCAAATACTCTTAGGGCCCATCATTTACCCTCATAGAATGTGGAAAAGCATAACTCAGAATCTAAATGAGCTTTTTCTGACCCTTAAGAGGGAATAAAGTGGAGAACAACCAAGATGAGAAGGTCTCCAGGCTGTGAGCTGGTTGGTGATTCAGCGAACCAGGTGTTACACCACGTTCTGGACACCTGCATCAGGGTGGCGGGAGCTAACACACAGGAACGCGTGAGTGTTTGAAAGGGGTAGAGGGTCAGGAGGACAAGGAGGAACAGGATGTAATGCTAGGAGGTGGAGTCAGATGCTGGAACAAGAAATGTCACCAAACGGATGGGCATTTCAGATAGAGTCAAGACTGGGTCTCAGCCCTGCTATTCACCACACACGTGGCTTTGGCAACTTGGGAACTTTCTTTCCCTTGCCTGTACAGTGGGATAATGATCTTAAGGTTGCTGAGTGAGGAGACGGTATCTATGCTTGCTTAGCAGAGGTCTTGTAGATCGTCAGTGCAGGTGCACTGTTATTATGAGTGAGAGCTAACTCACCCATGAATCAGCACACCAGGCCAAAAAATTTTATGAACAGTGAAAACAGTTCAAAACCCCATATGCTTCTAAATACAAAAACATATCCATATTCCATTTTGTGGTATACGAACACTGTGTCAATTCATTTACCCCGAAGAAACACTCTTGGGAAGTCACCCTTTCCTTTGTAGAGATGAGGAGATAGAGGCCCAAGTCTATATAGTTGGCAAGTCCAGGACTGGACCCGAAGTCCTGTGCAGCTGAGTGCCATACCTGCAGGGGGACAGTGACGTAAGTCACAAATGTGGACACATTTGCATAGTCTGTGTGACACTGAAAAGATGAGCTAGAAAATGGGACCTAAAGACTTCGCGTTAATGGTAGAAACTCTAAAAACCATTCATTCATTTATTCACTCAAGAAATATTTATGAAGCACCACCTATATGCTAGGTCCTGATGCTGGCGATATATTAATGAGCAAACCGAACAAAAATCCTTGCCCTTGAGAGGTAGACAGTAAACAATAGCAAATGACATATAGTATGTAGTACGTAGAAGTATTTTTAGTGCTCTAAAAATAGGAGCGTAGCGCAGAGCAAGGAAAACCCAGATTGCAAGAGATGAGGTGATTGCAATTTAAAATTGGTTAGTCTAGGGGCACCTGGGTGGCACCAGTGGGTAAAGTCTCTGCCTTCGGCTCAGGTCATGGTCTCAGGGTCCTGGGATCAAGCCCTCCGTTGGGCTCTCTGCTCAGCGGGGAGCCTGCTTCCCCCTCTCTCACTGCCTACCTCTCTGCCTACTTGTGATCTCTCTCTCACTCTGTGTGTCAAATACATAAATAAAATCTTTAAAATAAGGAAATAAATTAATTAATTAAATGAAATTGGTTTGTCTAAGTAGATATCACTGAGGACAATCTATAAAGGAGGGGGCAGGTGAAAGAGTAGATATGTGGAGGCAAAAAATTCCAGGCTGAGGGAAGGCAAGAGTCAAGGTCCTAACAAAAGAAAGTGCCCAGCATGTTGGAGGAACCATCAGCACCCAGGATGCAGTGCTGGTACTGTGGACCAATGGATGACTGATTGATTAGGATGGGCAATCATCAACTCTAAGCTTAGTTTTCTACAGGAGTCCATTTGAGATTATTATGAGAGCCATGCCTTCAGATCCTCACAGAACTAAAACTATGAACTAGTAAATTGGATAAGATCATATTATTCCAATTTTAGTAAGGATTCTTCTTTAGCAAAGGGATCTTGTAAATAGTAAATTGTGTTTTCGTACTTAAAATGATCTTGTCTCTGAAGGTGCCACTGATGCTTGACTTTGAGAGAATGAGTCTTCGGTGTGGAAGGGGCCCTGGTCTAGGCATACCTTTAGTTACTCCTGGGCATTCTGCCTACTTACTTGGTTACACAATTTCATCGTTGTGGGCCACGTGCCCAGCCTCGTCACTCAGACACTGAAGACTTCTATCATCTGGTACATCCTTCTCTCCTCTACCACCTTCTATACACCCTTCACTCCAAGTCAAGCTAGAAACCCTTCCATTGCCTGATTTAGAAGGAAAACGTCTTCTCTGAATAAATGTTTGTATGTAATGATGACCAGAACAATGAGATCTGGACCAGCCGCTGATTTTCCAATTCCTTTAAACTGATCAATGTGAAGAAAATAATTCCCCTTGGCAAATAAATCATGCCTGACCATATCCAGACCACTCCCTTCCCTGGTGTTTCTATCTGCTCTTCCCTTGGCTTTCCCATGGTCACACAGTCACTGCAGGCAAACCAATGGAACTTCAGACTGCTCCAGACCTGAAGAGTTGAAGGTAGGAAAGAAAGGAGACTGGAAAATCACTTCCCTGGGTTTTGGGGAAGCAGCAGAGCTCAGCCCTGTTGATCAAGCCCAGCAGATCATTCAGAGACTGCCACTCTCCTGTAAGAGGGCAGGGATAATGGCAGTCCTGTGGATTGCGAAGGAAAGGGAGGCCCTTGCAGGTTGGCACTGACTGGCCCCACCCACCTGGCAGTCTGGCCACGGTGCCCGTTCTCTGCGCCCCACCTCCAGGCAGCCACCATGTTGGCCTTTGTGCAGGGGTGAGGAAGAGAGTGGGGATGAGGTGTGAGGGAGGGGCATAGCCTCTCCTTTCAAAATCTCTGGGCTCAGGGTTCCAGTCCACCAGAGGCAAACCAGGGACTTCAAATAATCACACCAGACACCTGTGAACATTAAACAGAAAGTAATTTAATATGTGCTAGGCATTTGGTATGCATTATTTCTTTTCATCAATATTTATTTCACATTTGTTATTTATGTAATCCCCTCAGCAACCCTCTGAAATCAATATTGTTTTTAAATTAATTTTGCAAATGAGGAGGGTGAGGCTTAGAGAGGGTTTGGTGACTTGCCTAAGGTTACCTATGTTGGGTTACAGTTGAAATTTGAACCCTGGCTGACTCCAAATTCTGTAAGTTAAGTAGTCTATTCATCAGATTTTAACAAATAGGTTAAATCATAGGGTTTTAACAAATAGGTTAAAAAGTGGGGACTTTATTATGTTTGACACAAGTCTTATGCTAGATTTCTCTTACATGTAGGGCTCCTTGGTTCAAATCTCAATTCTTGTGTGTTCATAATCCAAAGTCTAGGTCACCCACACCTTGGTTAGTAGTGATTGGGATTAACTGGAGGGATTGGTTTCTTGTTTGTCTGTGTAAAAAAAGAATATATTAAAACTGACAAGTGTTATAGAAACAATTTTCATGGAAGATACTTTTGAGGTGAAAGTTAATGCTCACCAAGGTTAGCAGCGGGTAAAATTCTAGGACCTCCTTCTTCATTTCCCAGGGTGAGTCAATGCTACCCGATCACTGGGAAGAAGATACAGGGCTATAATCCACTTTGCAAACTACAAACTCGTAACAGTGGGATTCCTAATGTTTGGAATTAAGATACCAGATATGTATACTTGTCATATTTTTAGATTTGATTCACTCTTCTTTTTTCTTATATGGATGTTCTATTCTTAAATTGAGGGTGAAATGTTTGAGGGGAAATAATATCAAAGCTTGAGTTCTGGTCCCCCAGTACCTTTTCATTTTAAGATTTATTTATTTATTTATCCATTTATTTATTTATTTATTTAAGAAAGAGCAGGCATGTGCGTGCCAGTATGTGAGTGGGGGAGTGGTGCAGGAGGAGAAGGAGAGAGAATCCTCAAGCACATTCCACACTGAGCACAGAAGCCGACACAGGGCTGAATCCCAGGACCCTGAGATCATAACCTGAGCCGAAATCAAGAATCATCCGATTAACAGACTGAGCCACATGGGTGCCCCAATCCCCACTATCTTTAAATGGGTTACAATAACAGCAATAATAGTAATGCCAACAGCAAGCTAGGAAGCTCTACACAAGGAAGCAAAGAAACAACGTATGACAGACATGCTCACGTTCAAATCAGCTATGTGAAGGAAAAGACTAAGAAGGAATAATCAATACCGTAAATTAGACATTTACTTAGAGTACCCTTCTCTTTCAAGTTTTTGTGTCAGGTCTTAATTTAATCCCTTAGATAAAAAGGAAGGGGCTGTCATGGAAGGGTATTGTACTGAATTCCTTATAGTGCCACTGGTGCTGGGAAGAGCAGGCAGGAGAGAGCTAAGAGATGGCAGCATGGGAATCCGAACCGCAGAATTAACTGTTACCCAGCAAAGTAGTTCACTCTCAGACTGACACAGTTGAAAAAGTCAGACCCGCAGTAGGCAGCAGCAGTGTTTATATTAAAACAGGTGAGGGGCCCCTGGGTGGCTCAATCTGTTAGGCATCTGACTTTGAATCTCAGCTAAGGTCTTGATCTCAGGGTCATGAGTTCAAGTCCCATATTGGTCTTCATGCTGGGTGTTGAGCCTACTTAAAAAAAAAAAAAAGAAAGAAAGAATATGTGTGTGCATGTGCAGAGTCACCAATTATGCAGAAAAGCAATTTTCCCTCTTTTCTTCTCTATTGGGGTTTGGCATGGAGACCAGAATGAGAGGAAATTGCTCCAGGTCAATGGTTTTATTATATAAAACCAGGATTGTACGGTTCTGTAAGGACAAAAAATAATCCTGGTTTTATGAGATGTAGAGAAAAGGAAATGGAGTTCTACAAGCACATACACATGTAGGTATATACACGTAGACACACACACACACACACACACGTGCTCTCACACACACACACACACACACACACACACACACACACACACATGCTCACACCTGTCCCCATGCCTCTCCGCATCCACGAACTGTGAGGCAAACATGCAGGGCATGCAGGATGAAATAAGAAGAGAAAATTACTAGTGAAATGAGTAGTTGCTGCCCTGAGGAAAGCAGTTATGGGCTGTTCTCTCCACTCCCTCTCTTCCTGCCCAACTACTTGGAACTTTACTGGATGTGGTGAGAATCTCAAAACATATCAGTTCAGAAGAAATGACCTGGTGACACCAAGTTTCCTGCTGAAAACCTCTAGTTTACATCCTGACACCCCACAAAGCTATTTTGTATGAAGACTCTCTTTCTATTTCAGCTTTACTCCCAGATGGCCCGTGCTGTCTTTCTGGAAATTTCTAGAACACGAACTACTCTAGTGAAGAGCAAAGTTATTTTTCTTTAAATCAGCTTTATCAAGTTATAATTTATGCATCATAAAGCCCAGTGTGTAATTCCATGAGCTTGGCGAATGTAGACAGTTACATGACCACCGCTACAAACAAGTGATAAAACAGCTTCCTTACCCCCAGAAGTTCTCTCGGGCTGCTCAGTAGCCCTGGCCCCTGGCTGATTTCCTGCCACCATAGTCTGCCTTCGTAGAATTTCCTATAAATGCAGTTAAACAATAAGTCCAGTCTGGCTTCTTCCACTTAGGAAACTGCTTGTGAGATGCCTCTGTGTTGCTACAGAAACCATTAAGTCATTCCTTGTTCTTGCTGAGTCGTATTCCAGTATACAAAGGTCCCAAAATGTGTTTATCCATAATACAAGCCAGTGGCATTTGAGTTGTTTCCAATTTTTGACTATGATGAATGAAGATTCTATGGACATGTATAATTTTATGTAGACGTATTTTTTTTTAAATGCTATAACTCTATTACTAAGTATTGTAAATTCGGTTTTCTCATTCATTATACATTCTAATGGTCATTTGTGTGTGTGAATGCTGGTTTTTTTTTCATGTTAACCTTACATCTTGATGCCTTGCTGAATACTTTTATTGAGTTTTTTAATCATTAATTCTCTATGATTTCTAGGTATACCATTATGTCTTCTTCAAGAAGAGATTATTTGATTTCTTGTTTCTTATCCATTTGCCTATGACTGCTTTCTCTACTCTAATTACCTTAGTTAGCAACTTGAGGTTGATGTTAGGTGGCGATGGAGGTGGTGGGCATCTTTTCTTTTTGAGAATCTTTTTGAGAATATCCCTAGAATTTCACATTTATTAAGATGGTAGCTTTAGGATGGAGGTAGATATCTATTATTATTTTAGGAGATGTTTTCTCAAGAATTTTAGTTAGGAAGGGATATTGAATTTTGTCAAAGAATTTTAGTGTCTCTGGAAACATTCACGTGGATTTTTTTCCATAGAACTATAAATATGATGAATTATATTAATTTAGTTTCTAATATTTAATCTTTGAATTCCTGGCACAACCCCCATTTGTTCATGGTGCATTGTATTCATTATTTTATTAATGTGGCTTTAAAGTGTGTTCACCAAAATCTTCTTTTAAGATTTTTCTACCAATATTCATAAGTCATGTTGGTCTGGTCTATAATTTTGCTTTTCTTTCTCCCCCCTTTTTTTTGGTTGCTATTTTTATCAGTTTTAAGTATGTTATATTTGCTTCATAAAAAGAATTTGGAAGTTTTCCTTCATTTTGTACACTCTGAAGCAATGTGTGTGCCATATAAAATATACAGTTCTGACTAATTTAGTTATTTTTAACTCTAATGAGGTTATTTCATAGTAAATTTTCACTGAGGATCCCCAGGCATACCCACCTCATTCGTTGCAAGAGGATTTTTTTTTTTTTTAATGTAATGATCAAAGCAAGGGTTTGGGCCAACTAGCATAATTTTCAACGGTAGAGATAAGTCTGAATAGTAGAGATACAGGCGTAACCCAGAAGATTGCCCCCCCCCCCACTTCCATACCCTGGAGATCTACCTTTAATTTTTTGTGTAAAATCACACCTGGCCCACTCATAAATTGTATAATCTTGGATTGTCTCTCAGCCTCCTGGGCCCTTCGCCAATGATTGAATAAAATACCATTCCTGAGGAAAACTTTGTGAACTGGAAAATGTATGTAATGTCAGTTATTATTAAGGCTTATGTTGAGGAAACAGAGCCCTGGTCTGTATCACTTAGAGCTGCTGATTCACTTCTGTAAATTTCAGTTTTTACCACTTGTTAAATAGAAAGAGTGGGTTGTTACAATTTAATACAAATAAGCACTAGCACAATGTCTGACCTAGAGTAACCACTTAGTGAGGGTAATACATTGTTGTTGCTGTTGTCTCCGTTCCCTGCTTCTTGGTGACCTCCCAGGACACTGCTCCCACACAGGGTCTGGTTTCTGGAGGTGCTGGTGGGTGCCTACAGCAGAGTTTCACAGGGACACTGACAAGCTTCCTTTCCTCTTATCTCTTGTGGATGTTCCAGCTCACCTCCTAGAGATCAGTTTCTGGGGTGGTGAACACTTAATCAGTGGACAGATACATGGAAAGAAAAGAAACACAAAGAAACGCTCTAATATCTCATTTTGGATACAGATAGTAAAGAGCAGGTATTCTTTACAGCTTGACAATAAACTCAGCTGATTCCCTGTGCCCTCCACCGGTCCAAAGTCATTGGCACCACACACACACACATAGACCCTGGGCTGGGGGGGTGGGGGTCCCAGGAAACCCTAATCAAGTATAGCTGGGAAAAGTCGGGGCTCTTTGGAGCAGGGAGATACAAAATACAGGGGAAAGGGGTAGTTTGTGAAGGTAGGAAGGTGGTGCAGATGGACTTGTAACTTGTGTGCTAACCCCGTAAGAGAAAGGGAGAGAGGAAGGAGAAGCCAGAGCTCCTGGAGAATGTAGGAACAATAAAAACACAGCTCTAGGAGGTTATAGAGGAATGTTGTTTTGAAAAACAAAGCATGTATGTTTATTTGAAAACCAGCTCTTTGATTACACTTTGTTGATGATAGGTGGTTTCTGACACTTCACTACACTTACACTAATTGCAGCCAGTCTAGCCCAAGCCAGGGTCCCCAGCGACCCCAAGTCTATAACCACGTCCATGATGGAACCTTTCCACAGACTCCACAGCCATTCTCTGAACTCCAGTTCCTATCCCCTGTGGAAGACTTCTTGATGTTTCAGCATATATGCTAAGAAGAGCAGTGCCTCAGGGCATGCAAGAGTTAGCAGGTGGTTTTGAGTTAACTGCTTCTCTGGAACTAGATTCCGAGCTCCCCGAAGGCACCAATACCACTCCTCATCTCCTCTTTATGCCTACAGCCCTCTGCCCATTATGACACAGGTTGAACACCTAGTATATAATATACCTCGTGTATAATGCGCATCAAGTATAACATGTACAGCGTGCAACGCCCCTAGAGTATAATGCATGTAATGTATGTCGTATATAGCTTGTAATGCCTGTAAGTGTAAAACACATAGTCTGGGGGCACATGGTGTGTAATGCACTGAGTCTAATGGACCCAGCTGCATGTAACGGGATTGTTTTTGCACAGATGGTCATACACGTGTCGCCACCAAGTTTATCTTTCTCCGTCACAATGCTAATGCCACGTCAAGATCTTTTACTGTGTTTGTTTGTTTGTTTGTTTGTTTTTCAACCATAGGCAGCCTACACCAGCAACTCACCTTCTGTTCACTCTTTTTAGGGGCAGTTCTTCAGGGACCCCAAGTAATCAAAGGAAAACCCCAATACATGTTCCAAACTTCGCCCCCCTCTCACCCCCACCGGCTGCTGCAGGTGGTTTCTCTCCCATGGTGAACACTCCCAGAGGACAGGGGTGGGATCCTGTTCTCCTCCTGGGTCATCCCACACACAGCCCCTTGTGGCCTTCTCTGTGGCTGGACACCCTCACCTGGACCTCTGGGGCACACCGGGAGAGGGCAGCCGGCTCTCCGTGAGGTCATGCTTTAAAAGCTCCCCTCTGAGGCCCCTGGGTGGCTCAGTCTGTTAAGCGTCTGCCTTCGGCTCAGGTCATGATCCCAGGACCCTGGGATCGAGCCCTGCATCAGGGTCCCTGCTCAGTGGGGAGCCCACTTCTCCCTCTCCCTCTGCCTACCGCTTTGCCTACTTGTGCTCTATCTCTCTGTCAAATAAATAAATTAAATCTTTTAAAAATTAAATAAAATAATAAGATAAAACTCTCCTCTGCCCTTTGTCTCGGCACCGTGTGGCCTGCCAGCAGTGATGTCTACCGTCTCTTTTTGGCAGCCATGGCCTCTGAGGTCATCTTTCCACAGCACGCTGTTTCCTTCAGCATTTAGATTCTCTGGCTGTAACTCAATGTTTTCAATCACATCAGCCAGTGAGAAATGCGGTGTCGAAGAACCTGGAGCTTGCTGGCACCAAGGTAAGTGTGGACATGTTCTTGGGGGAAGGAGGGAAGCAGGGAGCCAGCAGCGGGCTGGTGGGGATACCTGTGCGAGAGGCGCTCGCTCTAGCCTTTGGCAGGACATCAAGTACTGAAAGAAGGAGAAGGACCCATCATGTTCGGTCTCGTCCATGCTGTGGCTCGGAGGGTAAAAGGAACTGTTGTGCTCACAGGCCAGTGTGAGCAGAGCCCCATGAGGCTAATACATGTGCATGGCCACACACGATGACATCCATGCCGAAGGAAGAAACTCTTGGGTAATGTTACACCTTGCTGGAGAGAAGGGGGTGAGATCACACAAATTGGTTTTGCTTCCAGAATGGGAAAAGGCAAAAGGAAGTGCCTTCCGATGGGGAAGTGAAGGCACAGAGGAAGGTAGTTATCAAGAGAAGAAGGAGGTCCTCCAGATGCCAGAGGATGGTCTTCGGGGGAATGTTGTAATAGTTTCTAAGTACAGTGAGATCCCAAGATTCATTCACACGAGGACTTGGGTGTGCACACACACAAGACACAACTCTTTGTTTTGTCTGTAAGTATTAGGGTTTCTTTCCTGAAAGCTCACTGACTGCTTAGAGTGGGGGTATAACTTAGAGCCCTTTCAGCTTTAACCTAGTCAAGTCTGGTCATTGAAACAACCTCTTTAGTGAATGTTTAGGTCACATGCTAGGCACTCAGCTGCCTCTGCCTTCTGCCTCCTTTCCTGGGAGTGACATCCTCAGAGACGGTATCCAGGCAACTGAGGCTGCCTTAGGGCAGAGAGCAGAACCTGTAGGTCCTCTGGTCACTCTACTCCCTAGAGAATCTGACTGCTACGCCCCCACCATGCTGCAGTTGATGCATAAGTACTAATATGGGGTTATGCAGTCGACGCCCTGGAGACTATTTCCAGGTTCTAATCATGATATGTAGGGACCAGGGTAGCACCTGGAAACTAAGTTTTCAAGTCTCCTGTCGTCAGACTATGCAGTCTGGCCAAGTGGACCTTGAAGGAGCTGTACCCAGGTCAGGACGAATCTGACTTTTGTGGAGATCCCAGAGGGAGCAGACCAAGAGCCCCTCCTCACCCTCAGTGTCTCTCTCTCCCTCTCCCTCCCTCTGTCCCTCCTTCTCTTCCTGCCTGCCTCTCTGTTTTATAGCTCCTGCTTTCTGGGCCTCACAAGCTTACCTGTCCTGGAACACCAATTTGATCTCCCAAGAAAGTTGAGAACAATCCAGAGTGGCAGGGTCATCGTCTGGTCTGGTGATATTCCAACAGAGTTGAGAGACATTTCACTTTAAAATAATAGTAGTTTAACTTGGAAGCCTACTATGCCAGACAGATGAAAGCAGAACTGACCTGTTGAGATAGGGAAGTAGGGACCAGAACTTATAGGATATGGACCTCATGGCTTCACAGCCATCATCTCTAAAATACCCTGTTCGTTTCCAAACCCATCATCTCCCAGATGGAGAAGTTAGTTCTAATGAATGAGGGTAAATTGTTATAAAAGTTGTAAATGACAAAGCAGAGACTCAAAACCTTTTTCCGAACTTCCCTTGTATCATGCACTTCGTTTCCCCAAAACCTTAACTTGATCATAAGGACCATATGCTGGTGGTGTTCAAACGGCAAACCCCACAGGCCCATGCTCCAGAGGCAATGGATTTCATTGGCAGGAATGAATAATTTACAATCAAAAACAAATATTCCAACAGCCACGCTTAGCTGCATAACAAGTAAAATATTCTAACATGTTTCAATCTGACTTGTCTTTTCTTAATGACTTCCTCATGTCTGGCCCCAATGAGACATCCCCATAAAGCCTCCTTGAAGCATATAGTCATGCTAACGTCACAGAGACACAAGCAGTCACTGCCCCCTAAATAGTCCATTTAACCGGGTCTGTTCTGATTCATAGACTGATGAAAAATGAGCAGATAAACCTCAGGATGTTAGCGAACTGTTTCACATACTCGCTGAAGAAAGTTTTATTTGAGACTTACATGGCAGAGGAGTAAATAAATGACTTAAGCCATGATTACGATGCACTTCCAAAATGACACACAAAGAAATGAATTTCAGGGAGACAGTGAAGATTTTTTTTTTTTTTAAGTGTCAGGCATTTTCATTCCCTTATCAAGCAGCTGGCATTTGAATCTTCCAAGCCCAAGACATTGCTGGCTGGGGGGCGGGGGTGGGGGAGTGGGAATTGGTGGGCCCCCTATTACATGGCCCATGATTTGTAAGCACATCTTGTCACTCCATGTGTTCAGGCAATTACTGACTGGCCAATGATATCTGCAATCTACCTAGAAATTGAAGATAGAGTCTTGCATGGGCTGCCATTTAGGAAGTAATGTCTGCTTCCTCACTTCACTGGCTTGATCACATCCTCTTGAGATGACCAAATGCCATTAGAAGCCAAGAGGTAGGTGATCCATTTATAGGACCACCGAATGGCAGAGGGCAGATGGCTCTGATTCTCAGATGGTTCAAAGCAGTTCTTTCTGGGGTGAGAGAAAAGCTGTAAGTGACAAAGGAACCACATCTGAAAATGCCTACATCCTGGAGTCATGTGGGACGAACATTTATGCAACAAGTGCCTGCCAAGCAGAGGGCACCCCAAAATATAACCCTTACAAAAGATCTGTCAGGCTCTGGGCACTGTGCTGAGTGTTTTATACTACCTTCTCACTTAATCTTCCCAACTGGCCCGGGAGAGAGATGTAATCGTCTTTATTTTACAGATGAGACTCCCAAAGCTCAGAAAGGTGAATGAATAACCGCACAGCCCCTCTGCTGGAGAACTGTTGAGTCAGGTCATTAATCCACATCTTCTACCTGCACATGCTGTGTTTATTTCCTTTGTCATCTTCCTGGGATAGGGGAATGGAGGAGAATTTAAACATGTAGTTTTAGCCTCTCAGATTACTGAGAGTGAAATGACTCTAGAATAATTGAAAGTAGCTCATGAGCCAGGACAAAAGACTATAATGTGGATTAAAGACAACATATCAAGAGCAGAGAGAGTTAAAGGTATATGGTCTGTATATGTAAAGATAATCTAAAAAGACCTCCTAAAAGGATGAGTTTTGAGCCAAGGTCTAAAAAGTATAAATGACTATTTTTAGCCCCATCTATGGCAAGTGTTAAGTTGCTGTGGTTCCGTCAGCCTACCTCGGTGCCTATTGGAGGGGGCTTGGAAATAACACTTCTTACCCTGGAAAACATGATGTGCTAGAAATCACTGGCAGGTGGAATCGTATTTTGATGGCCAACCAGCTGCTCAAGAAAAACCTTGGTTAAGGACCTGATTTTAGGTGTTTGCTAATTAGAGCTCCAGTATCTTTTCTTTTCCTTTTCATTTTAGAAGGTAGTGCAAAGCTAGGAGATGTTATTAACAGTCGTCAAGTTTTCTGTAAGTTCTGCTAGTCAGGAGACGTAGACATAAATGGTAGACCTTTGGAACAACCTTAACAACTGAAATATGAGCTCATTGTTGGCCCTAAGGAACAATTGCTAAGATCAGGAATCTAGTTTCTATGAGTGTGAAGAATCCTCAAAGTTTGGTTGAGTGAAAACTTCCTTATCAATGTTAGGTATTAGAGGAGGTGATTGGAATTCAGGGAAAAGGAGGGATAAAGAAACAGACTTGGTTTTATCTGTTACCAGCAGGTTGGCTTATCACTCCATACTTTTCTATTCTCATTTACATAATTCAAATGATGCAATGTATTTGTATGAGAAATATATGCAAAAGTACTTTGTCAGTTCATGAAATCCTTTAGTCATTCCATACTATTAAGACCCTGGATCCTTGCTATACAATTCCAGATCAATGAAATTCGTATCTTTTTATAGAAGATCAAATCTTTTCTCACTTATTTATAATGAAAAATAACTATGATCCAGGGATAACATATTTAAAATAATGTATCAGTATTCACAATAAAAATATTTTTAATCTCTTTTAAAATTTCTAAATGGTTATCACTGCTCTAGAAAAAGCTGTTATTGACTATTAAAAGATCCAACTTGCCATCCATGGTGACAGATGATGGGAGCTACACTTGTTAGCAGAGCATAACACATACCATTGTTGAAACACTGTGTAACACACCAGAAACTAATGTAACATTGTGTATCAACTCCACTGCCATTAAACAAACAAACAGGTAAATATTGAATCATTCTATTACAATGAGAATGATGACTGCTATTCTTTCTACAAATAGGCTTAGATTTCTATCCTTTTGCTTGAATGCACATTGAGAATTTTAGCCAAATGAATTGAAAAATACTTGATGAATAATTGCATAATTTAAAAGTTCTGAGGTGAAGGATTGTCTTTGTCATTTCGTGACTTCTAATAGACAATCCACCACTGGCTGGGAAAAGAGATTTCTGGCCAATAAATTAAGTCTCCTTTATATTTAAAAAAAATAAAAAATAAAAACTTAGAGTAAAACACCATGATAATGTTTAAAAAAAAAGTAATAAGAAAAATCATTTTTTGAGTGCTTAAAAAGAAAAAAATGCAGTTCAATGAGCCTGAAAGCAGTATATTCAAAGCATCTAAATCATGGCAGTGTAAAAAATTTTTAATTTTCTTTATTTGTATTTTTCTATCGTTTGAATGAAGAGTTTATCACAGACTTGGCTAAGTGACATTGATTTAGCTATTCTATACCATTGGCAACATACCCATAAAATATCCTAATTAGACTTCCTTGGAATAGAAGGGAAAAGATGAGATTGTCTTTGCTGCTACTGACCCTAGGGTGTCACAGACAAAAGAACTACAAAAGCCCCCATTCTGATATCTTCAAGGATAATGATAATGTTCAATGATGTACCTTTTTTTTTTCTTTATTCTTTCTCTAACAAAGTTATGTTCAGTTTTCAATTAGTAGCCAGCTGTAGGAATGCCAACTAACCCCTCCCTCCCATGTTGTGGATGAAGGCTGCAGAGCCAACCGATGTTGTGTTGAGGCAGTGATGTTGACGCATCAACTCTGAGTGCCCTTTTACCTTCTTCCCTGATTCCAGCCCTCATACCTCCTGTTCTGTGAATCCCTTTCAATTCTAATTAATCAGAACCTGATAAATGCATCCCCAGCAGCCAGACAATGAGGGCAGTAACTTGGCTTCCAACATGAGGTCCAGCTGTCGGGGGTGATACCAAGGAGTGAAGGCTGGATCCCAGACTTCCTACCTTCAGTCAACCAAGCTAGGGAGCAACAAGTAGGATGTGTAGAAGTGAGTGCCCACAGACCCAGGAAGTTTGCTCAAGAACAGTTACCGGACTTTGCTGCCCTAGAAAGAGAAGTAAAGACCCGCAGAGTACACAATGAAGGAAGAGTTACCCATAGCTTCTGGGGAGGGCAGCCTAGGGGAAGTTCATAGGTTGCTAGCAATTTCCTTCAAATTGGATTTGGGTGAATTTTATGCAAATGAGACTGGGCAATTCGCTGTTACTGTATATTTTTTTAAGTCTACATTTCTTATTATTGTCATGATTAGTTTATTTTTATAGTATAGCTCACGTAGGAAATATCCAGGTTAAGAACAGAACTGAAAATCCGAGCAAGGGGCTGCTGACAGAGGGAGATTGGAAGAGTCAAGTGCCTATAGACTTCTGTCTAGAGGATTCATGGCTCTGAGGACCCACTTCTCACACTAGGAGCCTTACAACTGGAGGAGGAACCCTCCAAGCCCAAGGGATCCAGCAGCTTTAGGAGAAGCCTTTAATGCTCATGTCCTTATGAATAAAACTCAAGAAAATGCCAACCTTTTCTTATAAATGAGTTTGCTTATGAGAGTAAAATGTCACATCTGTGACAGGACAGTCCCTCAGGGAATTGCTGTTATACTAAGAGTCCATTTCACTTTCTATCCACAGTCCACCCAGTCAAGCATGACAGACAGAGATACCAGCTTCTTCCTGCCCAACCCCAGCCCTTCTACTACTTCTATAACCACTGTTTCCACTTCTTAAAACATTACTTCTCTGTGTCACACCTGCCTGTAGGAGAGGGAAACAATAGTGAAGGTAAAAATCATTGTGGTGGGCACCTGGCTGGCTCAGCAGATAAGCATCCAACTCTTGATCTCAGCTCAGGTCATGATGTCAGGGTCATGAAATCAGGCTTTGAGTTGGGTTCAGCACAGAGTCTGCTGGAGATTCTCTTTCCCTCTTTCCCCCTTCCCCTGTCCCTCCCCCAGCACTCTCAACATCTCTCTCTCTCTCTTTTTCACTCTCTCTCATTCTCTTAAATAAATAAGTAAATAGATAAATAAATAAAACCTTTTTTAAAAAAAATTCATGGTAGTAACAGAAGCCATTCATAGCTCTGAGTCCAAGCCACAGATGTACTGAGTAATCAATGATCTAGTTTCTATCCTTTCTTATGAGTCCCTGATTCCAGGTATCTAATAACGCCATGTTGAAGATGTGTCTTAGTTTGCGTCTTTACTCACCTGCAGGAGTAGTTGTTGAGACAGAAATTAGGGAGCAAATCATTTATTTGGGAGAAGATTGCAAGCAATGGTAGGGAATAGGGTTGGGGATGAAAAGAGAAGGTGACCAATAAAGAATAGTGAGTAAATGACCACTTTGGACAACGGAAGTATACTTCTGCTGGGAACTCTATGAGTTACAAGTTTCAGACATACGCCTAGATATCCAGAGGCACGGGAGGAGTGGGGTATTAACACATTTTGTCCCTTGATAGAGGTTAACAGCTCTTGTGAGGAGGACATTAATTCCTTGGTATTTCTGACCCATGGCACAGGAGGAATATGAGTCTCTGGTGGCTGGGGAAAACTATTGAGCAAAGAGATGCAAAAGTTGGCATTGGAAAGGTGAGGCGGGAAGAGCGGGAGATGGAGGTCTGAGCGCTGACAATTTCTGTCACATCATGGAGGTTTCTCGCTACTCCCTGCTCTACTGACTGTCTGTGACAACGGATTGCATTGATGATGTGTGTTTGAGCACTCCTCTCATAAAATGACAGCTGATAGAGGAGAAGCCTATTTTCCCACTAAGGCTGCAGTTTAGTAAAAGGATCCCCAAAGTGTGGGCACATTCTCTGTCTTCTTAGAAAACCTATCTCCAAGGATCTCAGCACAGGATTTCTATCATGTGTTAAATGAGTTAAATGTGTATGGCACCAACCAAAGCTCCAAACAAAATCATGTTTGTCTGCTGAAAAACACCTATGATCCTGGACACAGAAGGCATCAAGGTGAATTGTTAACTCACCTAGTCATTCTCTGAGGTAAGTTGGCATGGTCTAGCCTCTTTACTAAGATCTAAAGCCCAGTCTCCCAGACCTCGTCCTTGGTCTCAAAGTCCAAAGAGCTATCCATCCATCTAAGTTCATCAAATGCTGTGCCAGGTCTCATAGAAGGGGCTAAGGTGACAGCCAAGGAAGCATCTGCTTACACAGTGGCAGAGGAAGAAATGAATTCCTTTCTTAAAAAGATTTTATTTATTTATTTGAGAGAAAGAGAGAACATGACCAGGGGAGGGGTGGAGGGAGAGAGAGAAGCAGATACCCCACTGAGCAGAGAACCTCACTTGGGACTCTACCCCAGGACTGAACCACCCAGGTGCCCTGAAGAAATGAATTCTTTGTGATACCAAGGCACAGGGATGGGAGGAGAGCAGAACCTTAAGTACCTACTACTCCCATCTCCAGGTCAAAGTCAGGGCTCCCAGACAAATCACAGGATTGAAAAGAAGACCTTGCCTGCCCCAGCTCAGTTCTCCAGTGGAAAGAATCAAGCTGTGTGTATTGTAAGTTTTAAAAGTATCTTCAGACCTGCTCATTACCTCAGGCAGAGGATTAATTAATGCAGAACTATAAAATACAGCACTCAGTGCCTGAAAGTATTTTGTCAGCAATTCTCAACTTGTGTGACACTGGGTTTAGAAACTTCACGAAGATTTATAGAAAGTGTAAAACACTGCTACAACTATTAAATGAGAAAATCTAAAACCCGAGAATGAGTGGCAGGGGAGAAAGGAGAAATTATAAATCTGCCAAATATTTGAGTCAACATCATATTGGAAGACAAATTGAAAACATCTGACTGTGAAAAATCATGGTCGCAGTATGGATTTGACAAGCTCTTGGTTTGGATGGTAGAGTGTAAGAAGCTGAGACCCACTGCATTTGATGGTTCTGTCTTTTTGCCAAATTCCTCTGGCCCAGAAGGGATTGCTTTTCTTAGTAGGTTGTATGGGTTGGTAAAAACTGTTGTCCATAAATTAAACATAAAATAAAAATCAAATAATAAAATGTAAAGACCATATATAAACATCTGGACAAAATGTAAAAAAAAAAAAAAAAAGGCAATCTGCTACATATAATCCCCAATATGTAGTCATTTAGATGACTGACAGAATTCTCATTTCTTTCTAAGCATTGGATATTTTATAGAAGTGACTTCCATTAGCCCACATTTATTCGTGAATATTTGCCTTACATAATTTTCATCCCGGTAACATTTCTCCATTTTGAAACAGCAGTCAAAGGTGTCAGTAAAGTCTTCTTTTGGAAAATGTGCTTTGTCTTTAGCAGGACAGCCTTGATGGAGTCAAATGGCGAGGAGAGGTTCATCATGTGAGGACCAGGGGAAACCGCCAACCCTCTCTTCTAGTCTGGACTAGTTGTCCTTCATGGTACCTCCCGACTTTGCTCAAAGACTAGCTCCCTTTGAGAACACACGAGCGTCACAGAGGGATGTCTGTTTGCTGTCCATCCATTAGACCCTAAAGTTGAGAGACCGAGACCGAAACTGAGAGAGATGGTGGTAATAGTGTCTTGGCTTCTGCTTTTCCTGGATATCGTTTGTAACTGACAAATTTAAAAACGTAATGAGAGAACATCTGTGGGGTAAATGCTATGTGGCCCTCTCAAGGGGGGTGGCTTGTTCTAGAATAAGGCAGAAATATCTAAATGTCCTATTTAAATCACTTTGAAAATTTTGAGGTGAAAAATACGGAAGGAGGAAAAGAAGGATGTACTCATCATACAGGGTCATGTAACTCATCTTAGAAATCAACACACACACACACACACACACACACACTTCACAGACGAGAACATTAAGGATCAGTGACGTGAAGTGACTCATCCTAACACAAAACTAATTAAAAGCAAAGCTAAGGCTAGCATTCAGACTTCTTAATTTTTAATGCATTTCTTTACTGCACTGGATTAGCTGGAATAAATCCATCCAAATTTCAGAATGACCTGAACTATTCAAAATGAGACATTCCTTCCCTCATCACATTGTCCTTCCCTGTCTCTGCCCATCCAGGATGTCCTAAAGCACAGAGCCAGTCCTAAAGCACAGAGCTACTTCATTTTCTTTTACAAAAACCTCTAGCAGCTCCTTATTTTCCACCAAGGGAGCCTCCAAAACAAGACCTGACTCCCACTTAGGTCATTCCACTTTGTCCAGTGCCTTCTCACTTGGAGTATCTTCCGGCCAAACCAAACCACCTGCTGCTACATTTCCTCCTCCACCCCCTGTACCTCTGCTGGTCCTACTAATTGCCCCACAAAAGCCCCCCTATGGCAGGCTTCCCTGTAAAAATTCCACTCATCCTCCAAGGCCAGATCACATGCTGCCTCCTTTGGGAAGCCTTCCAGGAGACCCAGCTGTCTGGGACTGCTCCCTTCCACTTTGCATATGTGTCTGCATCAGCCTGTATCACTGTCTACCACCTGCTCTTCTGTAAGTCCCTGGAGGGAAAATCCCTTTTACTCATCACTGCAACTCCAGAGCTTTGTACCGTGCAAGACACAAAGTAGGTACTCAATTAAAACAAGCTCATGAATAAATAAATGTGTAGTCATACTAACAATATTATAGTTCCACCCTCTTCCGCTCCAGAATCTGTGAATTTGCATGGAAGTAATCCAAATACGGGACATCAGTGAGTAGATCAAGTACTTAGCCAATCGCCCATTTTTTATTGTCAACTTGCTTTGTGTGATGTCTGTATCACCCTAACCTCTTGGCAAACTTTCAGTAACTGAAAATTTAAAGTCAATTTTAAACTCAAAAGCAACATACATTGTCTTTGGGAGAAAAAGTATACAATTCCATACTAAATTACCCAGTTATATTACACTGTCACACTTTGTCACTATTCATTCATTTCAATGATGCCACAATGCCACCAGAAAGGTCTGTTGCAGAACTTATCCAATGGCACGAAATATAGTATCTGCTTCTGAAATTGTTTACTAAACGTTTACACCAATATATGCACTTTGAATATTAACAAAGAAGAATTCTGGGGGAAAAAATACCAAATAGAGTAGTGGGCTGTGGAGGGTTAGAGGGGCATTTGCCATATTTCCTACCAAATATGTGATTATGGCACTGCCAAATTCAACAGTTAATATCTGGGGAGGCAGAATTATCCTCCTGGTGCCACTATTTTACAGTTAATACTTTCAGGTGCTAAGTGACGACTCTCCCTTCCTGAGCTTCACAGTAAGTCCAACAGAGAAAATGTTAGAACCCCAGATCAGAGATTGGTCCTTTGTGTTGTGCACGTTCAAGGTGAAAGGCACGGTATGTAGCACAGCTCAGGCTGCCCCTAGCCTTCTTTCAACCTTTTCCTCCTTTGTGATGATCTTGCTACTTCCAATTTACGGACGCCTGGCCAAGCATCATTCTCATTTTCCGCCAGGTGTTCATACCCACAGATGAGCTAACAAAGTCCCAAGGTGTCGTCTTTCAGGGCAGCGCATTTACCTCTTCCTCCTGAAATAATTTGAATTTTAGGTACTATTTTAAAAGGCCAGAACAAAAAAGAAAGAAAGCAAACTTTTCATAACCCAGCAAGAGGAAGTTGTGGTGGTGTTATTATCAGGTTTCTAGAGTCAGTTTGGTGAATTGGAAGTTATCCAACCCATTTTTTCCGGGAGGCGCATTGGAAACATGGCCACTGGGGTTGGGAAATCTCCAGCCGGGAGGGTTTGTGGGCAGAGTGAGCTCCACCGGTCCATCACCCTGCACGGGAGGGATGTGAGGAGTGAGTAACTGAAGACTCCGCAGGTCACTTCTGAAAGACCGTCAAGGTCTGTGTCATCCCTGCTCGTCTAGATTTGTTGTTCTGCCTCATCCAAATAAATGCTCTCTCCATGGGGCTCGTAAAAGCCGGGTTTTCGTGCATAGTTTCCCCCCAAGCTGGGAAGACCAGCTACCCTGCATTAAATCAGTTGTGATCCAAGCTGATTCTGCTTTAAAATGATTTCCAATTAGCATGCAGCAACATGCTATAAGAGTTCCAAATAGATCAATTAAATAGCTGCATTGGGAAGAAATCCTTTCCCTTGGGTCTCATTTTTTTGTCCTTCATGTGTTGGGAAAAAAAATTTTTTCCTGTAAAAGATGACTCGTCTGTAAAAATATGAAATGCTCTGATTAAAACGTTGCTTTCGAATGCTGCATTTGGGGCTTATGGAAATTTTTCTTTTAATTCTTCTCTGCCTGACAGTCATTAGCCACCAAACTTGGAATCATAAAGCTTACCTTGTCACCCTGACCTCTTTCTCCCAGGACAATGCACACATCACAGGTTATTATAACATAAATGTGTATTTATGTAGCAGAAGGGTTACAAAGTATACTCAGTCCATTGTTTAGGATCCATAGAATAGAAACTGTGGGTGTGTGTGGGTGTACATGTGTGTATACGCTACTCTGAATGTATTGTTACTTTTTCCAAAATCCCTCAAAAGATTTCTATAATAATTTTCTTATTTATTATCAACGACTAAACATTAACACATTATGAGCATTTAAATAAAACTTCTTTAGGATTATTAGCACATTTTAATTTTAATCACTATCTGTTCTGTCTTCTCAACATTATACTTCAGAACAGCTACATAATAAAGAACAAAACGTATATAAATTTGTTTTTGGGTGGTGGTTTGAGGCCTAATCATTTTTCAGTTCTCCTTGATACATAATATTTACTTCTTGGAGATAAATAACCACCTCTCTGAAATCCCAATCTTTTCCAAAAATTCAGTTTGTCTCAGACCTGATTACTGTCGCGCTGTGGGTGGTCATCCTCCTTCCTATGGAGAAGGTGAATACTCCACAGTCCTTGGTTTAAGAAACTCACACAGAGTTCTGCAGCAGGTAACAGGTGGAAAAAGTCCCATGAGTGTATGAGTGTGGCTCCAGTTCAGCCATGAATTCTCTTGTCCCTTTGGTGTGTTCCATTGCCACTTGGTTGTCAATATCCCCGACTGCAAAATGGGGTGATGAGGAACCCTTTCTTCTAATGGGTTGACTGGACATTTGCTATGTGCTGTGAAGATGAATAAAGATATTAGCCTTTTGCCAGTCCAGCTTGCTGCAGTTTTTTTCTGAATTCACTGGGGATAAAAAATGTTTTCCTTTTAGAATATATTGTGGTGATTGTTTAAGCACATAGAACTTTTCAATTTTGGAGGACCCAAATCCATAATTGACCAGATTCCTTGGAGATTTCTTCCATTCCTTCTATTTTGATAAGTTCTTATCTCTTGAAGTTTCAGATGACTTCTTTCAATGATTATCTTGCCATTTTTCTGTTGTTTTCTTTTTAAATACTTAATTTGTTTTTTTCCCCCCAGTTCTAATTTATTTTGTACATCTGAAGGGGAAGGCCTATACTGTTTTCTCCCCCTCAGTGCTCATACTGCCCATGCCACCACAAATAGAGTGTGGATAATACCACATTGCTCCAATGACTTCTGATGCTTCTTCACTGCCTGCTGCTGTAAGATTTAGTCTTCGGAGAAAATATTACTTCCCCAGAAGTGACACACTGTCATATACTGAGGCGCGGTTATATTTCTCTTGTAACTTGTCTCATGCCTTTTTTGAGATTGTGATCGTTCCCAGGGTGTAGGGAATATGTCCTCTTGATTCTCCTTACTTCCACTCTATAATGAGGTAACTCCTAATACGTTGTATGAGCTGGATTCTGACAACATATACCAAATACACAAGAGGGCAAAAGACAGGAAATGTAGATACAGCTAAAAAAAAAAAAAAAAAAAAAAAAGTCTTAATATAGTCAGGGCTGCTGTTCAGGACCCTTGGTTACTGGTCCAAAGGACAGACTAGAGGGCTATGGTGCCAGTTTCTAGAGAGAGCTGCCCTGACTCCCTGGGATGGAGGTCAGCCCTCCCCCATCCCATTTGACCGAGCCCCCCCCGACCCAGCTTTTCCATTTGAATCAGAATGGCAGTGCCAGGTAGGACACTAGGCAGAAAGTCGTGAGGGAAGTGGGCACAAGCTGACACCCTCAGGGCCACAGCAGCCACTTTTCCCACGCTATATGTAACTAGATGAGAGATTTCCCAGAAACCTTTCAAATTCATTTTTGAACAATAGAGGCCCAGCGACAAGCAGGCATCCTGGGATATCAATCAGGTCTGTCATTCCTTGTGAAGATTTATTGAGTCATTAGTTATTGGATCGTTTGGTAGGGCCTTTTCCTCCTATAAACTTACATCCTAGCCTATGTGTTATCTCAGGAGGGACATTTGTCCCATTTGTCTTTCTGGCAAGAGGCACCCTGAGCTGTTAATATTAGAACCAAACTCCCTCAGCCTTTGTGTACCCTGGTATAAAATGATACTGCACAGCCTCAGTTCCCCTTTTAAGAAGACTGCTTGATGTCCTAAGTCCCCAAAAGGATAATCCCCATCAGGGCAGCTCAGGTAACACTTCAGACCTTCTCAATTGCAGAAAGGATAGCTACAAATTAATGTCCGGCTCACTGAGGTCACTTCAAGTGAGCCTGAGGCAAATAGGAATCGCATGTCCTTGACCCCACTACTCTAATTTTGGAGGATGGGAAGTTATTGAAAGTCTTGAAAACACTTGCAATAGTACACTGGAAGAAAGTGAAATGGTTTAGGAGAATGAGAGGCTAGTGGGTCAGAGTTTGAATCCAGATAGTACCACGTTGAGCTATGGGACTGGGGGTAGTTATTTAACTTCTCTGAGTCTTAGTCTCTGCAACTATTAAATAGAATACCAGCCACCTTATAGGGGTATTGGGAAGATCAGTCATATGTGCTTGAATTGTGGCCTGTAGTAAGCTTTCAATACTAAGTGGCTATTATTAGAACTGAAGTAAGCAGGATTATTTGGAGGCTCTTGGATGGTATGGGCAGAGATCAGTGAGGAGGAGTATCGAGTTCTTCTCTGTGTGTTCCCTGGGGCAGGGCCAGAGTAAGGACAAGGGCTGTGTGGGCCATTGGGTTGCTCCTGCATGGGCAACTTCCTGATATCAGGAAGGGTTAGCCCTGCCGCCGATGGTCGGAATCAGAAATTGTAGGTGGCAACTATCCTGGACAGCTGGGGTCTGGCTGGGTTTATAGGGTTAGGGTTAGGGTTAGGGTTATGGTTACTACTCACTCCCTGGTCCTTCTTCTCTATGGGTGCAATCCTGGTGGTCAAGGCTGATTGCAACGTGAAAATGAGAAGCAAGCATGTGTGTGGTTCTAGATGGTTAATGCCACCTACCAGAGTTTCATGAGAGAAGTTTCCAGAGTTTCCAAGAGAAAAGCAATGGGGCAGCTCATGTCTGCATACCTGGAGCCCTGACACCCCCCCTGGTAGAGGAGTTGAGAGCCATGTTTGCCCCCTTGGCCTTTTCTTTATTAATAGAAACTTGGGTAATATCATCTGGGAGAAAAAATAAAAACCCTGGCAGAAGAGGGTATATATTTTAAGATGACACAGTTTATATTTAGTAACTGGGATTATGCCCTCTAGGAGACATGAAAGAAGAGGAAGCGAGATTATAGCTGAGCATCTGGCCTGGGCAAATGTCATCTCCCAAAGTGGTTATGCTTCTCACCCAGGTGCACACCAGAAAAAGAAGGCACAGAAGATGGGAAACCCCAAGCTCGCCCATCTGAGTTCTTCCACTGCCCAAGGTGCTGAGGGGATGGTCCCCGAAGTCAGAACTGGGCTGGCCTCTCCTGGACCAAGGGAGGCTGAGCCAAGCCATGGTGCACATTCCCTAGGGAGTGATCTTGGACAATGTGAAGTAGGCTGGTGGACATCAGGTGCTTGAGATACAGCATACTTCACTTCTGAGGTCCAGATTAGTATTCTCCACTGAGGTTGCTAAGGACTGACATCACTTTAAGCAGAACTGGAAGGGTGATGTGCTAATTTGGCATACAATTATCACCTGTCTATGGAGATGGTACAATCTGTTCTTGGATAATTTTTACATTACGATTTTATTACTGCTTCCCCTGAAGTTGAGTAATCACTATAAAAACAACAATGCTTACCACATTTTTTCAGCTGCCTTCCATTTATTATCTCATTTTATTCTCATAATATCCACATAAAATCTGTCGAATAGCCTTTGACATGTTAATATAGAAGTTATTAATATAATCACTGTAGAATTCTTTTAATCTAAGGAAATTGAATTAGAAATATAAAAATACCTCCACCTGGAGAAAACCACTGTTAATATCTTAGGGAATCTACTTTCATTATTTTTCCAAGCATATTTTAAATAGTTAAGATATTATGTATAAAATGTTGTACACTATTTTTCAGCTCATCGTGTACTATAAGAACTTACTACAGAAAGAGACTTTCTTTACAAGATTCTTTGCAAATATAATCTTAAAGCAGGATGGTATTGCATTGAGGGATGTGTCATAATGTAGTTAATAAATTCTCAATGTCTAGAATTTATTGATTTCCAATATATTCTGTTATACTGCTTCAGTGAACACTTCAGTGGCTAAACTCATGATCTGGGATGAGGACTAGGAACTCACTTCTACAAATGAGAAAGCACGAGCACAGACATCATCCACAGATTCTCAGCCTGTGAACGTGGGACAACAATTACAGCAGAACCTTTCTTCATGCCTGACTCACTATGAAGAAGCAGAGAATAGAGATTATCAACCCAGCCAAGGGAATATCATAATCAGAGAATTAGAGACCCAAGTTTATGTCTGCGATCACATTCATGTTGTAGATTCTTACAACTAGATTAAAACCAAGAAAGGCATTTTAGATCGGTGGTTACAAAGCTGGCTGGCACAAAGTTATCACATCAAGAGTTTATCAAACTAGATCGATAGGTTTAAGGCATTTGATAATCTGTCTTAAGCAACAACAGAAAGAAAGGAAAGAAGAGAGGGAGGGGTGGTGGAAGGAAGGAAGGAAAGAAAGAAGAAAGAGAAATGCAAAGGAAGCCGATGGCTCTTCTGCTTAGAAGCAAACCTGCTCACCCTGCTTTGACGTTATTTGCCAACTTCCCTATGATACCTGCTAACTTTGAAGAGACGGTTGCCAAGATGGTCAATATAAGGCAATGTCACAAGGGTAGGTGGGCCAGGGGGCTCCTGTGTGGAGTGCTAGCCCTCTGGCGGGTCTCCTACCAAAAGGAAGGCTGAGCTCAGCTGTGGGCACGGGCTCTGTAGCTCCTGACCCCACTCAGAAAGGATGGGCTGATCACCACCACTGGCCTCTCTGGATGCCCACGGTAGCACCCATTTTGTGTCAGGGATGTTGACCTAGCCCTTTAACCCTGGCTTACATAGAAATAAGCTGATAAATGTTAACGGAAGGCTGCCTTGAAGTTAAAGCTGAAGTTGAACTCAGCAGTATCTCATTTCCTCTTACCTCTTGCTTAGGTACCCCCAAAGACTATCCCAAACATGGCAATGGCAAAAAGATTAGAGCATCTGCTGGAAATTTGGGGTCAGCATAAGTGTGTAGTTTGGGAGAGTTGTGTAAGGGTCACTTTTATGCTCTAGGATCAGATCACCTTTTAAAGATGACATCAGGGTGATCTGGGCTTATGTCTAATGACTTCCAGACTGAGGCCATTCCAAGAGCAGTCCAGAAGATGAAGCCTCCAGATGCTTCCAGAAGATGAAGCCTCCAGATGCTGCAGCCTGAAGAGCCCACCTGGGACTGACTCATCCAGCTGGATTTCCCTTCTCTTAGCATCACGGTTCATCATGAAAGCAGGTCAGGTCTGCCTCTGAGGTTGTGCAGACAGCTGGTAGATGATTCAGGGAGCAAATCTCAGCTTGTTCTCACTTTGCCCATTAACTGGCCAGCTTGGGCCCTGAGATGGAATGATTGCCCTGCTTTGGGGTGGCCATGGAAGGAAACACATGCAATTTCCTCTTACATAGTGTGGCTCTGCTCAGTCCTAACTGCACTGAAAAGTGAGATACCGCGAGGGCAGTCGGGGTGTGCTCATCTTGCCTGGAAATGCATTCCCATGGCACTTGAAGTTACCCAATGACAGTGGTGTCCTTCCAGAGCAAGCCATCAAGGGCTTGCTCAATAAGAAAGGGTAGCTTTGCCTGATACTGCAGACAGAGGAGATGTCTGTGGCTTTATATCCCCAAGAGAAGCCTTTCTGCTTGAGTGATGGGAAAGAGAAAAAGGAGAATGGAAAGATGTGGGTCAACAGGGGCCAGGGCCAGGTTACAGCCAGATCATCGGGAAACATGGTCACCACACTTTCACCCCCACCCATACCCCAAAAAAGCAACATGGTACCTGGCAGGCAGGTATCCTCGGATATCCTATAAAAATTCTTTCCACGCTATTTAAGTAGCAGACTTTCACTTCAAATCGATATCGATAATAGTCTGGAGGCCTGGGCTGACCACTCCCCAGGTGAGTTTGCTCTTTGCCCTTCTCAAGCTACTACATTAGAAATAGCTTTTATCTGGGGATGCCTGGGTGGCTCCGTGGTTAAAGCCTCAGGTCATGATCTCAGGGTCCTGGGATGGAGCCCCACATCGGGCTCTCTGCTCAGCAGGGAGCCTGCTTCCCCCTCTCTCTCTGCCTGCTTCTCTGCCTACTTGTGATCTCTCCATCAAATGAATAAATAAAATCTTAAAAAAAAAAAAAAAAGAAATAATTTATATGATTATGCAGGCATCAGCATGTGACCATGTGTTTGGGGGCTGACATTTTGTGGTCCTGGGGACTGGGTGATTTGCACCATCCCTTTCATAGATTCTAGGGTTATCCAAGTTTGTCTCCTTCTTTTCTCTCTCTCTGTACCTCTCCTTCCTCTAACTTCATTTTTTAAAATCACCTGAAGTTGACCTTTCATTCCAGGAATTTCCTGCTCCTTTGTTATCCCAGGGAGTTTTCTTCTTTAGAATTCTGGTTTCTCTCCCTGTGCTATCATGCTAAAGGGGCAGAACTGCACCCATCTACAAGAATGTGTTCATTTTATTTTATTTATTTTTAGGAGTGGGGTGAGGGGAGTAGAAGGAGAGAGAATCTTAAGCAGGTTCCATGCTGGGGCATAGCTGGAAGCAGAACTTGATCCCACCACCCTGAGATCATGACCTGAGCTGAAATCAAGAGTCGGATGCTTAACTGACTGAGCCACCCAGGTGCCCCAAGAATGTTTTCACCTTAAAATCCCATCTTCTTGGATGAAATAGATGCTAGAACTACAAAGCCCAGATACCAACTACAAAGGATGGAGAGAGAGAGAGAGAGAGAGAGAGAAAGAAGACAAATAGGAAACATCCACCTATTTACTGTTTCTAATATATAAAAGTATCTCTCAACAGATTCCACCCTGACATGGTGAAACATATTTGGGGGTTCCTGGAGGAAGAAGTCACATTTCACGTTCACATAACACAGCACCTTTCTTGGCTGATAGCCTGTCTCCCACTGATCTTGGGATCTTTCTCGAATTAACCTGGGGCTCATCACTGGGGCAGGTCTTGATCCGCCAGGCAGGCAGAATGTTAGTGGAGCTTGACTGGAAGCCACTAGTTGGTGGGTCTTGTCTGAGTCCAAGGAAATACTTCATTCTTGCTATATTCAACTTAGAATCTAAGAATCATGTAAGAGATGAGACAAGATGTTGCTTAGACAAGAAAGACAAAATACCTACTAAAAAAGTACCTATTAAAAACCAAACTCTATGAGTTCCTTAAAAAAATATGCTCTTTCAAGCCACTGTGGTCCCTCTGCATTATCACTCCTTACGAATAGCTAGTCACTATGCCGTCACGTGCTGTACAATAAAGCATCAACCTTCACTGCTCTGTGCCCTGTTTCTTCATTGAAACAGAAACAAAAATGGCATCTAACCCATAGGTGTGTGGTGATGCTTAATTAAATTAAAACACACATCACAGAATAGTGATGGGCCAGAAATAAGCCCTGATATATTTTAGCTGTCTTTATTATTGACCGTGATAGGATATATTTATGGGTCTTGGTATTACCAGTGTGGGTAAGAGGCAAAGAAGAAATGTCTATAGAAATAAGCTTTTCTCGGGGCGCCTGGGTGGCTCAGTGGGTTAAGCCGCTGCCTTCGGCTCGGGTCATGATCTCAGGGTCCTGGGATCGAGCCCCGCATCGGGCTCTCTGCTCAGCAGGGAGCCTGCTTCTCTCTCTCTCTGCCTGCCTCTCTGTCTACTTGTGATCTCTCTGTCAAATAAATAAATAAATAAATAAATCTAAAAAAAAAAAAAAAAAAGAAATAAGCTTTTCTGTCCATTTTGTGAATGGGGAATGATCTGCTTGATGCTAAACAGAAACACTTCTGTTTGCACATTGACAGCATGGTAGTGCCTATCCCTCAGATAACAGCTCAGGAGGGACCCCTTCAAAGTGGACAGATTCACCGTGGTTTCCAGAACTGAGGTTACTTAGTCGAATACAGAAGACTGGAGGAAAGACATGACCACTGTCCTCAAATACCGACGGGCTGACATGGGGAAGATCAGTTACATTTATTTTGTTTGGATCCAGAAGACAGAACTGTGACCAGCCGGTAGGAGTTATAGACAGATTTGGATTCAACATGGAAAGAACTTTCTAACCCTCAGAGTTGTGGGCACTTCAAAAAGCAATCTTCCCCCGCAGGAGTGCTGTGTGACCTTGAGTGCAGAACTTAAACTCTCTGTGTCTCAGTTTCCTTTTCTTAAAACATTCCATTTATTTATTTAAGAGGGCGAGAGCATGGGCACAGGGGAAGGGGCAGAGGGAGAGGGACAGACTCCCCACTGAGCAGAGATTCCCCACAAGGGCCTGCTCTCCCTGGACCCCAAGATTTTAACCTGAGCCAAAGGCATTTGCTTTGTCAGTTGAGCCTCCCAAGCACTCCTGTGCCTCAGTGTCTTAATCTGCAAAGTGGGGATAATAATATCTGCTTTTCTATTTTAATTTTTTATTTAAATTCAATTTAGTCAGCATATAATGTATTATTAGTTTCCGGGGTAGAATTTAGTAATTCACCAGTTGTATATAATTCCCAGTGCTCATTACATCAAGTGACCTCCTACAATAATATCTATCTTTGAGGGAGGTTGTGAAGACTGTATTCGTTAATATGTGTACAGTCTATTAAACAATGCTGGAATGCATTTAGCATTCAGTAGACATTAGCCATTGGATATCTGCCCTGTAAATGTGGAGACAGGCAAGTTCTATTATCTCTTACATGATGGACAAGGAAAACAGATCAATTGTGAAGCAATCTGGTCTACTCTTAGACAAGTGATCACTATGACAGCTGAAATGACCCGGACTGCCCCTTGGCATTTCATGGGTGTGCCCCCAGCAACGGCACTCTCCATAGTCTCAATTCTTGGAGCCATAAACTATATTGTATATATTTTTGGAGATCTCCACAATGTCCAGGTGGACTGTGAGTCTTCAATAAATACTTACTGTCTAGACATAAATAGTCATACCTTCTCAGAGAACGAGTATGGACTTATGCTCTAGAATTCCAAGTATCCCCCTATCCTTCTCTAATCACAATCAGGGCAAACCACAGTCTAACTGAGTGCCGAACAAAATCATTTTACATTTTTTCCTAACTCAATAGTTGCTGCAATTTAACTTGATGAAATACAACATAGGTTTAATTGGAACTTAGCTGCAAATTAAGCACAAAGAATCCGTAGAATTGACTGCTCCTTAAATATCGCTTAGCTAGGCAAACTAATAGCTCTTCTATGGAGATGCCATTCTGGGTAGACGTCAAATTATGGTTCAAATAGCAAAACAAGCAGTGTGTGGGCTCCTTTCAGTATTCACTATGATTATGCTATATGAATAATAAGTAATATTTGAGGACATTAGTCATTATTGGCTTTGCACACTTCCTAAGCAGTCAGTCCTCGAGCCAGGATCAACAAGCCCCAGGATGCCCTCCTGCTTTTGTTTTCTTTGTTTTACATATGCTCTTACATAAGGCTGGAGGGGAGTTATTCCCTCTCTAGACATTTGGTACAGCTCATTTACATGTATTTTCTGTTTTCGGTATCCAGGAATCTAGGGTGTTGATTGGATCTGAAATACAGTTTGGGTCTGTGCCATAAGAAGGGCGAGGAGAAAATGATACATTAGTTCAAGTGTCAGACTGCCCACAGGAGACAGGGCAAAGCCATAAAGACTGTGGGGGCTATGGCCACCCAGCGCCTCTGAGGGACTCATGTGGTTATGCTTTCCATTGAAAATCTCACACGCTCTTATGGTTTAAACATAACATCTTCATCCTGATTCTCCGTCAGTGGCTGGAGGCCAGAGCCCCCCAGAATGCCTTATCTGTATTGTCAATTGCCTTCTGGACATGTCTGCCTCGGTTTCTCATAGGACTGACCACCCATGATCCTACTTCCTTCAGTCTGCTCCTCCGTTTTTCTTATTCCTGGGACTGAGTGGATCTTGGCATCATTCATTAAGCCGGAAACCTTGGAGCTGACCCCTGTTCTTCTCCTTCTCTGATGCATCAATTCTGGTCACCATCTAGGTACTACTGATTCTCCTTTTCTTCACTTTTCCTGTCCAGCACTTCTCGATTTAGGACTTGATTGTTTGTCTCATGGACCACTGGACTCCATGTCTAGGTCTTACTCTGCTGACAGCCTTACTTCTTTCAGATATCCTCCCCCCTACAACCATGGCGATCTTTCAAAATGAAAACCCAAATCTACTTCTCCCCTCTTCAAATCCTTCCCTAGATCCCTGATACCTAAATGTGAAGACCATGATATGGCACCTAACACCCTGTGTAATCCAGCCTGTCCTGATTCCCTAGCCCTGTCTCTTCCCACCCTATATTCATGTCCTTTTATGTGACAGGTCACTTCAAGCCTATGCATGGAATGTTCGTTTCTGCCTTTTCCTTCTGGGGAATATCAACTTATCTTTTTAAGTAGTGAACTCAAATACCATTTCCTTCAGAAAGCCTTCCATGACCACCTGCTCTAAGTACAGTTCACCACTGTCATCTTTGAGCATTACACCCGAATCCTGCATACTTTTCTATAATAGAATTTACCTTTATATTGCATCCAAAGGTTTACATGCTGTCTTAGTTCATTTGGGCTGCCATAACAAAATTGCCATAGCCTAGATGACTTTGAACCAACCAGCGTTTTTCCCTTACAGCTCTGAGGTTGGGAAGTCCAAGACCCAAATGCTAGTAGGTTTGTTGTCTGTTCAGAACCCACTTCCCAGTTCACTAACAGTTGTCTTTTTGTTATAACCTCACACAGTGGAAAGGAGAAGGGAACTCTCTTTACAAAGACACTAATCTCATTCTTCAGTGTTCTGCCCTCAGGACCTGATCACCTCCCGCAAAGACCCAACCTCTTAACACCTTCACCTTGGGGGTTAGGCTTCAACACATGAATTTGGAGGAAACAGGGAAACATCAACACTCAATTCATTCCACAGGCCATTCTTCCTTGACTCTTTTTTAAGTCTTCAGGTAGACATACTCAGTCTTCCTCATGTTTTAAATTCAAGTGGATTACCCAACAAGGCACATGATTCGGGGCGTTTACCAGGAAGAAGGCAGAATGAAAGCACAAATGGAAAGTAGGAAGGCAGAAAGGAAGGACCTGCATGGCAGCATTCCTCAAAGTGACAGTGAGGTGGGAAACAGGGAAACTTGTTAGGGGTTAACCCGGAAGTGGGGTTGATGGGGATGAGGTCCAGACAAGAGTCCTGGCAGGGGAGTGGACAGAAACTCTAGGATATGCAAGAGACAATAATGATTTTTTTTTTCAAGACCAGAATTGGGGGCAAAGGAGTCAAGCTTTTGCTCTCAACACTCAAGCCCCTGAGTGGTGGTCTTTTAGCACAGAAGAGCTTTGTCTGAAAATCAAACCATGAATTCAGATGCCAACATTCCAATGCGGTCTTTCCACTAAAAGAGCACATGGATTTTTTTAAACCATCAAAAGGTAATTTAAAACATCAGGACCCATGTTTTACTGCTTTAGTGAGTCACAGCGTCCCTCATTAAAGTAAGTTTTTCACACATCTGGTCAATGTTTAGACACAATGGCTTTTGCATTCTGTTCTCTCTAGGCTTGAGATAACAGTTTGCATGTCGAATTGGGTAGTCCTTGGGTTTTGTTTATTCCTGGAGAATCAAGCAAATCACAGGGTCAGAGGAACCCAGAGGGCAGTGCTTTCTGCTTCATTTATTAACTGAAAGCTCTCCCGTACCAGGCCGTAGCCTGGAGGTGCACTTGCAGAGCTTAATCCTGGGAGACAGCCCTGCCACTGTGGTTTACCGTCCGGCCAAAAGACCACACCGACCCAGGCATTCACCAACCCAAATAATGGTGAACTGCCTGCCTCTCTGCCCAGCCAGGCTTCCAAGACCAGACCCGTGGGGTGCCTCCAGTCCCTGCCCACTTTCCCTGAGTGCCTCCTCCCTATCTGAAGAAGCAGCAGCCCCTCGGCTCCCCAGAAGTGTGGTCTTGGGAGAAAATCCTCTTTTGTACCGGGAATTAAAGCACCTCTGAATTTTAGTGGAAATACCAGATGATGCTGGAAAGAACCTTGGATAACTAATCTTGAGCCTGACCCAGATAATCTACTGGAAGTACAAACAAGTAAGGGGCTTGAGGCCCATGGCCTCCCATTGACCACTGCTGCCCTCTGGGCCACCAGGGAAAGTGAAGCCCTCAGCAGTGTCTCCATCCAGGGGCCAAAGCAACAGGAAGCCAAAGGGGACAGCCATGGGAGTAGAGAACGGGGTTTTCTCCCCCCGGTCTGGACACAGAATCCTCTTCTGGACAGTGTCACTGGCCCTCCCTTGCAGCCTTGTCATTTCTAGCTTGTGCTATATAGTTTGCTAGCTGGGTGACCGACCGAGCAAGTTGATAAGAAGATGGGGATAAAAGTATCAACCTATGGCATTACTATAAGAAATAAATCCTTAGTGTTTTGCAGAAGTGTCTGGCTAAGTCAGTACCTGGCAAGAAGCAGGATTTTTAAAATGCTATTTTTCTTCCTTTCTTGACAAGTGTATAGCACTGTGGTTAGAAATGTGGACCCTGCAGCCTGACAGCTGAGGTTAAAATCAGGCTCCGCTGAACTCGATGTGTGGCCTTAGGCCTACTTCTTGGGGTCTTTTCACCTCAGCTTTTCCACCTGTAGAGTGGGGATAAGAATTATAGACCCTAGTCCAACAGGATATTGCAAGGATTTAAATAAATGACGATATACTTGGGACAGCATTGACCATAGGTGTGATGAATGCTACAAAGCTTAGCTCTTATCATTATTATCCTTCTTATGTAGGGATGATTCATTCATGCATCTCATGGAACCCACGGAACGTTACTCATCCAAGCCAGGTGCTCAAAACCTCTCTGTAAATTGCGTGAATAAACGGATGGAGTAGTCTTTCTTATAGACCTCACAGATACTTCATAATGCATTTTGTAATATGCTCATTTAGACAAGAAATGTTTCTGGAGGGTCTTCTACCTGCCACATGCTGTGCTAAGGTGCAAGGGGTTGCCATACCTCAGAAACCAGATATGCAGTTGCCATCTGGAGGTCTCCGCTGTCCTCTTGTCCTGGTATCTCACTTAACAAGTGAAGACATGGTGGCCCAGAGAGGACAAGGAGTTTCTGGGAGGTGGTAACTTGTGGACCTATTGCTTGTTTTTAGGATCCATAGGTCAACATCCCGTCTTATTAGTTGAGACTGGTTTGTTTCAATGTCCTTGTAGGTATGGAAGGCAACACAGCCTAGTGGGAAGAGCTTGGCTCTGGAGTTAGACAAAATCCAGCTCTGCCACGTGCCAGTGGTACCACGGGGCCTCGTGCATCAACTGTTTTGGCTTTGGCTCTTCTCTACAATGGAATACTAGCTTCCGCCTCATCTGTCAGAGCATTATTTTTGCAGGGATGCAGAACGGGAACTGGGAGACACACATGTTCCACTCGGTGCCTTCATTTTGTTGTTTTTAATTGAATTTGTTGCAGACATTTAACAATTTATATAAACCCTAAGTTCTGGCTCCTCTTGACAAGTCAGAAGTTCCGGCAGCAATATTTAACTGGAGGAAATAGCCAGCCCCTTGGAAGGGACATGACGAGCCTCCCGATGGGGTATGGTCCCCACCTTTCTCTGTTTATTTCCCACAGCTGGCCTGCTCCACTCGTTGGCCCCCATGTAAGCACGTCCATTTTCAGAGCCTGCTGCACGGATGAGGTCTGCATGGTTGAGGTCTGTAGGGATGGGGGGCACATTATTATAAGTGATCAAGAGGCTTCACTTACCTTTTAATTTTCCCTAGACTCTGTGCTTCCTTTGTAGAGTCACAGGATGTATTTTCTCCAAACAGATGACTTTTTCCTGCTAGCTTTCCATGAGATTTAGGAGACAAAAGGAGAATAAGATGGAAATGGAGCAGTGTGGGTACAGTGACATCCATGCCCCAACCTCCCTAATCACCTCTGCACCGGCATGACTCGGAAAGAAGAGAGAGGTGCGTAACTGCACCAACCCGAGAAACCAAGGACTGTCACAGAGCAGGCTGGGTAGGGCCTCGTGAAAAATGGTAGTTTGGCAGAGCACTTGATTTCCTTCCTTCCTAGAGCCAACGTGAGCTTTATTTATAACTCAGCTCCCAGAGCCCCTTCATGTTAAATCAGTAATGGAGAGGCCTGCAGGGCTCCAAGTGGGAAGTGGCTTTAATAGACATCTGGATCCGAAAGCTCTGTGGTGTGACAAAAGCAGCCTGAGCCTGGGGGCCCAGAAGCCTCGAGTCCTTGTTCTGGCTCCTGATCTGTCACTGATGGGCTGTTCTACCTTCGAAAGTCACATAGTCCCTGTTCAACCCTCTTTAGAAGCAGCTGCTAGGAGCATCCAATGAGACTACTGACGCATGCGTGTCTATCAGTTTTATACCTAATGTACCCCGGATGGCATGAAAGAATTCAGATATGTCATGTGTATTAAACATGTAATCTTCTATGAGGCTTCAAGCTGATGAGACCAGATTTGGGTCCAGGGACTTGATATGAGGGAGAGTGCCTTGGGACTCACTACTGCAGCATTTGCAGAAAGGCCAGCTGTCTATGTGTGTGTGTTAGGGGGTGGAGGGTCAGTCATTGGGCAGAATCTTATCACTCAGGTAGCACCACAGGGCATGGGGGATAGTAGGGAGTCAGGGAGCAGCTGGCTTTGCAGGGCATACATGACTCCACACTTGAAAGAAGCTTGGCCCACCAAAGGAGCCCACCAGGAAGATGCCCACCAAATGAAAGGATGGGCAATCTGTTCAAAATTCGACCGGGTAAAAGGTCTGATATGAATAACCAAGATAATTTAAAGGACATCCTCTAGCTGAGTCCATGTAGGATCTCCGGAGGATGAAGGTACTTGGAACCATCCCCACAGGAACATACAAACAATGATGCGCAGTTGGAAAAGGGGAAAAGAAGGACAGACAACCTGAGGTTGGCTTGAGATAGGACTCCTGTCGCATGGAGAGGTATTCGACCAGCCACAAACAGAGATTTAAGAATAATAGCAGAAGTGACAGGTCTATTGATTTTTCCTCATTTGTGTATTTATTTATTTATTTTCATTTACACTAGCAATTAAGAGTTCAAGCTCAGAGCTTCACACTTGCATTAAATCCCTGAAGGAGCAGGAGGCTGGCTGAGGACAAAGCAAGAGCTGGCGCCTTGCTCCCCCCCCACTTCCATCCGCTCCCCTCCATAGGTGTAGCATTCCTCAGGCACCCCTGACTGCCATAAAATGATCAATAGTTAACTTGCTGAGATCACAATCCTGCAAGACAGGAGTCTCCCTTGGTTTGCAAATGTCCTTGAGATTTACAACAAAGAAGTTACCTTATCAATAGCCCAATTCTCTGGTGGTCTTTTAAGGTGGGGGTAATATTCAATTGGCATTTCATCCCCACACTTGCATTAAATCCCCACTTTATCACGAACCGGCCACATGACATCAGGTAATTTACTCAGTCTCTCTGAATCTAATGCTTTTATTCTGCAAAAACAGAGATAAGAAGAATGCTTATTACAAAGGAATGTTTTGAAGGTTAAATGAGTCAGTCCAGGGAAGGTGACGTGTATAGGGTCTGGCAAACGTTAAGTACTCAGTAACTGTTACCTATTATTATAATTCAACCAGCACTTACTAAATGCTAAGTTCTTCACTAGGCACTGTGGTTATGATGGTAAATAGCACACAGTCGGTCCTCAAGGACTATCCAATCTACAAGTGGATTGATACTTGCAAGAACAGTCCTGAGAGAGAGAAGCCCACATCTGTACAGGGATCACATCCTCACCAGCAGCTGTTCTTACAAACAGCTAATCAGCTTCTTGGAAAGACGGAGCAGAAGAGACTGGTGCTTCAGGGCAGTTCTTGGATGGGGTGACCGTAAAGGTCCCCTCCAACCCCAAGAGCCTCTGATTCTAAATTTCTTCCTGGAGATAATGTTAAATATTTATGTCCCTATACAGAGCCAGATAATGGGCTGGGGGAGGTGGGGGGAGAGAAGGCACCTGGCAGCCCTTGATGACAAGCCAATGTCAAAACCCAGTGAGGGGCAGGGCGCCTACGCCTGACCACGTGGCAATCACTACGTCCTGTTGTGCACTTTGGTCCCATGCCTCCGGGCAGTGACCTCCCTGTAAAACAGGGGCCTGCCATGACTCCTCTTACCCCAGTGAGTACATGAGGTTCTTTAAGGACCTCTTAATGGTTCTGACCTTGTCCACAATATTTTATACCTGTCACTTTACTGAGGTCTGTTTACTCTGAAATTATGGGGAGGGTGACATTGTGCTTGGAACAGCATTTGATGAATGCGTTCCCTGAACCCTCACCCAACAAAAACTCAGAAAAGAGAGTCTGAATTTAGGAATATGTTCTCAGTTATGGATTGTAGCCTGGTTTACAGTTTTGGCCCTTGTCCGTGACCCATTCTTGGAAGCTAGGACCAGTAGCATAATAACAACTTCAGACCAGCAAGAAAACTGCAAAGGAGCCACTTTCAGTCCATCAACCTGAAACACCCTCCACATGTAACCAACATGTATCCTTTAATTATGCAGGAAAGAATAGCCCTCTTTGCTTAGATGTCCAAATATTTGGAAATAATTGAGTTAAGGTGAAAAATACATTAAGTATCTTTATTTTTAGCTTGTAATCTATAAGAAATATATTAGCAAATTTAACTGATTTTTTAATAAATGTAATTAATTTAATTTTATATTTAATATCCAAAAAAGGATGATGCATTGCAACTCAGCATTGGTATTCATAGATACGCAAGTCCCGCTGACAAATCCCCTAATCTGTAAAGTCAGATAACTTAACATTTGTTTCAATACTAACTTTCATTATTCATCATGTTTTGTGAATGTTGGTTTTGACTCTGGAACTAGAGGAAAGGTGTCTTAACAGTGGGAATGATATTTTATCATCCCTTGAAATTCATTCCATCCTTATCATAATAGCTAACAATTACTGACAACTTTTAATGTGCCAGGCATAGAGCCCAGAACCTCACATAAATTTGCTTATTTAAATGAATCCTTACCGCAAATAATGAAATAGTTATCAATATGTCCATATTATAAAGCAGGAAACTTAAGCTCGTAGAAGCTAAGTGCATTGGCCAATATAAGACTGTTAGTAAATTGTACAGCTGGGACCCAAACCCAAGTCCATGGGATCCAAAAGCTCATCTACCTGTGCTGTTATGTTGTCTTTAGCTCAGGCTGGGCACAAAATAAGTCTTCTATAGATAACTGAATAACGATTATCCAGGCAGTTTCATTTCAAGAGAGTCTACTATGGTTTGCTCCACTGACTACCTATTATCAAGCAGCTTACAATGGGCAAGAGGAACTTCTGTGATTTTATTTCTTGGAAGTCCAGGATTTGGATTTTTTAAAAATATGTTTTGTTATCTTTATGGGTAAAGAGTCCTCATTTAGGAGAGATTATAAGTTGGCCAAAGCAAGAAATAAGGCATTTACTCAAATAAAAATGTTCCATGTAGTTTTGGTTTAGAAAGGTTGAGGTTCAAATGCAGTGTGTTGGAATATGTTTTGGGGTGGGGTGAGGCGGTGATGGAAGGGAGATGTATTTACAGATTACCCTCTTTAAGTTAATATAAATTCTATTATCTGTTCTCCTTCCTCTTCCTCCACCCCAAAACAAACCAAAATGAGACCACAGATTGTTCTATTCTGCCTTGAACTTTAGGGGCAAATTATATTCAGACATTGAATATATTTTAGTTGGGATCTATGAAAAAGGGCCAAGTATATGACATGGATTATCTAAGGACATTGTTTTATCTCTCCCTCATACTGACTGAACAGGAAAAAAAAAATTGTTTGTTTTAAGCTTTATATTTTGGATTCATTTAATTGACTAGATTTCAAATCTTGCAAGCACTACTTTTAAAGTTATTTTTGAAGCCCCTTTTAAAGAGATCTCACTACTGAAAATGAATTGCGGGGACAGGAAAATTCTAAAGCATTATTCTTGGCTTTTAGGTTTTCAGAGTTTCTGGTGCTAGGGTCCAGGCCACCCTCAAGGATTATGGGATCCCTGCATTACATCTCTTGTGCATGCATTAGCCACATCTAGCAGTGTTGTAAATCCCTGGAGGGAGAGGCAGTCCATGGACTCCCCATTTAAAAAAAAAATAAAATAATAAAAAAAGATAATTATGGGAGGAAACAGGAGAAAGAAATTTTAGGAAAAAAGTCAAATTTTTTACAAGCTGAAAACAAAGGAAAGGGAGTGGGAAGAAGGTACAAAATCAACAAGTATCACATGTCCTCTGAAATGAGAACAAAATGTGGGAGCAAGAGGGTGTCTGGGGAATTGAGCTTGAACTGGGGGATTTCTGAGTCTCATGTGGACCGTTTAGGTTCCAGGCATATGACAGGTACATGAGACTGAAACTTCGGGGGCTAATGTCAAAGGAAGCCCCAGATTTTTCCTACCAACTAGAAGATGCTGGGAAGAAAGTCTCCATATAATAATACAGTAGAGCCTGGAGAGTTTACATGTAATATTCACAGTTTTTTTTTTTTTTTAATTTGACAGAGAGAAATCACAAGTAAATGGAGAGACAGGCAGAGAGAGAGAGAGAATGGGAAGCAGGCTCCCTGCCGAGCAGAGAGCCCCACGCGGGACTCGATTCCAGGACCCTGAGATCATGACCCGAGCCGAAGGCAGCGGCTCAACCCACTGAGCCACCCAGGTGCCCCGAATATTCACAGTTTTGAACATTGATTACAAGGATCCAAAATAGGCGGAAGAAGTCTTGCTGGAGAAAGGATCATAACTGAGGGTATAGAGCTGCCAGACAAGAAAAAGTCACTCATTCACTCATTTATTCCTTCTTTGAAAGATATTTATTGATTACCTGCTAGGGTCCAGGTCCCACATTAGGTGCTGAGTTTTATCTGTAAACAAGACATAGTCTAGATACTCAAGATGCTCACCTTCTAGAGAGGGAGAACCACCAATAAATGAGCATTAATTATGCAAATGGACGAGAAGTGAGATAAGAAAAGTATAAAGTTCTGATAACATCCTTGGGAGGAGCTCCAACCCAGCCACGAGAGCACCTGATGAGTGAGGTGGCATGTTTGATGCCATCAACACTCTTCAATTAACTTTTGTTGTTCTCAGTGGTTAACATATATATAATGATATAATTAACAAGGCCTGCCTGTGTGTGTGTGTGTGTGTGTGTGTGTGTCTGTGTGTGTGTGTGTCTGTTTATTCATGTAAAAAAATGATCCAGAACTGGGGCACCTGGGTGGTGCAGCTGGTTAGGCATCTGACTCTTGGTTTTGGCTCAGGTCCTGATCTCAGGGTCGTGAGATCAAGCCAGCCCTGCATTGGATTCCACACTGAGTGTGGCATGTGCCCCTCTCCCCCTTCCCAAATAAATAAAATAAAATCTTAAAAAATGATCCAGAACAGAAAACAGCTAATTATATGGTGGTTTTTAAATATTTGAGAATTCTAGTAGTTCTCCTTTTATATCTTTATAAATGTTGTGTATTTAATTAGCAACTGTGAAGAAGGAATTGACACAGAAGGTCTGGTTGCTGAGTCATTACATGTCCAGGGAAGCCTGGAACCATAACTGGCCCTTGGGCAACTCCTTGTGTTCTCTGTGTTACTGAATGATGATACTCTGTATGCCTAGGTAAAGGGGGCATACTGTACCAACTAGTAAAGACTTTGCAGGATTACTTAGCAAGAGTCATGATGTATCTGATTTTGTTGCAGGGCAAGTTTGGTTAGCATGGCTAAGTGCATAGAAGTATGTGCCTGTATGGTCAACCCTCCTTAAAAGCTTCAGATCCTGAGATCGGAATGATCTTCCCAGGGCAGACACATTATACATATGTTGCTGTAAATTCTCTATAGAAAAAGTATGTATTGCATGGCCCCCAATGGGACAGAACTCAGAAGCCTATATCTCACATCCCTAGACACCACCAAATATGTACGCTTCTCTTGTTGCTTTTGCTATGAATTGTTGCTCTAATAAACCTAAGTCATAAGAATAAGTGAGTCCTTACATCAAGTCACCAAACGTGAGTTGGTCATGGGCTGCTGAAATAACCCAAAAGATATACTGAGAAGCATGATGAACCAGAGAAGCCATATGATAGTTAAGGTAGAGTGAGGAAAGATGAGGGTATGAGGTATTGTTTTTTACTTTATTATTTCCAACTAGGAAAAATATAGAGCTCTTTTACTATTTTAAATCAAATCCAATCTGCTTAAAACCTTCACTCATCAAGGTAAATGTAAATTCTAATCTTTATCATGACAGGCTGCTTTTTGTCTTGGGGTCTAAACCAGTCCAGAGTTCTGATTTTAGTCAACACTACTTTTTGATAGTCTGCTATTGTCTATGAATGTAGACAGCTCTGCTGTCTTCTGCCAAACCTCTTCTCAAACACTGTCCAGCATGTGTAAGTAACCAAGAAACACCACTCCCCTTGAGAGCCTGCCTTCCCCTTAGAGTCTCTCATAGTAAGGTATGCCTCACTACTTATAGAACTTGCAGTATCTTGCCTCCTTTCAAGAAAACTCCTTCCCCAATCCCAGTCTAGCAGATTCTATTCATCCCAACCCTTGATATCCCCCACCCTGGAAAACTTACCTCTAACTTAAAGATGAAGCTTCTAATCATAAAAACCTCCTTAGAGATTGTCTCTGGGGGTCTGGTAACATCTGCTTTGGGGACTGTAACACAAAAAACACTAACAAATATTTCAGTCAAGGTAATAGAAATGTTTGGCTACCATCTTGGGATGTAAAGGAGGAACAACTTACAGCAGAAAAGATAATACAGAAATGAATCTTACTGAAAGTTAACTTGCTCCATTGAGGATACTCAGTCTTCACTTAATAGAGGAAATTAACCTAGTGAACAAACTACTCCAGAACAAAGTAAAGGGCTAATGCAAATGTCATAACAAAGGTACATCCACATTAAAAGCAGTAGATGGGACAGGAGGGCTTGGGGGACATTGTGCACAGACTACTACAATGAAACTCAATGGGTAGCCTGGACTTGGACCACGAGAGACCACTTACTATCACTGTCCAAACCCACCCAAAAACCCATAGTTCAAATCACAGCACCAAAAACAATGACCATGAATTAAAGTCAAAAGGTTATTTCCTCAAAATCAGGACCCAGAAGAATATTTTTATGAAGGGGAAGCATAGAAAGAATGTTAATCAATTGGGCTTTATCTTCAATGAGAACGTAATGAAAAGAAGACTTGTACTGGATGGAGGGAAATATTACTAATGGAAAATATTACTAATGGAAAATATTACTAATATTACTAAAACATTACTAATATTACTAATGGAAAATATTACTAAGCACTCCTCCTTGGAGGTCGGTAAGATTGACACTGATAGGGATTTCAGCACAATGGAGAAGACATCTACCATTCGGTTAAAGAAACCGAGCCCTTCTAGGTGGCTTTTGGCGAAGTACTCCCCTGAGCCTCTGGTTCTCACATAGAATGAAGATCATCATATTTCTTTTTCATGGTTGTTGTGAAGTTTAGAAATAATATCTGATGCATAATGGACACTAACTCAATGTTAGATAATAAAATTTTCTCTTCTAGATGACACAAGTAATTTCTTGTCTGGAACCAGGTCACTGGGCTAAGCAATCTTCAGGCATCTTCTCCAGTCCCAAGACTTTAGCCACTGCTAACACTAGTCCTCTTTCTGTTTGAAAGAAGCTGAACTCCTACAGCCATCCTGGCACATTGACCAAGTTTATTATCAACAATGTTTCATTTATTTATTCCCTACTAGCCACCACTCTCTTTTGTTACCCCCACTATCAATGGTATCTTATCTGAATCTCTCTAGACACAGCCTCTAGCCTTCCTTCTTTTTACCTCACCATTTGAGTCCCAGATTCTCTGGGTAATTATTCATGTAGGTAAAAGGCATAGGGCTAATTTGATCAATTCATCTCTGCCAATGTTTTAATAAGTGCTAATTTGTGACCTGCCCAGATGGGTGAACATTGCATAATGAAACACTGATAATTGAACATCCCAAGTAGTTTAAAAAAAAAAAAAATCCATGTCCAAAGATATCTTCACTCTAGAAGATCTCTGTATAGGCCAGTGACAAGGTTTTGGGGACACCTGAACACACTCAATAAGGACACTCTAGGTTGCTTTCTGGTGTACCTACACAGACAAATCAACCTGGAAAATATTCCTGCTGCTTTACCAGGGCACCCCACCCGTGCACTGGACAGGCCGAGTGCAGCAAGCCACACCGCAGCTAAGCCAGGTGGAAAGACCCAGAGTCTTCTTCATTCAGGACCATTTCCTTAGTTCTAGGGAGGTAGACTTGGAATGATGGAGTTTGGAGCCACTTTGGAAGTCATTTACACTCATCACTTCATTTTTGCTGAAGCAGGGGCTCAGAGAAATGATGTGATCTAAATGATGTCATCTATTATATTGATACAAAGTGAGCTAGGACTAAACTGGATCTAGAACTCATGTTTCTTAGCTCCAAAGCCAGAACTGTTTATCTGAATCAATCTGATCCTTACATATACAAACTTTTGTATATTTCACCTATTCTAGAAAAAGGGACCCTTATGGCGGAGGATCAAAAGACCTAATCTCTAGATGCTGTTTTCCCACCAGGAATCTGAGTGACCCACAATTCACTGTCTAGAGCTCAGTTTGCCCATCTACAAGATCAGCAGAATGTTCTCTACGTGCTTCTGTGTCCCTGGGCTATTATTCTGAATATAAGGGAATGTTTTGTTAGTAAAATGATGTAAAAAAAAAAAATACTGGTGAATGAAGGAAAGAAGGAAAGAATTTTGAAAGTTGACGTTCACACACACACACACACACACACACACACACACACACACAAGCTATTCTAATTTACCATCATTTTTAGATATAGAAGCCACTGATGGTGTTCTGAGAGGAATATCATTGACCTTTGTAGCTAACCCCAGAAGGTGGGATGGTTTCCTGTTGGAAATGATGAGCTGTGTGCTGCTGCAGGACAAGCCCTTGGGGGAGGGGAATCTAAGCATCTTCTGCTACCCGCTGATGGGCTGTCACTTCTGGTACCCCGACTTCGAGCATGAGCCCCTGGACAGACACTGAAAGGGATGCAGAGAGAGGAAGCACAAGCCGACCACCAAAAATTAATGGCTCCCATAAAATGTAGTGACTGCAGGGCACAGATGTCAATCTGGGTTGGGAGTGGGGAGAAGGAGAGGGAGAGACAGAAGGAAGTAGGAGGCAGTGGGGCAGGAGGAAGGAAGAGAGAAAATATGAGAATTCAAAAAGGACATGGACGATCAACTAAAAGGACGTACATACTAAAACCTAGAGCAAATATCCAAACCTTACCATGAGTAATACATGGGACCCAGGAAGAAATTCCCTTGGGTAAGGCTGCACAAAGCCCACTGCTTGAGCTGCTGTGCCATCTTTCCCAATTCTGGCCACGATGATCAACTCCCAGAGGAAGCATTCTGGTCACCCGAGTTCCTGACTCAGAGTCGGATAATGGCTCTTAGCTTTCACACCATCCCTTATCTGGGAGATTGCCACTTCTCTCCCTCTCTGCCCAGGTGAGCAAGCTGCTTGCATTTCTGTGTGAGCTGCAGAAGCTGTGATGAGAGAAAGGAAATGCATGGAAGAAGACCGGTGATTCCCTCACGTCTCCTCCCAGGCATTTGCAGGCACCATTGCCCCAGGAACGTTCTTCTCTAGAACTCTGTCATGGGGGAATTAGTTGCCTGTGTACTGGGTCAAAAGCCTTCCTTCTGAAGGCTCAGGTAAGTCTACAAGACCCCCAGATGGACCTCCAGTCCCTTCAATGGAGCCCATCAGGGTCTGTGTGTGTTGTGAGCAACCTCATTCATTGCATGGACCTGGCCCGGGCACAAGCCAGCTCCATTCCAGGACCATGTGACACTGGCAGGGTTACTCACTTGGTTGCCCTCCAGCAGGGGCATCTGGGGACACCTCCCTAGAGTGACTACAGCGTTTATCACTGGGATGACTCAGCCCAAGCCTCCCGCTCCCTGAAAAGGGAATCTGAGGCCAGGGCTGGGGGTGGGAATGCCAATTAGACCCATCTATGGCTGGGAGAGCACCGGAACTGCCCCTCACCTGGAAAGCATGAAGGATGGGGTGAGTAAAGGTCAGGTCAGTGGCTCAGAAACTCAGAGGGAAACATGAGTTTATCCCAGAAGCGTGGGACGTGGTGTCCAGAACCCCAAGGAACATCCTACTCAGTCACCTAATGATAAACTTCCATTTCAGATTTCCATTCGTTCCATGTGGCTGATTTCACTCCCCTCTTTATCTTGTTTCTGTCATGTCAGTTACTTAACCTTGATTAGAGGAGTTGATAGGGCACCATTGTGGGGTGGGTTCTGCCTGGTTTCCCAGCCCGTGACAAGTTGCTGCATCCTTCCTCTGAGCAGGCTATAGTGTGTCTGTCTGGATTACAGACAAAATACCTATGTGGTCTCTTCTGTTTCTGTCATTTATGAGTTTAGGTCTCCTCTCACCAACATGTTCCTCTTACGGTTCTGATCCCCTGTGGCATTCAGCACGGGGATAAGCGTATGGCAGACACTTACTCAACCCTTGTGGCTTTGTTGTTCTCAATCTTAAATACCCCAGGGAAAAGGAGTTTCGCAGCCTCTCCAGTTGCCAAATCCAAAATCTGAGCTCATTTAGAAAGAAGCTGTGATAGCAAAACTAAAGCCTTCATTTTGTGTACCATCTCTTATTCAATTTCAAAACAACCTCTGTAGTTTAACTGGTCACTCTCCACCTGCGGGCCTCCTGGTTAGCTTGACAGTGCTCTCCTGTAGTAGCCACTAAAGCTGTTCCTAGAGGTTTACCATAAAAACGACTCTCATTTGTGTAGCACTTAGTCACGTATGAAGTGATTTCACAGGTGTTTTTAATTCATGCATCACCCTCTGTATCTGGTGTACAGGCACCTCAAAGATCTTCAGTCGTTGGGAGCACATTTGGCTCAGGGCCCAGACACCGCTATGATCTGACGGCCTGTTCAGCCTCTCCAGCTCCAGCCCTATTTTATCCCACAGGCATTTCCCCTCAAAAATGTTGTTGCTCCCATTGTCCTGTCTTCACAGCTGCTTCTCGAAGAACCCCTTCCCCTTCAGCCTGGCTCTGGTAACCCCTTCTCTGAGTTTCCAGAGTAACCCCAAGCTCTCTCCATCAGAGGACAGAGCATACCGCCTTGTGCTGTCTCCAAGAGTCTCCTCCTGAGACCTGAACCACTATCCAGAATGTAAAGAGATGAGAGCCAGCTAAGTGCTGGGAGAAGTAGGAGGGAGTGGGTCACTGCACCGGGGAGCTGGACAAGGTTGAAGGGCTTCCCAGTGCAGGTGCATCCAGCTGTCTTGAAGGCAGGGCAGAATCCAGGTAGAGAATGGCGGCCAGCAGCAGATGCAGAGGGAGTGGCATGAGAAAAAATGAGGGTCTTTTGGAGCCTAATGAATATTGGTGTGGCTGGAATGTAAGGGCAGACGCAGCAGCTGGATTGCAAATGCCCAGCTGAACCGTTTTGACTTTATGCTTTACATAACGGTTCTTAAGCCAGTTTTTAAAAATCCACCTTCACCCCATGTACAAGCCTGGTGTCATCAAATACAACTTTCCTGTTCGGCAATCATTCTCTGTGTGGGTGGGGCATCCTCTAAAACCACTCTGAATAACACTGTCCACTATCCCACCGCTAGCCATATGTGGCTAGATACGTTTTCATCTAAAGTCATTTAAATTTAAAACAAACTAAAGGGGCCCCTGGGTGGCTCAGTCAGTTAAGCCTCTGCCTTCAGCTTAGGTCATGATCCCAGGGTCCTGGGATCGAGTCCCACATCGGGCTTTCTGCTCAGTGGGGAGCCTGCTTCTCTTTCTCTCCCTCTGCTTGTGCTCTCTCTCTCCAGTGCCCACTCTCTTTACCTCAAATAAATAAATAAATACAATCATAGTCATTTTCAGCATATTTCAAGGACTCAGTAGCTACCTGGAGCCTGTGGATCCCCCACACAGAGCAGCACATGGGGAGTCTGAACAGGCATAGGTAAAGGATAAGGAAGGCCAGAAAGCTGGAGGCCAGAGATGTCAGCAGTTTGTCCCAGGCTGACAATGGAAGAGCAGGACTTGAAGTCTGAATTTTGTCACTTTTAACCAGAATGACCTCCTCTAGATTTTTCTCTTTTCCCAACTTCCTTGAGCTGGTCGACAAGGAGTCTCATTTATGGCTAATTCTTAGTCCAGTGGTGCCGGAGAAAGGGTTCTATGGATGGCCCAGATGACATAGATATGATGACATAGATATGATGACATAGATATGATGACATAGATATGAATCCCATTCTTTGTTTGATCAATGTGGAACATGGTGAATTCCATCATCCCTCCGATGCCTCAATCTCCTCACTGGTAAGTGGAGAGGATGTCTTCATTTGCATCCATTGCACATACTATTGAGAAATTCTAGAACTTCCAATTCCAATTCTAGAATTTCCAAAATCAATTAGCAATATGATTTTTTCTTTTTTTTGGCATCAAGAACATTTTTCTTTATTTCTTTTCTGTAATTTTAAAAATAATACATAGTGGCTGTAAATAGTTTGGGGGGGGGGGAGTGCTGAAAAGACGATGTAAAGACAAAAGCATTTAGAAAATGGTAGTCATTTATTTGCACAAATGAGTCTAAATTTGAGAACAGTGGTCTTCAACCTTGGTTGTATGTTGGGATTTCTTGGGAAATTTTTAAAATCTTGGTGCCCGGACACCCCAGACTAATTAAATCAGGATCTCTGGGGATGGGACCTACACATGAATCGTTTTTAAAACTCCCCACATTGGGACGCCTGGGTGGCTCAGTTGGTTAAGCGGCTGCCTTCGGCTCAGGTCATGATCCCGGCATCCTGGGATCGAGTCCCACATCGGGCTCCTTGCTTGGCGTGGAGCCTGCTTCTCCCTCTGCCTCTGCCTGCCACTCTGTCTGCCTGTGCTTGCTCTCGCTTCTCTCTCTATGACAAATAAATAAATAAAATCTTAAAAAAAAAAAAAACTCCCCACATGATTCTGATATGCAATGATGATTGAGAACTACAGTTCTCGGATAGCTCACCGGGTTAAAGAATACATACCCCAGGTATGTAAAGAAGAGACACAGATTACAGGTTGTCCACTCACACTGGGGAAAGAGCTGTTTTCAAAAATGGCTAGCGTGTGTGCAAAGTCACACACAGGTATCAGCCATTGGGAAGGTCGAGGTGGAAGAGAACTTTGGTTGCCTCCATATTGACCTCAAACATTTTAGTTGGGTCCTTGTTTCCAGCTTGTCTCCTGGCTCAGGCAAAAGACCCTGTGGGCAAAGCATCCCCAGATGGGAACCAAAACTCTGCCCTCAAGCAGCCAGGAGTTCCCTGAGTCAGCAAGACCCCACCCGCCTGTGATTGACTCTGCCCATGACTGACTCCCAGACAATGACTGATTGAAACTTCCCTGCCTCCCTGTAGGGAGACACACACTTTTGCCCATGTTTTCCTAATATGCCTGGAAATCTTTTCTGCATTTTAGAGACAGTCTGCGATGTTACTCCACTGTTTTCCTAATGTTGGCCTCATTCAAAGAAATCCCTTTCTTTTTCACCACCAGTTGTTTCTCTGTCTTTGGGTTTTGTCAGCGGCCAGGGGCCAGACCTGGTCTGTTTGGGCCTCTGGAGTCAGGTGTTCTTGCATCCCGCACTCCTGCACACCAGCTACAAAGATAATGCTGTTTGATAAGGAGCCTGGAACTTACAGCAACTGGCCTAAGATCTCATTTACCTGGGGGACTCCATGGGGACAGGGACATAGGACAAGCCTCCTAGTGCTTGTTGTTGTTTGCTTTCTCCTGTCTGTCCTATTGGGGGTGATACACATACTTAGAAAGCAGGGCAAGAGATTAGCTTTGTATTTGCATAAGGAATTATGCAGGGTACACATTTAATGTCCCTCTCAACCTCAAGCCCACTCCCAAGAGGTAACCATCTCACAGGTAGATATAATACCTGTGCTTACACAAATCACACACACACACACACACACACACACACACACTACACATCCTTGGGACTTCTACTAAGTAATTAATCGTGGATACTCTTCCATAGCAAGACCTCAAATATCTCTCATTTTCTAATAGGTAATATTTCTTAGTTCCAGTATGTCATGAATTTTTTGGATATTGCCCAATCGATAGTAAGGTTTGCCCTCACCTTTTTTCTAGCTCACATACTACTTCAATGAACTAACTTGCATATTTCTCTTTAACCTTTGTGCAGACATAGTTAGGGGATAAATTTCTAAAAGTGTGATTGCTTAGGTTTGCCAAATTGCCCTCCAAAAAGGCTGCAGCAATAAACATTTTCTCCCAATAATACAAAGAAGTGACCAGCTGACCACACCCTTCTCAACACTGGTCTTTATTTCTTTAGAGGCTCACGGAAAGGATATTTAAAAGTGCTTTGCAAATGATTAAATGCTATGCAAATGCCAGGTACTATGACTAGTAAACTTTTCTGAAAGGCCCCACATCAAAAGGAGCTGCGGCAGCCCCCCCAGTGGGACAGTACCCTCCAGAGGGTTCTATTCTATATCCTGTAATTTTCTGGAAATAATGTTTTTGGGTTTGGATTCCAATTTCTTAAGCCTAAATGTCAGTCTTCCAGGGTGATGGGGGTGGTAAATAACGAGTGGGAGGGACCCCCAGGCAAAGGCAGAGATCATCACTTTGAGCTTTTCTTTCCAATAATTGAATACCACAGCAGACATGCCACTGGTGCCAACCAAAATTTTATTTAGCCACCTTAGCAGGGAGTAATTTGTGAGGGTCTTTCCTTTGCTCTGTCTTCAAAGTCCTTATTCTATTTTCTCTCTTCTCATTTTTACCAATTATTTGGGGTGCTGTGAACCGGAGGCCTTCGTGTTTATGAACTCACTGTTTTTAAAGAGGCTTAACCTGGTGAACTGAAGGAGTCTCTCCTGTTGACTTTGGCTCAAGAGGGCATGGATTGCATGGAGCACTGGGTGTGGTGCAAAAATAATGAATACTGTTATGCTGAAAATAAATAAAAAATAAATTAAAAAAAAAAAAAAGAGGAAGGAAGTCTGACCCTAAGTTTCTTTTTCTCTACTAGGGGATCCATTCATCCCAACTCCTAATCCTTCAAAAGCTGGTGAACTCCTAATCCTTCAAAAACCTAAGGACCATCTTTCAAGTCTGTTCCTTTGTAGAGCCTTACCTGATTATCGTAGGACTCATCAGTCCTGCCTCTGACTTCTACAAACTTCATTTAAACCTCTAGATAATTACGTTTAGCCCAATCATTTCTTCATGTGCCTCTTTCCCCACTCCCATGCCCCAGTTAAGAGTTCCTCAGCTGGACCTGGGTCTTATTTAGCTGGTAGTACTTGGCAAGCTTTTAGAATGGACCTTTCTTCATTTTTGAATCCTTGCTTGGGTTGGACATAACAAAACAAATAATAACACATGACATAAACACTAGTGCTCGACCTGTTTGTGTGACTGATTCTGGTTTCTGAGTGTGTGTGAGTGAGGTAATGAGTGACATTTGTAAGGGCCTATTTAGCCAGAGCAATTCCATCTCGGTTAAACAGTGATTTTGTTGGTTATGCAGAAAAACTTAAACTGACCCTGCCCCCCCAAAAGGAACTTACTTAAAAGCAAGTCCGGGAAACCAGTAAAATATGGTCAACCAAGCAAAGCAGATGGCCTGTATCAGACTGCAGTAAAAGTGAGCAACAAACCTTTGAGACCTGAACGTTTGTTGCCACAGCAAAACTCAGCTTATCCTGACTAATACAGCATATGACTTTCACAAGGTGAAATTATAGGTAGGAGAGAAGCTCTTGGAATAGATGCTGTCATCTGATAGTGAAACATTTTCATAACCTAGAACAAGTCAGGATTTGTGTCATGGATTTGGTGATTGCAAATACAAATCATTTTCTAGGAGAACACAAACATCCCCATTATATTGATGGAGAATCCAAGGCACAGAGAAGCAAAGGGATTGGCTTCTAGAATTATGAGTGAAATTAGCATGAGAACACAGACCTCAAATTTCAACCAAGCTATTTCTGATCATTCTTCCTGGATGGAATTTCCCCTCCCCCAATATTTGTGTCCTCTGGGGTTAGTATTCTAGGAAAAAGATTGACCTATTTAGAAATGGGACAGATTTTACGTGTCTAACACTAATTCCACTGAAGAGTATCTGTTCTGAAGCAACACGGTGATTAAAAAAAAGGTTAATGCTAAGTTTGAATTTTATCTTCAGGCACACATCCTAAGCCCTGGGGGAAAGATTGCAGCTGCCCTGTAGCCCAGATAATGTAACATCAGGGTGAGCAAGGACATCTTAGAACATTCTGATCTCCTCCCCTAAGACCAGTTAAAATCGGTAGACATCTTTCTTGTTGACCAGACTGACTTTCTAATTGAAACAGAATTGTAATATTTTCGTCAGTTTTCTCTTATCCCTCTCTGCCTTGTCAGCAGAGAAAAAGTTTGATGTCATAGGTCTTCAAGCATATGAGGCCCACGGAACAGATCTACTCTCACCTTAAGCCGCTATACCACCATTATACATTGAACTGGAATCTGGAAAGGATGGTGCAAGATTGGGAGTATGGTAATATCCCCAAATCTTGGATAAGGAGAAGCTGAACACCAAGACATCACCTTCAGAATGGCTGACAAAAAAAAAAAAAAAAACTGTTACTTAGCAACTTCTGTTCCACTAAACTAGCTTACGACCACAGTCTTCCTCATTATCTATCTTTCTGCTTGACTAGTAAAGCTTCTAGCAACAAAGTACAAAATGATTGCTAATATCCAACAAGATCTCTTTCCTAACGAGCGAGAAGGTATTTTTTCTGAAAGTCCAATAGCTTAGTTAACCTTAGAGATTATTCCAAACAGCATCCAAACCTCTGAAAATGGGCGACTCTGAAAATGGGCTTTCAATTGTGTGAGATTGTTCTACTTTAGTATGAAGATCTCCATGTTAGTAACCTCTGTGGAATCACTTCCTTATTATCTGAATGGCCTCAGAAGTTAGCCATTTGGGACAGTACTCATATCAGCAGTGAGGAAGCTTTGGTTGACAGGTATCAAATGAGGGGGGGATAAAACACCTCTGTGACAAAGATTTCAGCCTTAGGATCTATTTCTGAGTTTTCTAAATGGAAATCTGAGGCAGGGACATGGTTAGGAAAAGGTACTTTTAGTCTTGATGCTGTCTCTTATCACACTGGTAGGGAGAAGTAACTATTTCAAAATAAAGACTGTAGGGGAGGAAAACATTTATTTTACCCTTCAAGTTTCCTCCAGCTGGTTTAGGAATTAAATTGACATGAGTCAGATTAACAAGAAAAACTAAGTTTTATGAATTGTGCACAGAGGACATACAGTGAAATTGAGACCCAAAGAAATGATCAAAGCAGACAGTTTTCATACATTTTAGAGAGAAAGAGAAAGAAAGAGAGAGAGAGAGAGAAATGATATTTTTATGAGGAATCGACAGTGTTTGAGAGCTTTAATTAGTAAGGAATCCGAAACGGAATTTGGGCTGAAGTAGTAGATTAGTAAAAAGTATCAAGTAAAAAGTATCTCTCTACAGCTTTCTCAGCTTTAACGTTCCTATCTCTGCCAATAAGGATATCTTCTTACTTCTTAGTACAGGGAGGGTATATTTCATGTGGGGGATTTTTTTCCTGCTTTCAGGGGCAAAGGAGAGTCTGGGTGTCCTTGCATCAGCCATTTCCCAAGTAGCTTCAGTTCAAAATAGTCAATATGCCATTGTGGCACATTCTGGGATAGCTTGTCCTGGTTCCCTACGGGACCATGGAGAAAGGACAGAGATGAAGGAGGGTAAGGGTACCCAAAGTTCTCACAAGGAACAGAGTTGGATTTACCTAGAAATGAGATCTTCTACACAGGTTCCTAGACTGTCATGCTGATCTAACCCAGCTTCATAGTTTAAGAGCCTGAAATTTTTTTTACCTGGAATCTGTTCTTCATTCCACCACTGGATTACCAGGTGACCTTGGGATACTAAACTAGCGTCTTCTGGTCTCAGCTTAGGGTAGGAGTGGAGGTAAATTTGTCCTAAATTGGTGGCAAGAGGAACATGAGTGTGAGAGAATTTCTTCTTACGGGTGGCAAAAAGATGTGGGTCCTATGTCCTCTCTCTGCATAGGCTTGCTTGGGCTTCCTCATAAACATCTTGCCTTAAACATACTTCAGGTCTTCCATGAAAACAAATCCCTTTTTTTTAAAATTAATTAATTTATTTATTTGACAGAGAGAGAGAGAGATCACAAGTAGGCAGAGAGGCAGGCAGAGAGAGAGAGAGAGGAGGAAGCAGGCTCCCTGCTGAGCAGAGACCCAGGACCCTGAGATCATGACCTGAGCCGAAGGCAGCGGCTTAACCCACTGAGCCACCCAGGCGCCCAAAAACGAATCCCTTTTTTGGAAGAAGAACTGAATGTTTCCCCTTGAACTTGAGAATAAGCCAAAATGTCTGCTCTTATCACTTCTATTCAGTATTGTACTGGAGGTCCTAGTCAGTTTAATAAGGGGAGAAAAATAAATAAAAATGTACAGTGAAACAAAGAAAAAAAATACACCTGTATTGCAGACAACCCAATATCTATACAGATAATCACAAAGAATCCAATATATATGATCATCGACCTTCAACAAAGATACAAGTTGACAACTTTTATAACAAATGATGCTGGACCACTTGAATATCTATATAAAATAGTAAACCTTGACCTTTACCTCAATTATATAGAAAAATTGACTCAAAATAGATCACAGGCCTAAATATAATGTTGAATCCATAAAAATTCTAGAGGAAATAGAGGAGAAAATTTTTGTGTAATTGGATTAGTGAAAGATTTATTAACTAGGGTATATAAAACATACACTATAAAACCATAATAAATTGAACTTAGTCAAAATCAAATACTTTTGCTTTTGAAAAGCACTGTTAATAAAATGAAAAGACGAACAACAGACTGAGAAAAATATTTTCAAAACATGCATCTAATTTAAATCTGGTATCCAGAATGTATAAAGAACTTTTACAATTCAATAATAAAATGACAACCCAATTAAAAAGTTGGCAAAATATTTGAACAGACACTTCACCAAAGGAGATAATGGGAAAGGACATGGAAGATTCACATCACTATTATTTATTAAGGAAACATGAATTAAATCCACAGTAAGAGACCACTTAATTCTCATTAAAATAACTAAAATTGGGGCACCTGGGTGGCTCAATTGGTTGAAAAGCTGCCTTTGGCTCAGGTCATGATCCCAGAGCCCTGGGATCGAGCCCCGCATCAGGATCCCTGCTCAGCAGGGAGTCTGCTTCTCCCTCTGCCTATTGTTCCCCGTGCTTGTGCTCTCTTTCTCTCCCTTTCTGTCTCTCTCTAATTCTATTTCAAATAATTAAAAAAATATCTTTAAAAAAATAAAAATAAACAATAAAATAGCTCAAATTAAGTGTCGATGAGGGTATGCAAGAACCGGAACTTGCTTTGCTGTTAGAATGTGAATGGCACAGCCATTTGGGGAAATAATTTATTTCTTATATTTATTTATTTGGGGAAATAATTTATTTCTTATAAAGTTAAATACACACATATCATATAACCACAATTCTACTTCTAGATACTTACCTGAAAGTCATGAAAACGGATGGTCACAAAAAGATTCTTATGTGAATGGACATAGTAGCATTATTCAGAATACCCAGAGCTGTGAAATCCAAATATCCATCAACTGACAAATGTTTATACAAACTGGTATATCCACACAATAGAATACATCTTAGCAGAAGAATGTAACAAAATACTGATGGATACAACATGGATGGATTTTAAAGGAACTGATGCTAAGTGAAAGAAGGCAGTCACAAAGATGACATACTCTACGATTTCATTTGCATGAAATTCTGAAAAAAGCAAAAGTGTAGTGATAATGTAGTGATATGAAGGCGGTATTTCTGTGGTTGCCAGGAATTTAAGTAATTGTATTGATGGAAGGGGCATGTCTGTTGTCTCTGGGATGGATGTTTATGGAGCTTTCATAATTGTATACATTTGTTAATGTATACACTGAATCGTGCACTTGAAATTGATAAATTGTGTATAGATTATGCCTCAAATTTTATATATATATATAATATATATTATTATATAATATAATGTAATATATATAATTATATATATATAAATATATATACTTTTATATATATAATACATATATATAATAATATATATATAATTTTATATATATAATACATAATATGTATTATTTTAAATGACAATATTTAGCATTAAAAGGTTATAGACCATCACTGACAGGAGACAAAAATTCTTTTTTTTTTTAAGGTTTTATTTATTTATTTGACAGAGAGAGAGATCTTAAGTAGGCAGAGAGGCAGGCAGAGAGAGGGAGAAGCAGACTCCCTACTGAGCAGAGAGCCCAATGCAGAGCTCGATCCCAGGACCCTGAGATCATGCCCTAGCTGAAGACAGAGGCTTAACTCACTGAGCCACCCAGGCACCCAGGAGATAAAATTTCCTAGCAAGAAACTTGGGATCCTAGTTTCTCCTTATGTCTCTGGTGTTCGTCCTTCTGTTTCTCTGGAATGGTAAGAGGATGAAAGACGCAGACTGTTTAAGGAACACACCAGACTCTTCTAAAGTACATCCTGTATAATACAAGCTGCCGTTATTGCACGGATCTACAGATGGACCTAAACCCTGGGCCCTTGATCAAGGAGTCTGCCAATTCAAACAGTTTATCAAAATATTTTCTGTTGAGAAATCAGGCAGCCAATCTTCAGGATTCTTGGCTGGCGAGGGAATCGTCTTGGCTAAAACACTCCAGTGTTTCTCCCAAAGCAAGAGCCTATGGGCTTAGTAACAACTATGATGCAACAAAACTTGTATTGCAGGGTAGAAGGGCAAGCAAAGGGGGCCCTTTCTTCTGCCATGGATCTGTTTATTTTGCATTTGTTGATCAAAGAATTATTGAGAACATAGTACGTGCCTAATACTATGGAAGGCACCAAAGAGAGACAGTAGGGAACTGACACTTGTTGTTCTGTATGACAAGTTACACGTTCAAAGTGTGTACATTTGTACCCTTTAATTCTTCTAAATTGATAATGCCCAATACATATGTCAAAAAGTAGGAAATAATGAAAATAAATGAGTTAAGGATACAACTCAAGAAGTTACAAAAAGAATAAACAAAATACCCCAAAGGAAATAATAGGGAAGAATTTGTAAAGATAAAAGCAGAAATTAATAAGTTAGGAAAAAAAAAACAAAAACAAAATAAACAGAAAAATAGTAGGACCAATAAACAGATTCAAAAGTTGGATCTTAGAAAAAGAACAAACAAACAATAAACCAAAAAGCAAAAGCAAAAACTAAATCGATTACTAGATTGCCTAATCAAGAAAAATTAGAGAGCTTATAAAAACAATAAGAAACTAGTTTGTGGGAAATAATTACAGGAACTGAAGAATACTAATCATAAAAGACTCTTGTGCTCAGTTCCACATAAATAAATTCAAATTTGAAAATTTCTAAAGTCATTATAAAAAGTGACACAACAAAAACCAACAGTATACCAAAAAAGATAACATTTATTAATTTAGATACTTATTCATTTACATCCCAAAATCCCAAATAAAAATATTAACCACAACGAGAACCAACTAGTGGGATGTTAAGAATCAAACATACACCCTAAGCAAGCAGGATATCCTCCAAGAAGTGAAACTTTTTTGGGATAGTTTAATCTTGGGAAATATATTAAGAAAATTTATCTTAATCATACACTGAAAGAGAAAAATCAAATAATCATCTCAGATGTTGAAAAGATATTTGACATTACTGAAATAATTGAATTGATAAAATGTACTCAAGATAAGAATAGAAAAAGACATACTATGCACATATGTGTTTACATATGTCAGGAAAAAATGCATGTATGTGGGCTGGGATTTACATCTTTGGCTCCCCTGGTTCTCAAGCTTTCAGATGTGGAGTGAATTTCACCATTGGTTTTCCTCATTCTCCAGCTTGCAGATTTCAGAATTGCATAAGCCAATTCTTCACAATAAATCTTCTTTTAGAAAGAGAACCATCCCACTGGTTCTGTTTCTATGGAGAAAGCTAGCCAATATAGATTTATAAAACAAGCCCAATAGTCAGCAGCATACTTAATGGGAAAACACCACGCGTATTTCTCCTGATGCCAGGGATAAAAGAGAATCCACTTCACCACTATTGTTTAACCTCGTAATAAATTACTACCCAATAGAAGCAGACAAGAGACAGGTTTAAAAAAAAAAAAATGGAAAGATAAAGGAAAATTATCAGTATTTGCAGCTGTCATTGTATATCTAGAAAATCCAAGAGAATTGACTGAAAATGCATTGTATAAATGAGAGAATTCAGTAAGGTTATAGAGGACAAAACTAATATGCAGAAATCAATGGCTTACACACAGGCAAGCACCTACAAATTTTAGAGAAGAAAATGGAAGATCTCATTTATACCAGAAACAAAATGTGATTTCTAGAAATAAGCATTATAAGAAATGGACAAGGACTATAGCTTATATAAAGCCCTTTTTTTTTTCTTTTAAAGATTTTATTTATTTATTTATTTGACAGAGAAAGACCACAAGTAGGCAGAGAGGCAGGCAGAGAGAGAGAAGGGGGAAACAGGCTCCCTGCTGAGCCAAGAGCCTGATGCTGGGCTTGATCCCAGGACCTTGAGATCATGACCTGAGCCTAAGGCAGAGGATTAACCCACTGAGCCACCCAGGCACCCTATAAAGCCCTTTAAAAAAAAAAAAAAAAAAAAAAAAAAAAACCTCTGATGACTGAAGACTAAAACAAGTGAATATGCAAACTATGTTTTCAGGAAACCATGAAATCGCATCATCAAAAATATATGAATTTCCCCACTTGGATTTAAAGTTGGGATGTAACTGTTTCTGTGTCGGTGAAAGTTTGGGGAAGCACTCATTCACACACTCCTCCATTGCTGGCAGGACTTGGATTAGTATCATCTTATAGAAGGCAATTTGGCTAATGGTACTTATCAAATTGGAAGCAAACACACTCTTTGGATGCCGAGGCTTGTCGGCATTACAGATACACTCGTGCAGAATAACGTAGGTGCAAAGTCATTCATTCCATCACTGTTTGTAATAATAGCAAAAGGTGGGAAATAGCCTACCTGTCCGTCAGGGGGAGGCATTCACAGAATGGAAAAGAATGCAGGTGTAAAATTCGATACAGAGAAAAGAAAGAAACATGTAAGAAAGCTCTAAGTACTTGGGATAGGAATAAAACCAAGGCTAGTATTAAGAAAGAAAATGAAGACACAAAGCAACATGCAGAGTAGGTTATGATTCATGTAGAAGTTTGTGGGTCATATTTCATGAATATGAAATATGAATATGAAATATTCCTATTTGACTGGATATGCAGAGAAGATCCTGGGCAAATCCACAAAAGGAAATTAGTAGCAGTGGTGCTGTTCTGAGGACAGGAGTTGACACTGAGAAAGATACGAAACAGGAGGGAAAACGTTCAGAATATTTATTTTGATCATTTGAATGTTTGATCCACATAAGACCATTAAAATTCAAAATGCCCAAATCAAATTTTTAATAAAGATAATAGAGGAAATAAAATATAATAAAAGTTAAAATTTTAAGAATTGTATTTCTTTATTTGAGAGAGACAGAGAGGGCACGAGTGGGTGTGGGGGAGGAAGAAAGAAAGGGACGAGCAGACTCCTGCTGAGCGCGGAGCCCAACAGGAGGCTCCATGTGGAGCTCAGGGTGGGACTCAATCTCAGGACCCCAAGAGCATGACCTGAGCCGAAGTCAGATGCTTAACTGTTTGAGACACCCAGACGCCCCCAAAGTTAAATTTTTAAAATAAATTCAAATGGGAGAAAATCTGATTAATAAAATATTAACAATTCGTTACTGAGTGCTTAATATGTGCTGTGCCCCATCTTAGGCATTTCACATGTGAGTATGAGATGCGTACTCTTATTATCCTCATGTTATCCTCGTTCATAGAAGTGCTATTATTATCCTTATTTACGGATGAGGAAGCTGAAGCAGATAGACATACTATATGGCCAAAGTCACAACCAGGCAGTTTCCAGAAGCCTGCAGTTTCAACTGCTTGGCTAAGCCACTTCCCGATATCTATCACGATGGCACACAGTACAGTTAAACACATTCACACCACCACCGACTCTGCCGCCACCACACTAAAGAACACCTGAAGTTTAATACCTCACTGCTTACTAGCTGATAACTTTGAAAAAGTCACTCAGCCTGGAAAGGTCCGATTCCCTCTTTAGTAAAATGGTAACGATGATCCCTGTGCTATCTGTAAAGCCTGCCGTGAGCTCATATGTGTTTTCATGCAAAGGTAAAGCAGATGGAAATATCCAAAATTTAAATATATGCTACAGGATGTAGATCAGAAATGTTGCAAGAATCCATCCTTCTGACAAGAGAGAGAAAAAAAAAAAAAAAAACAGTTGAGAAGCGACCCTGTTTTCCCACTGATTTCCTGTGTAACTCTTGAGGAGAACTTGTCCTGGGAGATATTCTAGACCCTGGCTGTAATGAAATGACATTTAAGGAAAGAAATGATGTATACTGCCAAGAAAAAATGGTAACTTTCTAAGAAAATATCAACAGTCAAGTCCAAAATAGTAACAACTTTAAAAATAGTGTGACACAGGAGGAGCCAGAACCCAGCTCACTGGGGACCGCAGAGCAGCTGAGAGCAGAGAGCAGCCCAGGCTGTGGGGTGACGAGGACAGTTTCTGGTGATCCTTCTAAAAGGCATCGCCTTGGGCTTTCAAGAGGTGGGTTTTTACTGAGTGGGAGCTCCGTGACTCTTGGGGAGGCGGGAGGCACAGTGAGGAGAAAGCTTTCCTTGGGGATCTAGCACAGTGATTTCACGCTGATGTTTAGCTTTAAAAAACAAAGTGCCTTTGGGGCGCCTGCGTGACTCAGTCGGTTAAGCATCTGCTTTTAGCTCAGGTCATGATCTCAAGGTTCCAGGATTGAGCCCCACATCAGGCTCCCTGCTCAGCGGGGAGTCTGCTTCTCCCTCTGCCTCTGCTGCTCCCCTTACTTCCGCTCTCTCTCTCTCTCTCTCTCTCTCAAATAAATAAATAAATAAAAATCTTAAAAATATTTTTTTTTCAAGTGCCTTTAACACTGTACGCAGGTCCCTGTGTGGCAAACCTCACACCGGAAGTCTCGGGTGGTTAGCTGCAGGCAAGGAGACCTCAGAGTTACCCAATATTTCCTGCTCTGTCACATTCACAGTGAGCTCAGTGGTGGTTACTCCGCTGTGCCCAGGATGCCTGACTGTCCATGTAGTTCCTGCTGGGTGCTCCATTCCAACTTTGGTCAGACTCTCGGTCTTGTCGGGCCTTGGGTCTTTGCAGTGGGCACATCCTTAATACAAGGGCTGTTCAGGAACTGATAAACCAGGGGAAGGACCTAGCAATTCCACAGCAGGACCTATGATTCCAAACTGAAATCCACGACCCGTGTTGGTGGGGCTGGTAAGCCAGCCCCACCTCAGGCTTTGGTTTCCTTTGAGGTCAGACCTCACCTTCTGTTCTCTTCCCTCGTCTCTCTGGACCACCACTCTCCAGTCACTCCTGTTCTCTCTCAGACTTTCCAGGCTTTCAGCGTCCCCACTCCGACCCCTCTGAAATCATTCTTGCTCCCCAATCCAGCCCTCCCCGGCCTCTACCCAGCAAACCCACACGTGGCAAGAGGAACATGCTCCCTTTATCCCCACGCACAGGGAAGAAAGTAGAGGCTTGACGAGGCAGAGGAGCATCCTACGAGTTACAGAATGGCTCGGAGAAGGGAAAGAACCCATTCATGTCCCCAGCCCAGCTCTCCCCTTTGTTCTGGTACCCATCCCTGAGGACTGGTAGGAACTTACTGGTGACCTAACTTTACTGGTAACCTAACCTAACCTATAAGTGTCAAAGTTTCTTCTTTCCCTAATCTCTCCATCTTTATCTGCTGTGACTAGGACACTCTCTCTCTCTCTCTCTCTCTCTCTCTCACACACACACACACACACACACACACACACACACACAGAATGATAGGGAGGTAAGAGGGCTAAGATATGGAAATTAATGCACCACAGATCCCCATCTCCTGATGAGGCTGCTGGAGGAGCAGGTACAGATGTGCTTTGCTGGCTAGAAAGATATTTGACTTTATGGGCCCATCTCCAAAACCGGGGTGCGAGCACTCATTCAGATAATGTCTACAAGGATTGCTGAGCTCTTCAAAGGTCAGCATTCCACTGCTCTGCCTGACTCTAACAAGGAGACCAGCAACAGCTTACACCTTGACAGCCAAGAAATGTTTCATCTTGGCCGGTAGTCAGAAAAGGAGGAGAGTGGAAATCGAAAATCATCCTGATGTCCACCTTGCTCTGAGTATGCATACTGATGTTAAATGAGTCCGACTGGTTTCAACAGCCGCTTGCGTGTTACATTTGTGAAAGCTCCTGCTTCCGTGGAAGTTTGCAGGCATCAAAGAGTGGGCTGCAGTGAGCTGTCCTGACCCCAGCTGAATTATTGATCGCTGAATTTTCAAGAATGATTCCCCTTTGGAACACGAGGCTCCTGTGCAACAGCTGGAGGAAAGAACCCAAACAAATAAACAGAACCCACCTTAAAAAAATGTCCTGCAAAAGGACAGCCTAACAAAATGCATGTGTTCAATCGATCCTGGGGAGATATTATTTTGCCCTGGCAAATTACAGTTATATCTAAACATCCTATTTTCAAATAGAACCCTGTTCTCAGCCCAGCATCACTGGGGAAGGCAGACGGTGTCCTGAATGTTCAACAATATACCATACAAATTCCTTTTATTAAACTCTCATTTCACTGGGATAGCTCCTTTGAGAGAAATGTGCAGAATAACGCTAGGAAATCAGTGAACCAACCCCACATAATTATATCACGCATATTAACTATTCCTGCTTACGCATTCACCACGCACTTGGCCTGCACTTAATGCTACACCAGGAAAGCAAGGACATCCGTAGCTCAGCAGCCTGATAGAGTTTGGAGTTTTCTTTTTTTTCCTTTTCTCTTGCTTCCTCCTTTCCTGCTTTTAAAATCAAATAAGAGAGGGAACAAATCAAAGTTCTTCTGTCCTCTTCACCTGCCTGCAATACTGCCACTTCAAAAGCTCATTATTTGTACTTTTCCTCCCCAGAGACCTGCGTGATCAATGGCAATAATGGGAAATAGTGGCTAAGTCAGCCAGCCCAGACTTCGCTCATTACCTTGCATCCTTCCCAGCACCCGTCCCAACACCAGGAGAGCCTCAGGTGCTGGGCTCCTTTGGGACCTGGCTGATTACCCTGGGAAGAGGAAGATAGTACCAGCTCAAAAATCAGCTGATATTAAGATTTCTTCTTACAAGGTTAAAGGGGAAAGCATTACCTATTATGATTGGACAACCACATAGAGTTTATTTTAAAGATGGCGGCTGTGGAGACAAGAAACACATCTGAGCACATAATTTTATACAATTATGGTATTTAGGATTTAGGACAAACCAAAAATGTTGATCCCGAATTCTTGTAGCTGATGAGATGTTCATGCTCTCATTCATTTAACTACATTTAAGGAACAGCTACTTCGTCCTGTGTCCCGTGCCGGGTACACTAGAGATTTGACTTGGAAAGAGATCTTGCTCCTAAGAGGCTGGTAGTCAATTACCAGGCAGAAGCAGTGTGTACCGATGACTCTGACAGCAGAGAGCCACCAGCGGGTTCACAGAGCACGTGGGCGTTCAAGAAAGGGAAAGTTTCCCTTGGCTCTGTGATCCCAAGGAAGCCTTGAAGAAAATGTGGTATGCTCTGGGCCTCCATGCACACATGGAGGATGCGAGGAGGAAGAAAAGGAAATTCAGACAAAAGGAGTCACAGGTGCAAAGCCCCACCTGGGGAGCATGACTCAGGGGACCGAATGGTGCCTGAAGTGAAATAGCAGACATTCAAATACTGGGAATCAGGAGGTTTCAAAGTGTCTGACAATTTCAAAAATGGAAAAGCAAAACCTAGGGGCAGTCCTTAACCAGAAGCTGTTCTTCTCTGTGTCATGTGACCCTGTTACTATGCCTAGACGTGGCTGCTTTGCTTGGACTGCCATCTCCCGTCTGCATTCCTATGTCTGACAGCTCTCCAATGCCCTGGGGCCTCAGCTTGTCGGTAAGGAGCATTGTCGGGGCTGGGGTAGCTCACCGTCCCGGACAGATGTCGGGGCTGGGGTAGCTCACCGTCCTGGACAGGGTTAATGCCCCGCTCAGGCAGCCTCTTCTCACCGGTCTGTTTCAGTGTCTCTGTATCCCACACCTAACTTCTCACAGTGCAGATCTGTGGGACTAGCCTGAGTCAGGCCGACCTTTCTGGTTTCATCTTGTATGACTAGAGAGGATTTTAACCCTCCAACAAATACAACAGCCTGGGTCCACCCCTTCACCTACTGCGAATGGTACAGGTCATTCCCAGAGAGAAGTGACACCAGCAGCAATCTTTACTTCAAATAAGCATGCGTCTTCCATGTCACACACATCTACCCACATTTAGGACAATGAGGAAATGTACAATGCACTTTAGAAAAAAAAAAAAAATGAAAGTGTTAGCATTTTCAGAGACCACCTGCAGTTCTATGGAAGATTCCTGCCAAGGAGACAGCTCGTGAGGCTGCACTGCTTAATGAATGAGATTGTTTTACTCTCTTGGTGTGACATGTCCTGTCTGAAACCCATCAAGCAATAATACATTTCTCTGCACCCTCGAATCTCTAACAGTCTGTTAACTAGGAGAACACAATCTTATATTCAAACCATGGGTAGTATGTAGAACGTATTTTATGCACACACTTACATAAATTTATTAGGATTCCTACAAATAGATTCACCAGCCAAAGGAAGATGTATTTTTGGTTTTGTTTTTTAATTTGTCGGAGAGACAGAGAGTACAAGAGAGCACATGCTGAGGGAGAAGCAAGCTCCCCGTCGAGCAAGGATTCCATTGCAAGACTCGATCCCAGGACCCTGAAATCATGACCTCAGCTGAAGGCAGACGCTTAGCTAACTGAGCAACTCAGGCGTCCCTTGAGTTTTATTTTTATAGGATACGTGGTCTGATAAACAGGATCAGTAGAGATGGGAATTTTACCAGGTGATGGTTTAAAAGGAACTCCAAGTAAAAACCGGTTCCTAAAATGCTACCACAGAGTCCTGTCTTCATATACACAGTGTCTGATTACTTGCATGTGTTAGCATTGACTATAAGCTCCTGTCCCTGGGCAAGGACACAGGGGTCCGGATCACTGCTGCTTTCAGCGTGCTGTCCTTTTACCATGATGAGCTTGCCCCAGTGGTTCATGGGGTAACAAGACACACTGAGTATTATATGTGTGTTTTACACACTATTCACATGCACACGCACACCCACATACACCCATACCCCAAGTGGCCAAGAATCAAGCTTTACATCGCCAATGAAATATACGCCTAATATTTGTAAGGACTTTATTTGTTTGGGGCAGGGAGGGGGCAGAGGGAGAGAGGGAAGCAGGCTCCCCACTGAGCAGGGAGCCTGACATGGGGCTCCATCCCAGGACCCTGAGATCATGACCTGAACCAAAGGCAGATGCTTAACCCACTGAGCCACCCAGGCGCCTCACGCTCAATTTTATAGCTGTAACTTCAACACTGTATTTGACTCCTCCAATAGCCACAAACTTAAACATGAGTCACACATATTCAACCATAGTTTGAGATGCTATTAGCTTGGTCTTTGTGATTCTCGAGATACAGTAGAACATTCTCAAAAAGTTTTACTAAAGGTCCAGGAATAAAGAAATGAACAAAACGAGACAAACTGAGGTTTGCCAGTATTTGTGTATCTTTCTCTGCCGAGAGCCAACAGGTCCAACTCTTGGGAAAGCTTACCCTCCTCGTGGACTTTCCCATCAACCCACACATGAGACTGTTGCAGTGTTCCCTGCTGGGCTTGCTGCCCCAGCCACCTCAAATGCTCTCCCTCCTACTCCCTCCCCTGGTTAACTCTGGGCTAATGTTGGCCTCATCTTAAGTGGCCACTTTTCCAGGAACCTGCCATGATGAGCCTCTCACTACACAGACAACAACGGCTGTTTCATATTCACCACTCAGTGTGTCCTTTGAGGTCCTATTTCACAGGTATGTTGTATTTTTCTTATTTAAAAAGCTATTTGCTACCCACAAGAACGGAAAGCAGGGTCTCAAAGAAATCCTTGCACACCTGTGCTCATAGCAGCATTATTCACAATAGCCAAAAGGCAGAAGTGATCTATTTGGCCCTCAGTAGGTGAACAAAAAACCAAAAATTGGCCTGTACCTACAATGGAATATTATTCAGCCTTAAAAAGGGAAGATGATTTGGACACATGGTATAATATGGTTGAACCTTGAGGACTTTATCTGAAGTGAAATAGGACAGTCACAAGAAGACAAACGCTGTGACTGAGCTTACATGAGATGCACCCGGTAGTCAAATTTATAGAGACAGAAAGTAGAATGGTGGCTTCTAGGGCCTAGAGAGAAGGGAGGGATGAGGAGTTTTTGCTCAATGGGTACAGAGCGTCAGTTTGGGAAGATGAAAAAGTTCTGGGGTGGATGATGGTTACAAGCGCCCAGTGGGAATGGGCTTCCCGCCACTGGAGGATACACCTAAAAATGAGTAAGACAGTAACTTTAACATGATGTGTATTTCACCACAATTGGTTGATTAATTAATTAATTTAAAAGACTATTCATTTAATACTTACATCCCCCTCTAGACCATAAGCTTTCTGAGGACAGGAACTATGTCTGCTTTTTCACTGTTGCATTCCTGTGCCCAACACATAGTAATCCATGCGTATTTTTTGGAAGTTAGATAAATGAGTGAATGATTGGGCTAGGTCATCCCACCTTTGCAAGTGTACCAAATGTATCTGTGTTTCAAAATTCACACCCCCTATTGGGACTACCAATGCCACATGGGGAAAATGTCCATTTCACTCCATCATGCAAAGTCCCATTTCTTGGCTCCATCTCTGCCCCCACTCAGGATAGACTGACGCACACATCCTCCTCTCCCGACCCTTCCAGGGGATCCGCAGGAAGCGCGGCCTCCTTCTCTGGACCCGGAAAGACAATCTTAACAAACTAGGATACCAAAACATGAGTACAGGTCCCCAAATCTTAGTCATGTTTGAAAATGATCCTATAGTTCGAACAAAAAGTTCCCCCAGACGGAGCTATGCTGAACTTGCCTACACTATCAAGCGGTGAACAGAGTCGGAGCAAGTCATTTCTAGAATCTTATCAATGCTTACTTATCTGTCAGTCATTGCTCTTGCCAAAAACCTACAACCCCTTAGCGACATGCCACACAGATTGTTGCACAGGGTACTTAACACTCACACAAAGCCAAAAACACTTGTGTCCCCCATTTCCTCTTTCCTGAAAAATTCTAGAGCATTAAAAGAAAAAGTGAATATAGCCCTGACCCAGCCAGCCATATATTACAATTTACATGACCAAGCAAGACACCTATTTTTTTTACACTGTTTCATTTGGGTTGATGTCACTTTTAAATTTTGCTTGCTTAAAAACTGGTCATCTGGGGCGCCTGGGTGGCTCAGTGGTTTGGGCTGCTGCCTTCGGCTCGGGTCATGATCTCAGGGTCCTGGGATCGAGCCCCGCATCGGGCTCTCTGCTCCACAGGAAGCCTGCTTCCCTCTCTCTCTCTCTCTCTCTCTGCCTGCCTCTCTACCTACTTGTGATCTCTGTCTGTCAAATAAATAAATAAAATCTTTAAAAAAAAAAAAAACTGGTTATCAGATGACATATTCTAACTAACCCTTCTAGAACAAAGAGATAGTCTTTCCTAAGGAAATATTGATATTTCCAATTTTAATTGGGTATAAAATAGATAGCAAGTTTAAATGGTAGGTTGTATAGTTTTTACTCATCAAAATTCTTTGGGTTTGACTTTTAACCGGGACACTCATTCCTTACACATACACCAGGTGAGAAAAAAAAATGTTCATTTTCTATCAAATCTCTACTCTTTTAAATATCCATTTGGTTCTTTTAGAAAGTATCAGCTCTTTATTAGTTTCTTTATTGAAGGTATTACATATTTATTAAAGATATTTCTTTAATATCTCTCTCCAATATTTAGTAATACCTCTTTCAAACCTGAATTTATATAGTGAAAGGAACAGAGAACAGGAAATTGTCAACCTCATCTTAGAGCTTATGGTAAAATTTTGAAAGCCTGTATCTTGAATCTCTAAACTTGGAAGTTTTCTTGTTTTATTTCCTCCTCCAAAGGAAATACACTCATTGTCTTACTGTAGACGTAAAACCAGAGGAGACAAATCCGACTCTTAACTCCCACAGCTCTGGCAGACACTGAGTTCCCTCTGAATCAGACTCTCAGACCACCTCCAGCAAGAGTGACCTAAGCAAACCCCAATCATCATCACTCACGCATCCCACGATGACGATGACGGGAGACTGTAGAAATTTTATCTCATGCAAACTAGAGCCCTGGATATTAGAAACCATTAAATATAAAATTAAATATTCTATTGCTTAAAAAAAAAAAAAAACTCCAGGTAAATGGTATTACCTGTCCCCTGGCCTGATGATGTCTCTTGTTGCTTTTTCCCCACCCAGTGGGGAGCACATGGAGGGGCTGTGGCCAGCACACCTGTGCCAACTGGAGACGTCAGTGAAAATGGAGCCATCAAGAGCTGTTTTTAGTTTTTTGTTTTTTTTACAGCAAGTAACCCCAAAGCCGTTCCCTGAGGTGGTGCTGTTCTGGAACCAGCTGAGGGGCTTTCCCAAGCTCCACTTACTAGGTACATGACATTGAACAAGGGATAGTAGTGGCCCCTTACCCGTGATTTCACTTTCTGTGGTTTGTTACCTACCGCCCAGAAGCAAATGATCGTGGGAAGGTCAATAGCAGCCCACCACTGTGTCCCAATGCCCACGTCATTCCCCTCAGTTATCTTATCAAGTAGGCATTTTATCATCTCACATCTCTACAAGAGGAAGGGTGAGTATAGTACATTAAGATATTCTCAGGGGGGTGGGGAGAGATCTGGCTCACGTAACTTTTACTACAATACATTGTTATAATTGTTCTGTTTTAGTATTACTATAGTCAATCTCTTACTGTGCCTCATTTATAAATGAAACTTCATCATAGGTCTGTATGTATAGGAAGAAAAAAACAGTATAAATAGGGTTTGGTACTATCCATAGTTTCCGGAATCCACTGAGGGTCTTGGTCTAACCCCCATAGATAAGGGGGCGAGGGCGCAGTGGGTTGCTTATATGTAATATCTTTCTGCTTCAATCCCTTAATCTGTAAATGGAATGATTGCTGTCACCACCTCAGAAAATTGTGGAAACAAAATGAAGAGCACTTGTAAAATGCTCACCATATTACCTATACACATGAAGCAATAAATGCTAGTTCATTATTATGATAGTTCAATCAAGGCATTAACAATAAATGTTAGCTCATACCACTGTTTACTTCTTCCTATAATTAATTTCTAACTCTTAAGCTTTTCAAGGACCTTGGCTCGGACCTAATCCTTGAAATTACACCTCACTGCCTCCTCCTGTCCTCAGTTACCACTAAAAAATAAAATGTGCCCTCCGTATATTCAGCTAGTTCATTTTGGGATCTATGAAAATTTGAGAGGAGAAAGCCTGGTGAGGACTACCTCACGAATGCAGAGGACATTCTCTCGCTGGTTTGTTCTACCTGAGAGGGAAATTTTTTTTTTTTCACCTGAAATGTTTGCTCTGAAAATGGGTAGCAAAAGAGGATCTCTTTTAATATTTGAGTGTTTTATTTTACCTAGTGAGTATTATAATTCCTTAAACTGACTACTTTTCAATGTAGATGGTGGTGAATATGTATGTGTGACTCTTGGTCCACTAGTGACTAATAAATTGATCCTCTGATAGTTTACCCAAAGAGTTCTTTCAAGGAACAGAAGACTCTGGTCAGTTTCCTTCCTCCTAACACAACTCTATCTTACTAAGTTTTATTTGGGGTTCCTGGTACGGGACACATAAAGGAGAAGATGCAGAAGTGGAACCTCTCAAAGCTTACCTCTTTGTCCTTGAACCAGTGAGGAATTGATAGGTAAATATGTCCATTAGCTTCACCAGATTAGAGCTACGTTCAAATCACCATCCACTGCTTAAATTGTAGTGAAGCTCCAAATAAGGCAAAGAGAAGGGTACTGAAAATAAATTTGGCAAGAGGAAGTTCCATTTTACTTTATCATCCTTTTCCAAAAAAAGCCTTAGGAATGGGGCATGGAATGAAAAGTAGGTATAAGGGCACACAAATCACGTGTGATTTTCCCAGCACATCAACCTGAGCAGGTAGAGCATTCTGAGGAGGGCTGAGGTGGCAAATGGCCCAGCTGTAGCTGTTTGCCCCACGAAGCAAGCTGGCAAGTCCTTTCTCCAGTCTTCCGTGTCAATCCTCGTCTCCTCCCAGTAACTGCATCAGCGCGCTGTGTGTGCGTCAAGGAGAGCCCTCACACAGGGATGCTCTTCTGCTGTGGGGCATCGCCTTCCACGGTCCCAGAAGCTGTATCTGGGGTTTAGGGTGCTGTTGGCAACTAGCCATCCTCCTCTCTGCTCAAGACCTGGAACACAGGTTCAGAGTGGAGCTGGGAATGATGGTGTCGAAAGTGTGTCCCATTGTCTTTTCTGTCTTTCTGTCTTTTTCTGTCTTTGCTGAGAAATGGGAAGTCCACGGATATAAGCCTGCAGTGACAGACTGATGGGGCAGAAAAGTATGCAGTGGATTGTGCGGGGAGGGTTCACTAGCCTCTGAACGGCTAGGAGGCAGATATCTGAAGAACACTCAATTCTTTGAGGTCTCTGCTCATCAGCCACTCAGTACCTGTACTGCCATTCTCATCACTGCCTGACATAGGCATGCATTCACCTGCTTTCCTGCAAGCCCAGCCAGCGTGTAGCCCCCCACATAGAACCAAAGCTGTCTTGCTCACTGTTTTATCACAGCACCTAAGACAATGCCTGCATTGTAGCTGGTGTTCAGTAGATAACTATGGAGTGTATGCATCCGTCTGTTTCCACTGTTAGAGAGTTTGAGTACTAGACTCCTGGAAACAGAAAAGGATGCCTGACATCAACTTCTCAAGAGTCCAATCTCATTCCCACAGATGAGGAAACTGAAACTGAAGCTCAGGTTTGGTTTGCTCCAAATCTCGCTTAGCCCAGGAGAGCGAACTGAGGCTCAGTGGACCGCTGCCCAACCCTTCCTTGGGAACATAGACAATCTGGCTGAAAACAATCGCAGAGGACAGGGTGATGGAGAGAAATGGGACAGAACTTTCCCAGATGACCCTGGGACATTGCCCAAATGCAAAGGGGAGCACTAATCTGGGAGAAAATGAATGAGGACGAACAGCAGCATCCATACCCGTGTCATACAGGCTGCACACCCGGGGATGGCCATGCATACAGCAGACAGCCACACTGAGATGGGACAGCCGTCTGCAGGGCTCCAAGGTGAGCCCTGTGGTGAGGACCGCGTCAGCAAGTGGAGGGCCAGAACACCAGGAAGAGGGAGTAAACTTGGATTTACAGGGTGTACTTTCCAACTCAAAAATGAGCCACCACCCAGTGGTCTCATGATTGCCTAAGGACGTAAGATGGAGTTCATGTCTTACCCTTCAGCAACCACACAACCACTTTGCCGAGGACTGTCTACACCTACACATAAGAGAACACACTCGCTTTGTAAACAAGAGTATCCCACTCTCAATTCACTCAGTTCAGGACTCAGTGGGTCCACACCATTCTGGGGCTCAGTCAGTAGGACCATTTATCACACAAAGTCGTACCCTCCAAGTTAGCAATTGTGAGAGGTTATGACAATATTTTGGTTTCCAAGGAATCATTATTGTTTTATCTTACATTTTCAGCATAAGTTTCTGAAAAACATCATGGGCTTCATTTGGGAAATATTTTTTAAGTGTCGGGGAGATATCAAGATGTTCAACAGGCAATTGCATAAATGGTCTAAAGATGTTCATATTAATTTGGGTAGAGATGAAGATGTGAATGTCACCCATATTGTGTAGATGGTCTCTGAACACTTAGTCCTGCAGGAATCTTTTAAGACACGATGGGAGCCAAGAACTGAACTGTGAAGAATACCAGCATTTGAGAGATGGACAAAGAAAGGAAGGAAACCAAGGAATTGTGCGATGAAAAGTGTGATGTTTCTATGGATGAAGATGGAAAGAATGTTTTAAGATGGAAGGAATGGCCAACAGTGGGGCTCCTACTTACAAATGTATTCATTCAACAAATATTAACTGAGTATCTACTATGTGCAGAGACCCTGTTCTAAGCACCAGGAATTTAACCAAAAATAAGACATATAAAGTTGTTTGTCTCGTAGAGATTGTGACCTAATGCAAATCCATTCAGATCAAGTCAGATGACGAAGGAATATAAATCATCATCAAGTGTGGCCATTGGGTAGGTGGTCACTGGAAAGTTCTGGGAAGTCTTGGAGGAATGGAAGCAGACAGAGGGTTTGGGAATATACCGGAAGTGGGACAGCAGTAAGACGGACTGGTCCTTCTGGCAATTAAGAATATTTGGGGTTGAGGGTGGGGAGGAGAAAGGGCCAGCAAAGAGAGGAACTAAAGACCAAGGAAAGAAGATAAAAACACAGAACAAATTTATAAACACACACACAGATAAATATAGCTTGTTGTGGTGCATTTTCTACTACAAGAATAAGAAGGAGTTTGAACTTGGTAAACATGCCCTGAGTGCCTTATTCCATGTCAAGCACTCTGCTACATTCAGGAGGATATTTCTTGATTCTAAGGACCTCTCAGTCCAGTATAACCATTGAATGAGAGTAAGTAAAATGATAGTTATTATGTATTAAATGAAACGCTATTCTCAGCGCTTACAGGACATATCACACATAATCTCCCTTGCAAACCATGCCTGAAGAATGGTTATTGTCCCCACTTTGACAGATGATGCCAATGAGGGACAGAAAGGTGAAGTACCTGGCCCTGGGGACAACGAGGTGAATAATGGAGTCAAAAATTGAACAAGACAGTCTGAGCCCAGAGCCCCAGCTCTTACCAACAGAAGTTAATCTTACTTGCTTTTGTTTGTCCCCATGCAACACTTCCCCTGATACAATGTCTCTTTTCAGGTTAGGAGGCTACTTGTCAACGCCTAAGCCCTCCAAGTCAAGCTGGTGGTGCATCTGGAAAGGGAGATCAAAATGAATGTCTGTCTTACTTCCGCAAACTCAGTGTGACAGACGAATTACCCGCTTCATGAAGATGAGCACACAGCCTGCTGGGGATTATGGTTTGACCTGAAGGGCTGGCACCTGGCAAGTTCCTCTCTGCTTTCCAAAACGTTGGTGATTGTGGAAGGCTCTGGTCATTCCTTCAAAGAGAAAGTCTCTCAAGACCTTCAGAACATTGTAACTCTCATTTCACCTGACTCGACACTGATGAAAATAGTGGAGTATGGAGAGATGCAATGAAGCAAGCCATCGGAAACATACAGAAATGGAATAAATGAGATGGAAGACTTTTAGGGTGTCTTATTCTCCAGAGAACACTAGGTTTAAGAAGAAAATGAAAATAAAGTCCCAGAGGACACAAACCATTACAATCGATCAAAAAACAGCCCAAATATTTAGCTGAGCAAACCTGAAAATAATATATTCCACTCAAGCAACTCCAATAAACCCCACTAGCATTTTTTTTTAATTGACAAGAGAATTCTTAAGTTAATTTGGGAAAAAAAGAAAACCTTTAAAAAAACAAGGATGCTGGAGGGTGAGATGGAGGTGTCAGAGAAAGAGACACTTGTCTCACCAGACTAGAAGCTATGCTATGATCAAGCTATGGTAACCAAAATGTTGGGGTTCTGGGGCAGAACTAGGCTGACAGATCAACGGGACAGAAAATGGCCCTGAGAAAGACACAAGCGTACAGAGGCATTTAGTGTATTATTAAGCTGTCATTTCGAATCAGTAGAGAAATGAAACATTTTCCAATAATTGGTGTTAGGACAACTAGCTAGCAGTTTGAATAAAATTTAATTTAGATTCTTACCATGGGTCTTATTCTAAAATAAATTCAGGGTGGATTAATTATTTAAGTGTAAATCGAATGCATAAAAACACTGGAAGAAACCTTAGGTGGTTATTTTTACAATTCTGATGTGAAAAATTTTCTAATCATGTCATCAGAATGAGAAACCATGAAGGATACACTTGAACACAAAAGAATTCCAAATATTTGTATAGCAAAACCCACTGTCACCAACATTAAAAGAGGGAAAAAAAATGAAAAAACATATGGCACAGCCTCTTTGACAGGATCGTGAGAAAAATGAGATGCTCCTGCTTCTCTGGAATAAAGGGCAGTTTCAAGAAACAACATCCTGAGGACACTCTCAGTCAGGAGCTCTTAGGTGCCAAGGACACAGCTAAGCAGGGAGATGAGTTTCCGGCTCTCACTGAGCTTATGATCCAGTGATGAGTGAAGCAGATAGGAAAAAATCGTCTCTCATGTCACACAGAGATGAGTCGTGTGATTAAAATGAAGCCCTGTGCGCCTGAGAGATTAGTGGGGGCTGGTGAGGACCAGAGGGTCAGGGAAGGTCATTTTGAGGAGGTCATCATTAACTGAGATCCAAAGGACAGCAAGGACCAATGGAAAATTGGGGAAAAGGTTTTCCAAGTGGGGAAGCAGCCATTGTGAGGCATGGCATGACAGAGGAAGAAGCAGGCCCACGTGAGGGTGAGAGGGAAAGCCTGTGGCTACAGTTCACGTCATCCGGGCAGAAGGGAGCCCTATGGAAGTAGAGGCTGAGGGCCAGATGCAGGCTGCAGGTCGCAGCTTTGGGAGTGCTGTTACCTTTTATTTGACGTGTGAGGGAAGCCACATGGAGGGAAGCCTCCCTTCGAAGGTAGGGCACTGACTTCTGGCTCCCTGAAGGAACACATTGCTGCCTCAAATGGCTTTGAGGTTTCCACCAGAGTCTACCAAAGCCAAGGCACGTGGTGAGGTCCTAGGTGTGTTCCTCTCAAAGTCGATCACAACATGAGGAGAATCCATCCAAAACAGCAGAATGGAAATGCCAGCCTCCAGAAGGTTCCACAAGGTAGCATATATAAAGAGTCGCAGAGCTCCTAACCAGTTCTGAGGTACCTGTCTATCTTCAGCCGTTTGCTCTTTTTCCCACTTCATTCTTTTTTTCTTTCTTTCTTTTTTTTTTTTTTTTGTCTTTGCCAACCCAGCCCAGTTAAAGGCCAATTTTATATATACTTTCTGTTTCAGACTCTGAGCTCTTTTAGAAAGCTCATTGTTTTATAAGCTGGTACCTGGGCTTTCTTTTCTTTCTTTCTTTTTTTTATTTTAATTTCATTTATTACGAATATGTGAAAATTCACCAGAAGCCCAGCTTTTCCACTTCTTGGATTAACCCAGAAAAATCAAGCACCTTTCAGAAAGAGCTCACCTGTGACTGGGGAAGAGACTTGAGTAGAAATGGACATAAGTGTCTGTATTGTGTGTGCACACAGGAATGGGGGGGGGCGTGTGTGGAGATGTGCAGAAGACCATGACATGCACTTCAGGTGACAGACACCTACAGGTAGATCAAACTCAAATCCACTTCCACATAACCCAGCTGTGACTTCATCACCCTTTCTCCCACTCAAGAAATCAGCTCTAGGGTGCCTGGGTGACTCAGTCATTAAGCTTTGGAGTCTTGATTTCTGCTCAGGTCATGCTCTCAGGGTCCTGAGATAGAGCCCAAGTCAGGCTCTGTGCTTAGTGGGGAGTCTCCTTGAAGATTCTCTCCCTCTGCTCCCATGAGTATGCATTCTCTCTCTCTCTCTCTCTCTCTCTCTCTCTCTCTCTCTGGGGGAAAAAAAAACACAAAAAACAGAAAGCATTTCTATGAATTGAGGGAGATTTAAAAGGCAGATGACTGTGTTGAAAACTCAGCAGAAGAAATGATCCCACTCTATTTGCCCTGAATCCTATCATGAAAGAATTCAATTCAAAATTCAAAAGGGATAAGAAATTGTTTTTTCCAGCAAGCATAGGCCCCAAAGACAGAAAAACCTGAAACATACCGTGTGATAGTAAAACAAACGTTACTATACACCATACGTAATTCATAGAGACAACAGGTCATTCATCGGTAGCAACGAATGAGAGTTCAGGAAACTCATCATCCCACCAGCTGATTTCGGGCAGTTGGGTCTGCTCCACTCGGGAGCACTTGCTCCTGCTTCAGATCTACCCGAAGTACCCACTGAGCCTTCACTCTTGCATTGAGACAACGCAAGTTCGTCAGACCGAGTCCCTGCGACGGAGGGAGAGTGGGGTGCATCTCCTGTGAAGTTTCTGGAGGCCACAAAGGGATCATCGCTGCCAGAGCCCTGACCTGGAGCAGCCCCGACTCCATGGGAGCTCAGATACTCGTTTTACTTAGAATGTAAAAAAAATGTGTGTGTGTGTGTGTGTGTGTGTGTGTGGGTGGGTGGGTGGGGGTGTGTGTGTATCGTTTTGCTAAATCATGGTTTTTACTTATTTGAAATGATATCACAGCAAAGCTATTTTATTGTTATAGAAGTTCAAAATATATAAAAATATATAAAGAAAGTAGACAGGGGCACCTAGACAGCTCAGTTGGTTAAGCCTCTGCCTTTGGCTCAGGTCATGATCTCAGCGTCCTGGGGTCAAGTCCCGCTTGGGCTCTCTGCTCAGCAGAATCTGCTTCTCCTTTTCCCTCTGCCCCTCACCGCCCCGGCTCATGCTGTCCCTCCCAAATAAATAAAATCTTTAAAAAAAAAAGAAACTCGAGTTTTAGAGGAAAAATCGTATTTTAGTTTTTAACACTTCATTCTTATTCAGTGAAACACACTGGTTCTAGAAGCTGCTTCTTTTTCTATATTTTTCTAAAACTTCTTTTCAGAGGAGCCCTCTCTGTTCCTCTGTACCACATTCATTTGACCAACCCGGAGTATCCATCATGTGCCAGCTCAGTCTGACCCAGTCCACGGCTCAGAGTCCCTGTTTCCTTGGGGTCTGTCAGCACTGAGACCAGCACGCACGGCAGCAGGTGTAGTGATCGCCATCACGATGCTCTCCAGGGCTCCAGCCGGGTACGGAGGATTAACAGATCCTACCCCCTCTCTCGTGGGATCTTTATCTCTTTTCCTTTCAAAGTATATAGCGAAAGGCATCTTCAGTTAAACTTGACTGCCATGATTATGCTGATTCCGGTAAAGCTAGCCACCGCACGGGAAATGACACTCACGACTAGACCATCGGACCCGGTGGGGGCTGATGCGTAATTGAACAAACTCATGAGCCTCAAAGTAAAATAATCAAACATGTTAAGTAAGCATCGGGCACGAAGCAAGTAAGAAAAGTGAGAAAAGGAGGAAGGAACACAGACTTTGGCAGCAGGCCTGAACTTCTGACTAAACGCACACAGACATACGCACACAGAACGACAGAGGCACGGACTTCCACACACAGGCACGCTCACGCTGTCAGTCACGTACACACACATTCACACCACACACTTGGACACACTCATGTATATAGTGAAGGGGAGTGGAATATGCCAGCCCCAAATCTCTCTTTGGCATAAGGATTATTTAGGTCTGGTCATCTTTTTTTTTTTTTTTTTAAGATTTGATTTACTTATTTGAGAGAGAGAAAGAGCATGAGCAGGAGGGACGGGGGAGAGGGAAAGAGAGACTCTGAAGCCGACTCGATGCTCAGCGTGGATCCCAGGACCCTGACATCATCACCTGAGCCGAAACCAAGGGTCGGATGCTTGACCGACTGTACCACCCAGGCGCCCCTGGGGCTGGTTATTTCTAAGAAAGAGCAGACACTGGAGAAGCTCTGAGAAATGATTACCCTTTTGTGAGACATTCCCGTGTATGAGAGAACTCTCCTTTTGTAAGGGAATCCTCCTCTTGGTTCCAGGAAGAGGTGGATAAGGATATTTCTAGAAATGCTCAGCAGTGAAGAAAGTGAGGACTTAAATCTTCAAAACAGCCTTACCGCAGTCTACTGTGCTCTTCCTGATCAACCGCCCTGACTGGCCTGCGCCTCCCCTCAACATCTTCTCTCGTCTTCAGCTGGGCATGGTACATAAGGTGATGGTGCGCGCTGTTTCAAGGAGGGACTCCATCTCTCCGGGAGTTCTCCCAGGCGTGTGGGAGGCGTACATGATAGTAAACTTCTGTTTGTTTTTCTCCTGTTAATCTGTCTTTTATTAAAGGGTTGCCTCAGCAAAAAAATCTAGGAGGGTAGAAGGTAGAAGGAAAATTAATTTTCCTTCTCTACAGTATACACCAACACACACACAGACGCGGGCACATCACACATTCACGCTCATATACCATATACCAACTGACGTTAGTGTATATATATATATACACACCAACAAGCACAACCTCACACGTTCTCTTCCTGACAACAGGAAAACAAAAATACCCAGGTGTGGAGATCGAGTTCCTCCTGACTGGAACTGCAAATCTGTCCTCTTCTTTCTATTGCTAATTTCCTCATCCCTCCTAAAGATGGGCAGAAGTACAGCATGGGACCCCCCCCAGTCCGAGTTGGCTGAGCGGACAGGTGGGGAGCCGGAGTACCTTTGCTTGCTCCAGGCAGAACACTTCTGTGAAAGGATTTCAACGTGAAATGGAGATTCTCACACATGTATCCTCAGAAAATCAGAACTTGAAGAGCTAATAGATTGCTTTCCATTAAATGCATGCTCGACGTAAGACCGAGACTTCTCTCCTGGCAGATGAGCATCTGTCAAGAGTTTCTCGCCATCCTTGAAAAAACAAATGTCCTGCTTCACGTCTGGCTGGATTTCCCCTCCTTATACTCCTTGCCCCTAAATATACGGCCCACCCCAGACCTCTCCACAGACCGGCCTGCTGCTTGCTCCAACCTGCATTTCCTGAATTGTAGTTCCTCTGCTACTCCCAAATAAACCCAATTTTTGGTCATTTGTGCTGGCCTCAGTTTACCTCTGTATTTAGAGAGACACTTTTCTTTGCCTGCAAGTAAATCTCAGCCTGACAGCCATACTGATGTCCTCTTTGATTTCTGGAACACTCCTCTTTTCAGAAATCAAAGCTTTCACACTGACCAGTTGATTTGTTCATGACAGACACTACAGTCACTGCTTGACTTTTAGAAACAGTGAGAGCTGAAGTGGTTTCCCCAGTGTTCCAGGCAGACAATGGAGATAAGCAGTGAACGCTGGTCTCTTAGATGCCAGGGCTCATTTTTTTGTTTTTTTGTTTTTTGGTTTTTTTTTTTTTTTAAGATTTTATTCATTCATTTGAGAAAGATAGAGAAAGCACAGAGGGAGAGGGAGACAGCGAAGCAGGCTTCCCACCGAGTAGAGAGCCCTATGTGTGGCTCTATCCCAGTACTCCAAGATCATGACCTGAGCAGAAGGCAGATGCATAACTGACTGATCCACCCAGGTGCCCTGATGCTAGTGCTCTTTCTAGAGATTCTACTGTGACTTCAGCCAAGGGCTTCCAGACAAAAACAGAAAAGTCATGATCCAATCAAGAGTCCCTACCATAATCAAATGGGGCTGAGTCTCCTCTTGGAAGAAACACTGATGAAAATCTGTCATCCCAATAGCTTATTCCTGGATCTGAACAGTTCTTCAAGTATGAAAACCTCTATGGTCCCAAACATTAACATTATTTGGTCTAAATATGTAAGAGAAATAAAGGACCCATAGCTCAGGGGAACATAAGGATGGGGACCCTGTTCAGATAGGGAAAATCCCAAACAGGAGTATCTGGAGGGCCCAATGGCAAAACCCAGAGATGGGCTCCAACATGTCCTACAAGAACCTATTGTTCCTCCCACCCACACTACACACTGCTTGGTTTGATACCGTAACTCTAATTTACCTCACTTTGGTCAGACATTTGGGAATCCCCTACCCTATATCTAGACAAAAATTAATTCAGGAGTATCTAGTGAGCACTTATTATGTATACCACACTGTTCCCAGTATCAAGGGAGAGTGTCAAAGATTGAAGGAGACAGTCCCTAATCCCGAGAAATATCTAAGCTTGTTGAAAAGACCACACTACACCATCAGCCAATCTAAGTTGTACATTCAGGAAGAGAAGAGTGAAATCCAGAAGTGCCAGAGAAGTCATGAAATGCTTCGTGAAAAAAATGGACTGAGTTGGACCCCAATACCACGTTTTTACTCCTAAAACTAAAAAATTAAGCCTGGGTCCCCCACCTGCAGGGACAGCACAGGATGGTGGCGTGGGTGGTTTGTGGGCTCTCTCTTCTGTGCCTGGTTTAAATCCCGATTCCGCACATGTTTGTGGCTTCAGGAAAGTCATTTAATCTCCCCAAGTCCTAGTTTAACTCATCCATAAAATGAGACTAAAGGGCTAATGTGTGTCAAGGCTGCATTAGCGCCCACCACATAGCAGGTGCTCAATCCCTGGTAATTATCATTATCCAGAGCTACCTTGATAGGCTGAAAGAGGAAACTTTTCCTATATTAGCTGTAACCATCAAAATGCAGCAGATACTTCCAAGTTGTATTTCTAAGAGTAATTCCCACGCTTTGCTACACAATCAAATCACCTGGGATCTTCACACTACACGGATACCTGAGTCCCCCCCTCCATGTTCTGATTGAGTGGGTCTGGAGTGCAATTTAGGCCTGGAGACTTTTTAAAGCTCTTCAAGTCTGCAGATGCTGATGTCCAGCAAAGTTGGGAACTATGTTATGGTGGAACCCCATCTCTCCTTCCACAAGAGCTACCAGGACAGCCGACCAAGAATGAGGCATGGAAAGCACTTCTTCACATGGGTATCTTATTATTATACATTTACACTCTCTTACTATTATATTCTCTTGCTCAAAGCCCTTTAGAGAGACAGGACCAATAGGATGGGTGGATACAGGGGGTTAGATACAGCAAGAAAGAGGGAGAGACAGAAACGGAGGTTTATTATAAGGACTTGGCAATGATGGAGGTTGAGAAGTCGCCAGATCTGCAGCTAGCAAGTTAGAGACCCAGGAGAGCTGATGATGTCATTTCCATCCAAAGGCCAGAAAAACCACGTCCCAGCTTGAGGGCAGTCAGACAGTGGGAGTTCCCGCTTACTCTCTTCTTATCCGTAGGGGACTCGGACTTTGTGTTGTATTCAGGCCTTCCATGGATTGGCTGATGCCCACTCTTACCAGGCAAGGCCATCTGCTTGATCAATCTGTGGGTTCGAACGTTAGTTTCATCCAGAAACACCCTCACAGACACACATAGGATGGTGTTTGACCGAATGTTGAGGCACATGGCTCAGTCCAGTTAGCACAGAACATGAGCTAGCATGCTCACATTGAATCCCAGGCATTGAGCACTTTCCTGGGCCTGTCACGTGTGCCTGGTGCATTCCCACTGAATGAAGGCTGTTAACGTTCACGTGTCTCAGTTCTTGGCTCTCGCCCATACTTCAGTGGCACAAGGAAGAGAGGAAAATGGAGGAGAGCTAAAGACCTGAAGATAAACTATGATTCAATGAGAGCCAGTGGTTATTAGCTCTGATCCCTCAGAGAGAAAGCCCACGCATACCCCAAAACTGAACTAAACCAGAGAGAGAGAGCATTTTTAGCTTACCCTCTTTCCTTGTCTTTTAAGGCCAAAGTCACAGAGCAAAGGACCCCTGAATTTGACCATAATACTCAGAGGATATAGTTTGCTAGATGTATTCTGCCTATGGTCCTGGGTGCCCCAGACATCCTAAAACCCCTTCTTGCTCTTGCTGAACCCTGTGGGATGAGCTGCTGATGGCAGAGGGAACAATTCTTGATGTCCTTCCAAAGAGCAGAGCTGGTCCTCCAGGGACCATGGGCTCACCATGGCCCTGAATGTACCTATTTTGAGAAAGAAAGCAAAATGAATGGGAGGCAGATCCATGAGCTAATTGCTTTGAGATCATTATAATCAATATCAGTTGCCCCAGGCCAAGGCTGCCTTTGCCTTGTCAGGCTGCTGACATTCTGTGCTCGGTCGGCCGGCTCCTCGCTTCAACGTGATAACATCATTGATTTTCCTCCTGTCCCATTAAGGCCACCCTCTCACCTACCATGGGATATATGATGCCCATGCTTGTGGTTTGCTCAGCCATGCAGTCCATCGTGGAAAAGGCTGTGAGATGAGATGCTTTCCTTCGCGATTTCACACCCCAAGATTCTGTTCACAGCCTCAAAGATGCCCTTTCACACAAATCATACTGCCTGATTTCTCTAAGTGCCCTTTTCATCCTTCTCCATCTATTGACTTCTTAAAGGCAGCTGAAACATCCCCTGCCTCTTTCCTGGGCTCTGACGATGCAAGGCTTCAAACATGCACTGAAGGTGAGGAGCCTGCCAGTTGCTCTTGCCTCTGAACAAAGGGAGGTGTCGGGAAGACCTTGAACCTCGGCATCGGACAGAGCTAGGTTCAAATCATTGCTTCACCATTTGCAAGTGCTGTGACCTTGGACAGATTATCTTAACCCCATTCTGGACCCTCACAACCTCATCTTCCAGAAGGCGATTAATACTGCCCACCCTGTCACTTTGATGAGCTTTAAATGAGATTGTTTGTAGAAAACAAACACTGAGCTTAGTGACCCATAAGCATGTCTTATCCGTGCCTTTTTCTCCTGCTCCTTCCTGATAGACTGTGACCTCCTCCAGGTAACTCATGTCTGGGTTTCCCTAGAATCATATATGGCGTGGGGTGGGGCCGCCTTGGATGTTCGTGGAATTCAGGACTGCAATGCAGATAAACTTTTATGGATGATGAAACAGCATCTCAGAGGGATTCCTTCACCTCTCCCAGTCCGTGGTGATGATAGAAATGAGTCTCCTGTGCTCCAGCACGTTGACACCTTGTCTAATCCTTCTCTCAGTCTTGGTGCCCTCTGTTAGTTCCACAACAATCGGAACACAACCACAGTGCCGACTGAGTGTAGTGCTTGTTGCGTAACTTTCCCTCAATTAACTGGTCCCAGTCTCCAATTAATGGGTGACAGAGACTTCTGCCCTCCTCTGTATCAGCCCTGCCTCGTTTCCTGCGGCTGCCCCCAGACTTCCAAACACACCGCCACTCGTGGGTACCGAGGAGACGATGCTCGGAGCAGGAAGGGCCGACACAGTCCCGGCCCAGCTCACCTCCAAGTTACCTGCACCTGGGACCCAGGCTTTGCTTCCAGCTGCACTTGAGCTTCTGTGCAAATAACGCTTTCTGAGCCGAAATGCTTCCGTGTGCTCCAGTTGTAAAGATGAATCCTCTCTTCTGAATTCTTGTTCTGAATCTCAGCCCAGGGGTCAAGCCCTGATTCCCAAGGGCATGTCCAGCTGCTGCCAGCCAGCTGGTCTGAATTTCTAAGTGTTTCCCACCTGAGTTCTCAGGATTAGCTCCACTCACCTGCTGGAGTCCCTGGTGCAAGCCACCTGGCAGCACCTACTGTCGTTATGGACAGAACTGCTCAGAGGGCACTGTAAGGACCTATTTAGAAATTGTCCCTGCTCCCCAGGAGATTTACTTGGAGACAAGTCCCGGAAACCAGCTTCAGGTAAGAAAGCCCAGAGACAAAAGTGGGTCAGGCCAGGTGGAGGCATCTGATCAGTGGGGGGGATGCATACTGTCTCCCTGGTTACCAAGGAGTATGGGCCCCGCCCTTTGGGAGCCTTTTGGGCGCCAATCCCAATCAAGGTGTAATAGGCTGGTTCAGATGTCTACTAGGGTAAATTGTAACTCAATTGGTCACCTAGCATCCCTGTGGAGTTTCTTGTGTGTGTTACAATCTCATTGGCCACCCGTGTGTGGCCAGGCCCGACCGCATGGCCTTTGCCCTTAAAAGCTAGTCTGTGAAACTGCGAAGGGTCGCCCTCTCTTGTAAGAGGTTCGTCCCCTCTCTCGTAAGAGGTGCATTCGGTTAGATTCTTGATGCTTGGCGCGAAATAAAGCTTTGCTTGACCTTCGCTTTGAATCAGTCTCGCTCCTTTAATCACGGACCCATTATTGGGGCATAACAGGCATTTCTGTCCCCCTGGACTCTTCACCTCTGCATCGACCAGGTCTGTCCCTGAGCTCCTGCCCAGGCCCCAGCTCTTCACCTGTGCACACCCTGCGATGACTTGCCTTCCCCGATACTACTTTCATGTCTCAACTTCCCTTTATTTTACAAATCCCTCTTACTACATCACCAGGTGCAGAATACACACTGGTCCCCTTCATGGTAATTTAGCAACAATGACATTTCTTTGTATCTCCTCTGATAATATTTGTTTAACAAGTAAGGACCATGAAATGAAAGTACAAATACTGAAGTAAAAAGCAAAAGTCCTTTTTCGAGCCCCGCAAAATCCCACTGACCTTCTGACACGTAACTGATGTCAGTAATGCCATGTGAACATAGTCTGAATAACGCTTTCTATTTTTTTTTTCCTCCAGACTTCTGAATTTGTTGCCCCACAGCCACCGCTAGACCAGGTGTACAAACATGAGTATGAACAAATGTTTACTTGCTTGATATAGGAAACGCCACAGCAAGGTGACAAGGTTCATCAGCCTTCCTACTTCTGGATTTCTTGGTTTACCCTCACTGGTCCTTGGTACCTAACATTTGGTAATGCTATTTCTTCATTATTTCTGAGATTGGCATCCCTACCGTTGAAGCCTGGTGCTAGGGCATGTGGGGTTCTCCAGAGCAGAAACACACTCCAAGTTCAGCAGCATCCTGAAGCACAGGTCCCGAAGCCTGGCCTCAAATGTATTTCAGCAGGTGGTGTAATTCTGAGCAACACTCTTAGTTTCAACATTATGCCTTAGCAATCTTCTTTCTAAACTGGGAATGCACTTGGATGAGGAAGATAGTAGCGCCTTTACTCCTTCCTTCTTTCCCGCAGAACGGATTCTGATAGCTCACACCAAGACTAAAATCATTTCTGCTTAAGAGGTCCCAAACAACCCTGTCTACCACATTCTCACTAAACCCAGAGAGTCTGTTCCATGGCTGCTGTCTGCAGCAAATGCACAGCAGTCAGGGCAACAACAAGACCCTTAAAAGTCTCCCATCCTGAAGTACCTGGATGGCTCAGTCAGTGAAGCATCTGCCTTCTGTTCAGGTCATCATCACAGGATTCTTGGATCGAGCCCTGCATCAGGCTCCCTTGCTCAGTGAGGAGTCTGCTTCTTCCTCTCCCCCTGGCTCATGCTCTTCCCCTCCCCACCCCCCACCCCCCGCATCAAATAAATAAATAGAAGTTTCACATCCTTATCAAATCTAAGGGTCTTGGGTCCCTTGACCAACCATTTGGGCTTCTCTCGTCATTTTGCTCAGGCCAACCACGGATTCGCTTTGTCTGGATTCTTTATTTGCAATAACAGCAGTTACCCTAGATCAGACACTGTCCTGAGTGCCTTTCACATGGTAATTCACTTCCTGCATACAAGGTCCTGTGACCTAAGTGTTAAATCTGTACTCAAAAGTGGAAGCCTGCAGGCAAGTGTGATGGGACAGTTCACCCAAGCTTGCCAAGCCACCAGAGTCACGTTTGAACTCAGGCAGTCTGAGGCCAGCACCCATGTACTGGACCAACAATGCCAGAGCAGCTGTCAGAGACCAAGCTCTAGAAAGCCATCTTTGTTCTCCTAGCCAACCATCTCCTTGCTCACAGCCGGCAAATACTGATGAGCAAAGGAAACTTCTGGATGCATAGATTTGCTGATGTGCCACCAAGTGTCTTGCCACCTTCTGCCACAACAAAACAAAACAAAAACAGAGAATGAATCCTTCTGGTCTGAATCTGAAGTTCTAAGCCACTTGAGCTACCTAATAATCTAGAAAGAACATTCTTCAGGGCTAAGACGAAGGCATGTCTATTGTGTATTGCCTTGTTGTGCTTTCAACCCACGTGTTGATGACTTAGTGAAGTTATTTAAACCACTTGTTCATGGCAAAGAAAAATATAAAGTTGTTTTTAGAAGTAAGTTTGTTTTGATGTAAGAATGAAGAGAGCTGTGTCAGGGTGGCATCATGTCATCTGTTCTCAGCAATAAGAACTCAATAATCCAGCCACTGAGGGGTCCCACTGAGAGTTTACCAATAAAAACACGAAGAAGCAACTACAACAAGGGGACTTTTAGACTATAAATACTGAGAGTTTGTGAGGACTGACAGTGTTCCATTTTGGCAAGCCTATATTTTGTTGATCGAAAATAGCTCTCTAAAGACCTTGAGGGCAATTAGCTCTTGGAGGGCTAAAGGCAACTTTTTCATGAAGATCATCTTGCCTGGCAACGCCAGCACCCTCATCCCTTAGCAACACGTTCCAGCAACATCGGACCTTTACTTCTGTGCTGACAGCTGGACGTCAACTCTCCGTTGGCTAAGCCACCTCTCCTGGTACCAGCTCTCATAAAGGTACACAGCAATGCATTTGGACTTCACTCCTTTCATTCCCCTTTGCTGAAGAGCAGTGTAATCAATCTGTCACTGGTTTGGCATGTGTTGTTTCTCCCTTGGCTTATTCAGAGACATTATCCTGTATGCCATTGGCTTGTGAAAGTCCCACAGGGAACCTGTGTTAAATAAACTATTGGCAAAGACAATCTCAATCTCTGAGCATTAATTTGTCCCAAAACATAACGGTCTCCAACCAAATTAGAGACCACTGTGTGAACCTCCTTAAGACAAAGTACAGACCTCATCCTGGGGGACACATCATGAAATGGAAATAACAGCAGTACGGTTTGAACAGACAGCTCAAAGCGTGAAACCAACAAAGAAATGAGAATAAAACAATTTGTTTTGAGGACTTACTACGTGTTGGGCTCTTTGTCTACATTATGTTTTTAATCCCCATGACACAGAGAGATAGGCAATGTTCCCATTGTACAAGGAAAACTGGGACAAAAGACCTTCCAAGTTACAGAGCCAGGAGTGGCAGAGCAAGTATTCCTATGAAGGTCTGTTTAAAGCCAAACAGTTTTAAATCTAAACATTGGGTAATTCTGTAAATTATGTAAATGGTGTAAGGCAATCCAAAAAGAATGAGCTACACCTTTGTCTCACTCCCATCTCATTCTGCCTCTCCAGAAGTTGGAAAGCAGGCAGACTCCCACAGAGACTCTATGGGGAACCACGGGAAAGTGTCCAACCAGGAAGCAGGACCTGGGAGGGTCCTGGCGACTCTAAGAAGTTGGGATGGGCAGCCTTCTGCAGCCACTGAGTTGCTTTATTTGTGTTGATTACCAAAAGCTTCTTTGTGTTCTGCATTTCTTCTCAGTTGCATGTCTGTAGCAGGGGCTCTGTTTTCTTTATTGGGTCCCCACGATATCGAACGGAGTGTTTCATGTAATAGCCAGCAATATTGGAGATGGCGTTAGGAATACAACAAAGATAAATGCGATGGAAAAGAACGAAGGTATTTTCAGCCTCTTTAGCTCAACACCTGCCAAGTATTATCTCATCTGATCTTCAACTAGGAGGTTGTTAATATAACGAAACTAAACTGGAAGATGAGGGAACTGAGGTAGACAATGGAAGAGATTGTGCCCAAACCGGACAACTCTAATGTCATAGAGCAGACGTTTTGAAACAAGCTCTGCCCAGTGTCAAAATCCACACCCAACCAAGACGGGCACTGCTCTCCTCCCTGTGGCCATTTTCAAGGGCATCTGTTAAGGGAAACATGCAGTGTGGTCTTATTTCAGCATGAGGAGTTGAGGACTTCAAGTCTAGATTAATAGTCTTCATCTTGAATGTTTAGCATCTTAGACCTTCTCCAGCTCTTCTATTCATTGTCTTTTAAGGTGATAGTTCTGGTGACCTTTAGAAGGGCTCCTTCTCACTGCACTGAATCTGTTTACCACCTAACCACTCGTTTGTTATTCATTATTCCTTTCCCTGTGTCAATTCTTTACCTTGTGTTCTGTTTTGTTATTTAACCTTTGTCTCTTTGTATTCCCTATTTCCCATATCATTTAGAACAGTGCCTGGCACACGGTCGACATTCAATAAATATTTGAAATGTGCCTTGCACACAGTATATTTTCATCGAATTAAATATATTCTGCCTCACGCAATACTCTCCTGTGTGCACACAGGAGAATCTATGCAGGAGCTAACCTATTTTTTAAAAGAGAAATTTGAGACTCAGCCAGGGGAAATGTATGCCCTTGGACCGTACAGCTACATAGCGGCCTCATAAGAACCTACACCGAGCACCAAGCACCCCGACTCCCAGTCCAGTGCTCTTTCCTTCCCTTATGCCACTAGATCACGTGGTATGAGTAGTAGCTGGGTGAGATAAGGGCAGTTGGCATCTTTAATCTGTCTTGGAGTTGAATCCTCAAGCCTGGGAACACAAATACAACCCAAGAATCCAAGAAGGCTTCCAGTAACCCTCTCAGCCAAGGAGCCAGCAAGTGGAGGCTGAGGACCAGGGCTAGGAGAACTTCGAAGTTCTCTCAAACAGCTCTGTGCTTCTGGGTTTGCTGCAGAACCGCTTTCAGAACGAAAATGGCCTGAGGGCTTGTGCCCAAAGGGATGGCCAGCTGGAGTCTTCCTGAGTTAGGAGTAGGGGAACTTGCCGCCTGAGTTAGGAGTAAGGGAGCAGGGGGCATCGGCCAGAGTGGATAAAGGAACACAAAAATGGGTGCAGGATAGGCTGAATTGCAGTGGCTCAAAGCAATGTCGGAAGTTCTCCTAGAAACGTAGGAGACCTATGGTGTTTCCCGACAGGGAGCACCTCGGGGAGGGAGCACCGTGGGACAGGCACCCTGCTTCTGCCATAGTCATTGAGAAAACATCGAACAGTCCATGAACACAGAGCAGACTTTTTCGTATTTTAGAGAGGTCAAACAGATATGGCGAGGGTTTGAGAGTGCAGGGAAGAAAGGGGATTCTCCCTCTACCCAAGAATCCTTGGCTGAGACCTCCCGGTAATCAAAGACATCTTAACAGGAGAAAAAAAACAGAAGTTTATTGTTTTTAAAAAAGGAAATAGATACCCCAAATGGAGGAATGTGTCCCCAGGACCGCAAACCCAGACTGCATTGACGCTCCACCTCGCCCAGCAAAGGGACCTTTAGACCATCTAAAATTTCCAAATCAGCACTAGTCAGGTGATTTACATAAGAAGACCTCTGCTATTCCCTCTCCCAAAAAGGAGGCCTGAAACAATCCTTTCTTTTCACTTGCTAATAACTTCCTCTACCCGTCCCTCCTTCTGCCTACAAAAACCTTCCCTTTAGTACAACTCCTTGGAGACACGATGTATTTACTAAAATGTTGCTGGATCCATGAATCTTTGAATAAATCCAATTAGATCTTCGAAGTTACTCAGTGGAATTTTTGTTTTTAAACAACATGTACACTTCAGTAACTCCCTGAGCTGGCCAAAGCTACCGCCTACAGCTATCTTCAGCTAGATACAAAAGAGAGGCACTGGGGCTAAGGAGAGGCTAGCTATAGGATGGTACCAGAAGAAGCACAGTCCACAAGGGTAAGTTTTATTATGCAGATTTAATTCTACTCTGCTCCATTGATGAGAGATTCTTGTGATTCAGAGTGGTCCTCTTTTACTGAAGAGAGAGGGAGACACTCACAAATGGAGATTTCCTTTATAAATGTAAATTTCGCTTACAAAAGGGTAACTTCCATTCTGTTTTCTGAGCTTCCTTTGGGTCTGCAGCCTCTCAAAATAATCAGCTCAAAATAATCCTTATGCCAAAAAGACATATTTTGGGAGGTGTATTCTGCTACTTTTCAGAAGCATTTCTGTTATTTAGTTCTAAGGAGTAATACGACCACCCAGAGACATCCGGTACATCCTGGGGTGGGGGTAGAGATAAGTGATGGGAGGGGAGGGTCCCAGGAAGAAAGGCATGGAATCCAATTTGGGTGAATATGTGTTTTTTCTAGGGTAATGCATCAGATCATTAAGTGAAAAGGTATTTTAAGTGACACCTATGGTGAGCATTTTTAGGGGGATCAAACAATGTAATAAAAAATTAGACAGCACAGTGACTTCCTAAAATGGATCTTCAAAAGGGTACACATAATAGAAGCAGAATTAAAACAAATGAGGCCCATCTAGCTTTCTTTCCCGAACACAGTTGGAATAATTAAGGACAAAGGTAGTATGATAAGCTATTACACAAAAAAAAAAACAGGCAGAGGCACTTATAGACCATTCGTTGTCTCCCCGGAATTCTCTTCTGGATTCCCGCTGATGCAGGCTGGCCAGATCCAAGAACCCAAGAACCCAGAGACAGTCCCGCAGGACTAGCCTAGAGGGTCCTGGGCTTCAGGAAGGATGGAAATCAGATGCAAGCCGGCAGGAGGTGAAAGCAAAGTTTCCTGTAGATACATACAGAAAGAGAGATACAGACGGAGTGTCTGGGAGACTAGGAAAGGGAAAGAGCATGGAGCAGGAGTCTCCTCTTTGTTTGGGGTCTGGGGTTTTTATTAGTGATCATGTTCTGCTGCACATGTCCTCTTAGGCTTCTAGGCACTAATTGGTCAGAGCTGAGACAGGATACAGGTGTCCTTCGTAAGTCATTCCTTCCCCTGACGTCAGGGGTCATGGTATCAAGGTGTTTGGAATCAGTGATTTTGAAGGACGTTTAGGACCTCCTCACCCCATCACTCCTTTGATGTTATCTATTGTGCTGGAAGATATCATTATATTCTGTCCCTTACGGGGAGAACGAATGCTATTTGCATAACAAGCCTTGTGTGGAGTGGGGGGGGGGGGCGGTGCAGGTCCCAAGGAGAGTCGGAGAGCGAATGGGGAAAACAGCTGTTTTTATGGGATCCCTTTGGTTTCCCTGTCTCATCATGACACTGCACTGTTCTGATCCCAAGTGTCCCTCCACCTTTAACCATTCTTCTGCTGAATTCTTTCTGACTTCTCTCTTTCCTCCCAGACATATCTGGGTTCTCCCTGAGCTAAGGCTTCAGTTCTTTCTCTCCTGTGACACAGGTGACATGATATCTTAAAACATCATGTCTTGTAGATCCAAAAGCCTGGCGTTACCACTGGCCAGCCGGTGAGCCTGGCCAAATTAGTTAATCTCTCTGAATCCCACGTGTCTCATCTTTAAAAAGAAGTCACACAATATCTGCTTTGTAAGGTTGTAATAATGATTACACAGAGATGGCATCTTGATTCCTGCCACCATGTGGGCGCTTCAGGATATCAAGCTGTCCCTAGCAGCCTTCTCTTACTTCATCTCAGCCTCTGCTAACTTCAAATAATCTTTTCTGTCCACAACTTCTTAGCGCAGCACAGTCCTGTATTTTGATTTTTGTTGTGATAGAATGCACATAACCTAGAACTTACATTCCTCGCCATTTTCAGTGTACAGTTCAGTAGTGTTAACTCTACTCACATTGTTGAGCAATGCCCAGAACGCTTTTCATCTTGCCAAGCTGAAACTATACTCATTAGATAACTCCTTTTGCCCTCCCCCGCAGCCCTTGGCAACCACCATTCTGTTTCTTGTTTCTATGAATTTGTCTGCTGTCGGTACTTCCTATGAGTTAAATCGTACAGTCTTTGTCTTTTTGTCACTGGCGCCTTTCACTTAACATTTAAGGTTCATCCATGTGTAGCTTGTATCAGAATTTCGCTCCTTTTTAGGGATGAGTAATATTTCATTTTACGTATCTACCCCATTTGTTTGTCCATGCGTATCTACCGACAAACACTTGAGCTGCTTTTACCTCCTGGCTGGTGGGAAGAATTATAGAATGCTATGAAAATGGGAATACAAAAATCTCTTGGACGCCCTGTTTTCCATTTAAGGGGTTTGCCACGCCCAATCATGGTAGTGTTGGATCATATAGCAATTCTATTTCTAATTTTTTGAGGAACTGCCGTGCTGTTTTCCATAGTGACTACACCATTTTACTTTCTCACCAGCTGGGCAAGGGTCCCAATGTTTCCACAGTCTTGCCAACACTTGCTAGTTTCTGGGTTTTGATAGTAAGTAGCCATCCTATGTGGCATGAGGAGGGTGATAGATCATGGTCGTTTGATTTTCATTTCTCGCATGATTAATAATACTGAGCACCCATTCTTACGGCTGTTGAACATTACCATATTTTTATTAATGAAGTTTTACGTCATCACTTCGAGTAAGGTGTACTTAAATATATATTCACTTTTAATCTTCAAACATCCTTTCCCCAATTTCCTGTTCTTTGTAAATTTCTTATTTACCCAGACCTGAAACATCACCTTCATCAAGTGTCAGCAAGGATGTGGAGGAAAGGTTATCCTGGTACAATGCTGGTGGGAATGTAAATTGGTGCAGTCACTGTGGAAAACAACATGAGGTTCTTCAAAACTTAAAATAGAACCACCATATGATCCAGCAATTCCACCTCTGGATATTTATCAGAAGAAAATGAACAGACTAACTGGAAAAGACACAGGCACCCCCATGTTCACTGTAACATTATTTACATTGGCCAAGATATGGAAAAAACCCAAGTGTCCATCGATGGACACATAAAGACAAAGTGACCTATCTATCTGTCCATCTGCCTGTCTGTCTGCATGTATGTATCTGGGTATCTATCTACCTACCTATCTATAATGGAAAATCAGTCAGCCATAAAAAAATAATAAAATCTTACCATTTGTGTCAACATGTGTGTACCCTGAGGGTGTTAGACTAAGTGAAAAAAGTCAGACAGAGAAGGACAAATTCTTCCCATATGATTTCACTTATATGTGGAATCTAAAAACAAGCAAATAAAACACACTCATAGAAAGAACAGATTGGTGGTTGCCAGAGGCGAGGGGTAGAGATGGGAGATATGGGTGAAGGAAGGTAAAAGGTACCAACTTCCGGTTATAAAATAAATAATTTGGGGGGATTGTCATGTTCGGCAAGGTGACATAGTTAATAATACTGCATTGAATATTTGAACATTACTGAGAGAGTTTCCTAAAAGCTCTCATGACAAGGAAAAAGGTCTATAACTATGCACGGTAATGGATGTTAACTACATTTATTTCGGTGATCATTTTTGCAACGTATACAAATGTCAAATCATTATGTTGCACGTCGGAAACTAATGCAATGTTGTGTGTCCATTGTACTTCAATAAAAATAAAGTAAAAGGCATTAGATACAAAAAAGAAAAAGAAATTGCTAAATATCTCCCAGGATCTGTGCAAACGCCTTTCCCTTTAGCAATAGGAACCACTTGAACTTTAGCATGCTACAAGTCTGCCCAAATAAATACTGCATTTGCTAGCTACCCGGCCCCCCAACTAGGTGCGACCGTATGACGCAGTTCTGGTTAACACATGGAAATGATGTTTACAACTTTCAGATTATACCCTTAAAAAGAAATTTTTCCTGTCCTTTGCTTTCTCCTGTTTCTTGCTGACAGAAATGTCATGACATGTGTAGCAGCCAACTTTGACCCAGAACCACCTTTTATGTGAAGTCTTTCAATGACTCTGTGGTGGAAAATATCCTACAAACTCTGGAGAACCCCCCCCCTCCCGCCTTCGGACTATTAAATAAGAGAGAAACAAAATTTTACTGTATTTCATTGTAACTTTAGGTTTCCTTAGTATAGAAACTTAAGCTAGAGGGCCCCACCCCTAGAAAAGTCACAGGCATTATGTTTAGGGTTGGATATCATGTATGATTTCCTAAAAGAGGTGCAAAGAATTAGAGACATTGCAATGGCTGGCAAGACCCTGGGAGAAGTCTGTTTTGATTTAGTGAGTTTTTATCTCTCATAAGGTAAAGCAGTTTAGACAATAGTTAATACATCCCATCTACCATTAATCTGCTGATGTTGGAGTAAATTAGACAGCGGTTGACCCCCATCCTCCTGATGTCACAGCCTGGAAGGAGGTGGGCCAGCCTTGAGGCAGTGTTGCATGGCTGGACAGGTGTGGAGACATACATAGGTGCTCACGATGAAGGGAGCAGCACCGCACACTGCGATGGCCTTTCAGTCACGTGGTTTGCATGAAGACCTCCACCAACCTATTATTTTAACCTCCTCCCTGAATAAAGATCTTGACAAGCGGACCCAGGGCATTTATATTGTCCAGATAAAGCCATAAACATATCATCCACCTTCAACCAAATCTATCTGGGGAGGGGGGAGGATTATCCATTTTATGAGATTTTCCTACCCTGTAACAGGGATGAGAAAATGGGGGGTAAAGTAGTGATAGCCCTTTCTTTCCTTTCTTTCTCTCTCTCTTTTTCCTCCCTTCCTTCCTTCCTTCCATCCTTCCTTCTTTTTCTTTTCTTTCTTTCTCTCTTTCTCTCCTTTCTTTTTGTGACTTGTATAAAGAAGGAATGATTCAGGTAAAATATGTGAGCCCAGAAATAAACCCTTACATACACAGTCAAGTAATATTTGATAAGGGATCTGAGAATACTCAACAGGGACAACATAGTCTCTTCAATAAACGATGTTGGGAAAACTGGATAATCACGTGCAGGAGAATGAAGTCGGACCTCCATCTTATACCACTCACAGCAATTGGCTCGAAATTTATTTAAAATTTTAAACATAATACCTGAAATGATAAAACTCCTACAAGAAAATATAGGGGAAGAAATGTTCTTGATATTGGCCTTGGCAATGATTTTTTTTTTATTTATAATTCCAAAAGCACAGGCAACAAAAGTAAAACTAACAAGCTTCTGTGCAGGAAAGAAACAATGAATAAAATGAAAAGACAACCTACTGAATGGAAGAAAATATTTACAAATCATATATCTGATCAAGAATTAATATCCAAAATATATAAGAAGCTCATACAACTTAATAGTAAAAAAAAAAAAAATCCAATTCAAAATGCACAGAGGAACTAAATAGACATTTTTCCAAAGAAAACATACAAATAGCCAGCAGGTACCTGAAAAAGTATTCAACATCAGTAGTCATCAGGAAAAAATAAAATAAAATCATAATGAGATGTCACCTTATACCATCATCAAAAGGCATGGGATATCAAGTGTTGGCAGAGATGTGGAGAAAAAAAAAGAACCCTTTGGAGGCAATGTAAATTGGTACAGACATTGCAGAAAAGAATATGGTCATTCCTCAAAAAATCAAAAATAGGACTTCATATTATCTAGTAATCCCACTTACTGGTATAGACCCAAAGGAAATGAAATAGTATATTACAGAGTTATCTGCACTCCCATGCTTACTACTCACAATAGCCAAAATATGGAAACAATTTAACAACATAAGTGGCTGTCTTAGATGAATGGATGAAAAAGATGTGACGTTTCTAATGATGAGAAAGAAGGAAATCCTGCCATTTGCAACAACACAGATGGACCTCGAGGCATTGTGCTAAGTGGATTTTAAGTCAGATAGACAAAGACAAATACTGTATGATTTCACTTTTATGTGAAATCAAAAAGCCAAACTCATAGAAACAGAGACAGAATGGTGGTTGTCAAGGACTGGGGAGGGGAGTCATGGGGGGATGATGGTCAAGGAATACAAACTTCCATTTATAGGATGAGTAAGTTTGGGGGATCTGATGAGTAAGTTCTGGGGCTCTAATGTACAACACAGTGATTATGTTAGCAAGACTGTTTTACGTACTTAAAATCTGGTAAAAGAAAAGACGTTAAATATTCTCACCACAAAAGAAATGGTAATTATGTGAAGTGGTAGGAGTGTTACCTCACCCGATGTGTATTAATAATTCTACAACATGTAAGTGTATCAAATCATACATTGTACACCTTAAACTTACACAATGTTATATGTCAATTGTATCTCAATAAAACTGGAAAAAACCTGTATATTTCTTTTTGTATTAGACTTTATTTATTTATTTGAGGTAGAGTGCAAACCCCAAACAAGGGAGGAGCAAAAGGAAAGGGAGAGGCAGACTCCTCGCTGAGCAGGGAATCCAACACTGGGGCTCCATCCCAGGACCCGGGATCATGACCTGAGTCAAAGGCAGACGCTTACCCCATTTCACCACCCACATGTCCCCAAACCTTCATATTTCTATATTTCATCCAACAAGATGCAGCTGTCCTGAAAAGTAAAGAAATCCCCAACTCCTTCCCAGAACAAGGAGATACATGGTCCCAAATGAATCACATTTATCACCACCTACATTCGACGTCTCTCAAATTCTGCCAGTCTCTGCTACTGAAGGTTAAAATTATAAAGTTAACTTTGAATGACTTGGGTACTATGCAAAAATGAGAAGAGAATGGTTTGCTTATATATGCACATCTTGTAAGAGAAATCTGTAGTTACCAGAGTCCTCCTCCTCTGTAACTGGTCACAGCCCCCTCCGGAACTGACATCTGTGTCTTCCTTCTCGCACTAACCATTCCACGTTTCCACTTCCTTCTGCCAGAACTTCAGCCGGGTCATGACCCCTTCCCGAGGACGGCTGTGGTTTATTCGTCTGGCTTCAGTGGAGCGGAAGGACTTTGAAGCTAAAGAAATCAAATAGCTTTAAAAAAAAAATGGAAGGGCGCCTGGGTGGCTCAGTGGGTTAAGCCTCTGCCTTCGGCTCAGGTCATGATCTCAGGGTCCTGGGATCGAGTCCCGCATCGGGCTCTCTTCTCAGCAGGGAGCCTGCTTTCTCCTCTCTCTCTCTCTACCTTCCTCTCTGCCTGCTTGTAATCTCTCTCTGTCAAATAAATAAATAAAATCTTTAAAAAAAAAAATGGAAAAACTTAGAAACAAAATAATTTTTAAAAATCTAAAGAAAAAAGAAAGAAAGATATCAAACAGCTGTGTACGCCCGTCTTGGACGGGTCATACACACAGACGTTGGTGTTGCGCCTGAGGAGACACGAGCGCCGAACCCACAAACATGAGACGAGTTCTCAGCACGCTCAGAGGACCACATAGGAGCGCCACCCTCTACCATGAAGGAAACTGTGATGTACGATTTAACTGCAGCCAAAATACACACCAGACACTTTTTCTCACCAACAGCCCCTACCCCATTATCAGGACAGACATGCAGGGAAGACAGCCGCTGCTCAGAATTTTAGGGATTTACCAGAAAGAACAAATGTGTCTTATCGTGTGGGCTGGGTCACGCCATTCCTCAATGAGCGAAGTGATTCACGGCTATGAATCACCCGTGACATCTGTCTGTAGAGTCTGGTAAGCTGCTGTGGATGGGGAGGGAGGCATGCCCTGCGCTGTTCAGGTCCCTGTGTGTCAGGGTGTGTGTGGAGGAGGGGGGTCCTATCAGTATACACTACGTTTTCATTTTAAATAGTTGGGAATGAAGAAAGAAAACATGCCAAATGGAGTTGAATGCTCAGATTTAATATTCCTTTCCATCTCTGGAAAGGAAAGGAAAGGAAATTCTCTGATGCAATTTTCCTTCCATCATAATAGAGAGATGTTAATAAAATCTGACTCCCGAGCCTTCCTCCGGACTTTTACTGAGGCTGAGGGCGTTGCTTCGAGTGGATATGCGGCACTTTGTCTAGGACATGTATTTCTGTTTCCTAGGCCTTGGGATTCATGTCATATACAATCCCACAGAAACAGCGGGGATCGTCTGAGACCACAGGAGAGGTCACATCAAAGCCGTAAGTGGCCGTGTTAGGTTTTTACGTAAAAATCACTTCCAGGCAAAACTGAGGGGAGACAGGGTTGACCACAGTCAACTCGCCCACAGGCCTGCCTGGAAAGCTTAGGCTAAGCCTTTGCCTTCGCAGAGTTTCTAGATCATCTTTTATAAAAACAGAGCTAATGCAACCCAACTGTGAGGGTTGTTGAGTTAGTTAAATGAATGGACATCCATGAAGTCCTGTGACACCAGGCTCCAAATGTGTCGGCTTTTTTCCCTTCTTTCTATCTTCCTTATCAGCAGGGGCAAACCCTATTCTAACTTTTTTTTTTAAAGTTGGTCATCAAAGAAAAGTTTCCGATGGTCATCAAAGAAAAGTTTCAATGAAAAAATATATATTATAAAGTACTTAACACCATTCACTCAAAAGCTGTCAGCTAGAAGCTCTGCCTTTTCATGACCTTCACTTTCATCCTAATTTTACCCATGAGCATGAAAGTAGAGAGACAGTGAGAGCGAAAGAGAGAGAGAAAGACCAAAACAGTTTCGGAGAACTTGCTCTTGTCTTAGTAATGGAAGAGCTGATCCAAGCCCTTAAGCCCCTCCTAAATACATTTGGTGTCTTTGCTTCCCACCACCTGCCCCCACTTGCCCTGAAGGGTCTTCATACTCGGTGCTCTACACCATCCTAGACAGACAGTGAGCACGTAGGTGTGGGGGAGGAGCTCCCTGAGAGATGTTCATACACACACACCCCACCTCCGAAGCCCAAGGCAGAGGGCCCAGAAGCCCTTTTAAAGATAAAAATGTTTGTTTTCCAAGTTCACCCCAGCCAATTCTCATGGAAGCTTCCAAATGCCACGAGGATGGTAGGAACGGGCATGGGCGGCCGAAGTGCATCAGGCTGCCTCTGCAGACCCACTGGGAGTCTAGAGCCCCAGGGATGTTGGGGACCAGCTCTGCAGGTGTTAGCACCAGACAATGGTGTCACCTCCCACAGATGTGGCATTCTACAGGAGTGTAATTTGAACAGGTCTTGGTTTGACGGGGGGGGCGGGGGGGGATGTCTGGTTATATTTTGTTTAGTATTTGAAATCAGGTGGTCCTTACTTATATGTCTCTGTCTGTGTGTATTGGTGGTGAAAAATGGGATCAGAATCACCTTGAAGACTTTGTCAAAATAAATCCTGAACTTTCCCCTACCAGGTCTTAAAATGCCAAGGTTCTGATTTGTCCATTGTTGTGTAGTGGACATAGTGTTTCAGTGAAGAATCCAGGGAATTCTGACATGCACACACTCCAGCTGAGAGAATCCGTGATCAAGTATTGGCAAGGCCATATTTATTTACTACCAAAGTTTCTTTAGAAGTAGAAATTTAAAGCACTCCAGAACCTTCCATACAGAGCAAGGGCATTCAGTTCACAAGGGTGGCCATGTTTCCTATTCATTTTTTTATAAAGGATTTTACCCATTTATTTGGGAGAGAGTTGGGGGGGGGTGGTGAGGGGTTGTGGCAAAGGCACAAGGAGAAGCAGGCTCCCTGCTTATTCAGGCTTGATCCCAGGACTCTGAGATCTTGATCTGAGTCAAAAGCAGACACTTAACCAACCAACTGAGCCGCCCAGGTGCCCCTCCTGTTCACATTTTCTACCACAGCCTACTTGACATCTTCCCTTCCCTTTCTTTCCCTGTTCTGCTTTTCCCTGTTCCTCTGTTACCCATTTCCTTTCTCCATTTGCCTTCCTCCTCTTAGCCCCGGTGGACATTTGAGGGACTGTCAGCATAGCATTAGGGAAGTGGATTATTTCAATGCCCTCCCACTGCGTGCTCCTCTTGAACCTCAGGTAATACCTTCACTGTGACGCTGTGCACCTCCCCGTGTTTCCCACAGTAGGACAGCAAGGCTCGCACCAGAGTCTGCCCTCTCCTCTTTGGTGACACACTGTGTTGTTGGGGCTGTTCCCTACCCCCTTCCCTCACCCTCTGCTCATCTCCTTTCTGGGGGCTCCTGCTTCCCCAGGCATCCCTGTGGAAAACAGCGGTTCTCAAACTTCCTCTGGGTCCCCTGGAAGGATTGTTAGAGCAGACTTCAGGACTCCGTCCCCCAACTTTCTGATTTGTAAGACTAGGTAGCGGCCTAAGAATTTGCTTTTCGAATAATTTCCCAGTTGCTGTTGGTTCAAGGACCACACTTTTGAGAACCACGGGTGAACAGAAGAGAACAGAGGGACCAAACTCACTTGACTTCCATGATGAACTCAGCCAGGGAGGGCTGAGTCACCCAGGCAACTTGTTTGCTTTCTTAGAGGCTCAGTATCCTCAGCTGTAAAAATACGATAATAACCTCACAGAACTATTTTAAGGAGTAAACAAGATATTGTCTTTCTGGCTTTCTACGTGAGAAGCAAAATTTATTAAATGGGATCTGAAGCACTGAGCTCCCTTCCAGCCATGACTAGCCACGCAGGTTGTACTGGCCACCGACACCCATGCCATATGGTGTGATTAGGGATGTGAGTAACCATTTCAGCGCACAAAGTCTCAGGATTCGCTCACCTTCCCCTGACACTCCGTCTCCCTGTCAACTGTGTAGTGCAAACAGGGAAGGAATGAAAGTCACTTTCATCTTCCTGGTCCTTCCCCTCCCCGCCTCACTCCTGCCGCTCCATCTGGAATCCTGTAGTTCATTCCAAAGGGCACATTTTGTCCTTAGAAGGAATGTCCAGGGCTTGCATTCCTGGACTCAGAAGAGAGTGTGGTCTAATGGGTAGGAAGTGGGAGCGGTGGGTGGTGGGTTCTATTTAAAGCCTCCCCACTGACTCACTGAGGTATCCAAGGGAAATGGTTTCACTTCTGGGCCTTTGGGATTCCTCTTGTTAGAGAGAGAAGCAATAATGCCTTCTTAGCAGGGTGCTTCTGAGAGCAGAGAAGTTGGTGTTGGAGAAACCCTTGGAGCTGGGGAGTTGAGTGTACATCAATGTGGAGTCTAGAGAAGCACATGCCTCCTCCATCTTCTCGGAAGCTTTACAGAATGCTTATGTCCAGCCAATCAGGCAGCGCAAGACTCCATCCTGAGCCACAGAGAGATCAGCAGTTTGGAAATGTTCAAGAGTATGAGAATTCTGTAAGTGCTCCTGCTGCATCAGCATCCCCCCCTCCCTCCCTGAGGTTTGGGGCAAACAAAAGTGGGGAGCAAGTGGGAGCTCTGGCCCAGGACTCTAAATGTAAGATGTCTGTCTGTCACACCTGCGGAACCTTGCACCACTTCGAGTATCAAACTCTGGTGATGCCTGCACCCCTTCCAGCTCTTTGACACCCCAAGGTTCTAGAACCTTGAGCCCTGAGGTCTCATCCAGTGTGACCAAGAAGTCAATGAAGTCAGTGGAGACTAGCTCTTGGTTTCCAAGAAACAAAACACGGCATGCCCTCAGTCTTCGCTTTGCCCCCTGGAGAGGTACCTATACTGTCCATTCACTACCTCATTCAGCTTTTTTGAGTCCTTGCTTGCCTTGGGCTGGGAAGAAGGACAAGACAAGGTCCTGCCTTCCAAAGGCTCACCTCCAGCAAGAGCAGCAGGTCCTGGAGAACGACCACATGAGAGCACATACATGAATTCATTTACCTTTTCAGCCATCTTATGAGGTAGATTTATTATTATTTTTTTGCACAATTTAAAGTTAAGTGAAAGTGAGGCATAATAAATTTCCTAATGTTCCCAGCGCTAGTTCATGGTGCTTAACATTGTAGAGTGTTAGATTCTACAACGCTCCCTCCCCAAAGACACTTGATCTGCCTTAAACAATCACTAAGCTCTCCCCTAACAGAGAACAACGGCCGTTACCTAAAGGAATGATGTCATGGATATCAGATGGGATCAGAGCCCACTGCTGAAGGGCAGACACAGGCAGAGTCAGGAGAGGAGGCGGGACGTGGGGGCAACCTCGTGTGTCCCATACACAGCTCTGGGCACTGATGAGCCGTGGAAATGGGGGCAAACAGGATCTGATTTTGCCCTTTACAGAGGCTGCTTTGATAGCCCTGTGAAGGATGACGGGTTGGAAAAGTAAGATTCCCAGGCACTGATGAAGTGCTATGGGGAAGGGACCAGTGAAGAGATGATGACAGGAACCCAGCAGAGAGACACAGAAGGCTGGAGCCAAGCCCTTGCCCCTCTATGTGCGACATTTTGGTAACTAACTGAGATGCAGAGAAGCCCACAGGGTATATACTCGGAATTCTGTGACTATCAGGAGACCTGCCTGAGCCCCTGACCATGATCCTTGGGACCACATAGTCGGTAGGCATTTGAACAGATCAGGCCCTGAAGGTTTGCGAATTCATAAGAGGATGTTTCAGAAAAGGACCTGGTCCTCAAAGCTTTGAGGGTCAAGGGGATTCTGATCTCCTTTGGGAAGGACCTGGATTCAAATTTCTCTGGAGTCTCCCAAATACACATCCTCTAAATCGAAGGAAGAGCTACCCCTCCAAAACAGGCCTTGGACGCTGGACTGTCAAGAAGAGTAGGGTTCTCAGACACCAGCTGTGGGAAGAGAACCAGGCACTCCAGGTACTGGTGCTTTCAGACTGGATGGTCTGAGGCATGGGGCTCAAGAGAACTGGGGCCACAGCAGCCCTCTAAGAAGACCAGGCTTGAGTCCAGCCCGCCCAGCAGAGCCCAACGGGAGCTGCGTGGTAACAAGGAACACATGACAGAGAAGTGACTTCACAGAGCCATCTCATCAGAGATAACACAGGCCATGCTGAGGCCTTGAGGGGCCCGACAGAGGCCAAGAGGATGTGGAAAAAGTGAGACGTGTGCACCCACTTGTGAGCAGCCGCGTTGACTGTAAAAGGGATCACAACATCAAAATGATGACATTTCCTGTTCAGTTGGGAAAATTGGAGCCTGGTTTCATCTTTACGTCCACCAGAAATTCACTTATCTCCTTCAGCTCTCACCCTGGCCGTCTTCTCTGACCACGACTCAGAGGGGGACAGGGACCGTGAACCACGTGCTAAGCGTGGGAGGTGCTGGCCGGACACCACGTGCGTTCCCCTTAGTGACAAAGACAAGGAGACCAGGAGATGATGGGGCTGGATTTGCAGACCACCCCGTATGGTCCCTCCCAGTTAAAACAATCTCTCCTTTGTGTCTTTCTCTCAGCCCCCACTCCTCCGTCCACAGATTTTATCCCCTCCCTCTCTTCTCTGTTTTCTCTTGCTTATAAAATCTAACTCGCGTGAATAACGTTCATATGGTCATGAATACAGTCAGTTCTTTGTCATCTGTGATAATGAGAGGCGGGTCACGTGGATAAGCCCACTCTGCAAACACTATTCATACACATGACTGAGGAACATTCCAGTCCGACGAACAGTCTAATATTTGGTTTGGGCTGCACCCTCTGAATCGCCATTCGCTCGTTAGCACAAAGGGCACAGAGAGGTGAACCAGGCGAGCCTTGGGAAGGACGAAAGGACCAGAGCCCCGGCGAGAGAACAAACACCGGCCAGGGCTCCTCCACTGAGCAATGGCCTGCGTGTGCGCTAGACTTTGTTGGTCTGTGTGATGAAGGCCGCAGTGGTCTGCGTGGATAGCAGGGCTGGGGACAGGTTGCAGGTTGTCATAAGAGAAGGCAATCGTTTGCCAGAGGTTTGGAGAGACTGAGCCTGCTGACCAAGCAGGGTCAAGATCTCATGTCCACAGTGGCTCAGCCTGCAGGGGCAGGGCAAGGACAAGGCAAGGACTTCTCCCCAGGTTCTGCTGTCAGTTCGATTCCCTGCAGGGGGTCCTGCCCTAAGGAGACCCTCCTGGACATGTACAACCCAAGACTGGGCCTGAGAAGAAATGGAAATTAGCTATGCTCTAACACCCAGAGATGAACACCACTAACATTTTGGTTTATTATTTTTATTCTCTTTTCTAAGGTGACAGATGACAGATGATGGTTAGATAGATAGATGGATGGATGGATAGACAGATAGATGATAGAAAGATAGACAGGCAAATACAGAAATAGAAGTTACATAGATATAGAAAGTAGATAGATGTTTTATCTATAGCTTTATATTTTATATTTTACTTACATAATCTTTAAGCATTTTTATATCATTTGGTTTTTCTAATGTATATAACATTTAATTTTATGCATGTATAGTCATCTATTAAATTTCTATATTATTGAGATATTCTTTCTAATTCTTTGCTTATTATATATAATAGTGCAATGAAAATCTCCCTGCATGGATATTTCTTTGAATCATTGAGTTGTTCCTTAGCAGAAATTCCTTTAAAAATGAATTTCAAGAAAAAAAAATGAATTTCAGGGTAAAAGGGTACAAAGCTTTTTAAGGCTCTTGAATCAATTATCAAAAATTTTCTTGCTTGGGGCGCCTGGGTGGCTCAGTGGGTTAAAGCCTCTGCCTTCGGCTCAGGTCATGATCCCAGGGTCCTGGGATCGAGCCCCACATCAGGCTCTCTGCTCAGTGGGGAGTCTGCTTCTCTCTCTCTCTCTCTCTGCCTGCCTCTCTGCCTACTTGTGATCTCCGTCTGTCAAATAAATAAATAAAATCTTTAAAAAAAATTTTCTAGCTCATTTTCATGGCTCTTCAGAGGTGGTGGGCTGCTTCGGGAAACATGTGTTTCCCTGGCACTGGCTGCCAGAAACTCACTGAGGTGAATGCTATTTGCAAACGTCTTACCTTCCGTGAGAAGCATGTGGCCACAGCTGTTGATGCTGATGCTCTGGGTGAAGAACGGAAGGGTTCTGTGGTGTGAACTCCCAGTGGGAATAACAGACAAGGTTTCCTCATGAAGCAGGTATTTCTACCCCTGGCCAGGTCCACCTGCTCCTGAGTGAGGGACTTCCTTGTTACAGACCAAGGAGGACTGGAGAAAGAAAGCACTTCTCTGTGGATGCCAGTCTGAGGGTTCTCGATTTGGTCCTTGTAAGAAAAGGGGGAGATGGATACTCCTGGCCTCACTGGTGCTTCTTACCTCATCATCTGGGGCCCAAAAGGCTGGAAGCAACCACAGACCTTTCAGTCTCTCTAAGATGTTGCTGCCCACCAGTATTTTGTGAGAAAACCCCTTAAACAAGGAAGGTAAGAAACCTATGACCAAAACAGCCTGGATTTCGTGTCTTGTTACTCAGAGAGTCCTGCCACACCAGCATGGGTGTATTGCTCTGAAGAACTGTGTACTCAGAAAAATAAAGAAGAGGTGCAGAAAATCCTAAAGTTTTGACCAAGAGAATGAAGGGCCAAAGAACAATGCTAGAACTGGATTGCTAAGAGACAGAGTCCTCTCTGTCTTCTCTAACGGGTTTCACCTCTGAGCCAGTCAAAGAGGAGATGTTCAAGAGTAACACAGAATTAAGATCAGCCATCAGAAAAGAGAGAAAAGTTTTCTAGATTAGTGGCAACCATTTATACTTGGCTGGTGGTATAAGTAGCAAACACTTGCCACCATTAAAAGTTATGTTTCACCCTGGGGCAAATAATACATTATATGTTAATTTTTTAAAAAGTTATGTTTCATAATGATTAGAGCCTTACATAGGTAAAAATGTGATAATTCAATGTTTTATTTATTTTTTAAAGATTTTATTTATTTATTTGACAGAGAGAGAGAGACAGCAAGAGAAGGAACACAAGCAGAGGGAGTGGGAGAGGGAGAAGCAGGCTTCCTGCTGAGCTGGGAGCCCAATCCCAGGACCCTGGGATCATGACCTGAGCCGACGGTAGATGCTTAAACAACTGAGCCACCCAGGTGCTCATAATTCGATGTTTCAATTAGGATTTCTTTGCATTTATTTTGCAAACATTTGTCCTCTGCTTATAGAACTCTCAATTTAAAATGCTGCCCAGTTTTCTATTGGAGATTCTTACTTATTTATATAAGCTATTCTTTCTCTATGACCTATTCTTATGAGCTGTTTCTGCGCTGATTTTTTTTTCTTCATTTGTTTTTGGTCTTTTAATTCTGTTGGTGATTCTAATATTGAAGAGTTTTAGTTTAATTGTGCCCAAATCTTTGCTTTTACTTTGTCATTTCCTCTACACTTTTATGTTTATATTCCCTTCTCCACTTTAAAGACTAGAGAATATGTATTCATAGTTCCTGCCTGCTTTGTTGTACTTTTTATATTTAACTTTATAATTCATGTTGTGCTTATTTTGCACATAGGATGAGGTGAGGATCTTACAGGAGATCATTCTCCAAACTATTTATTGACTAATCCATTGGTTTGGGATGTTTCCTTATCACATATTACATTCCATACACACAGTACACACCTTGATGCATCACCCAGACTCCCCACTCAGGAATGAAGGACTTATTCCTCAGCTGTAAGAAGATAGCTCTCCGTTGCCAGGTCTTTCTAGAAATTGCTTCAGCAGAATGAAACTGTCCTGCCCTGGGTCATATCTCCTTTTGGGGCTAGACCTCAACCAGGGATTGGTTGATATGGGACCACAAAGATCCCTTCTCCCAACTAAGGAGAATTCTGAGGACCCTCTCAGCCCCACAGCTCCCCGGTGGCTGAAACCTGTGTTGGGATTGAATAATAGCTCAGTTTCTCTCTTTGTCTGATTTCACTTCCACCCCCTCCTTCCTTCCATGCTGATCCTAAGAACACTCCGTAACCAACATCATGCAACCTGATCACCATCTCAAAGTCCCAGGAACACAGCCTGTGAGATATACACACATAGCAGCTCACAGTCTATAACCTACAATGCCAAAAGTTCTGAAAACTGAAAGATCTATTGTGAGTTCGGTGACAACATTCATTTGGGAGAAAAACATGCCCCTTATCACTAAAAGGGTGTTTATAGTTTTGATATATCCTGCCCAATGTCATTACAGAAGGATCAGTGTATGTGATTATGGGGTACTACTGGTCCAGACCCCACTGAAAGTATTAAGTATTATTTAGGATACAACCAAATTACCTTTCTAAAATACAGATTTCAAATTCCAAAACACATCTAGCCCCAAAAGTTTCAGATAAGGCATCATGGACCAATACAGAATGTATTTTGAAACTTACTTTGATGCAGGTGTCTTTTTAATTGCAATATCATCATTAAGCATTTTGAAATCTAATAAATTAAAGTGTCTCCTTCAGCACTGTTATTCTTTTACAACAATTTTTGTTATTCCCACCCATGTTACTCTTTGAAATTAACCTCAGAATCATTTACCAAGTTACCCACCAAACGGAGATTTTCACTGACTTAATATTAAGCATAAAAATTAATCTGAAAATTAGTATCTTCAAAGTGTTTAGCCATCCCATTTAAGAACATGAGAAACCTATCCCTTTGTTTAGGTTTGCTTCTTTATCTTTAGCTGGATTTGGGGGGTTTTAAAATTTCTTCAGATAAACCCCACACATACTATGTTGGGGTTGTGGCAATGACTTAACATGAATTGTTATTCTGAAAGAAGCTAAAACCTTTTTCTCCATTAATTCTTCTAACTGGTTAGTTACTATTTGTTTATAGAAAAAAATAATTTCCTCAAACCTTTACTTTCTATTCCTCCCTGAACAGATGGAATGTTTGCGTCTCCCCCACAAATTCATACAGTATTGAAACCTCCCCCACAATGGGACGGTATTTGAAAATGAGGCTTTGGGAGACAAGTAGGTCTTGAGAGCAGAGCCCTCATGACTGGTGGGATTAGTACCCTTACGAAACAAATCCAGAGTTCTCCTGTCCCTTTTTACCATGTGAGCTCATAGGGAGAAGACAGCTGTTTATGAACCAGATAGTGGGCTCCTACCAAATGCTGAATCTGCCAGCACCTTAATCTCAGACTTCACGGTCTCCAGAGCTATGAGAAATAAATGTGTGTTGTTTAAGCCTCAGTCTGTGGTATTTTGTTATAACAGCCTGAAGGGACTAAAACATTTCCTTTCTGAAATTACATTAATTCTAAGAAATTTTCAATTGGATTTCCTTGAATTTTCCCTATATTTACTTATGTCATCTGCAAATAATGATAATTTTGTTCTCTCATTGAATATTCATGCACCCTCTTTCCATTTTCTACCTCGTTGTTCTGGACATTATGTTCATGCCAATGTGAAATACTGATGGCAGGGGCAGAACTCTGGTCAGGTTTCCAGTTTTAATTGGAATTGTCCCTAGTGCTTCACCATTAAACATCATGTTGGCTGATTCTTCAAGACACTTATTCTTAATCATTTACAGAAATATTATATCCTTAGCTTTCTAAGAGTTTCCTTTTCTTCCATAAGAAATAGGTTACATTGTATATTTTTATATCTGCTGAAATTACTCTGTCTCTTTTGAAATACTGCGATGAAGTAACATTCTAATCGATTTCCTACTAGTAAACCATTCTTGAATTTCGGGATAGACTGTTTCATTGTAGTGGGTGAGTTGCACCAACTCTTTACAGAAATATGGATTTTCACATACATTTTTATAACTGAGATCAGTCTACTGGTAAAGGTTCTCAGATGTGAGGCAGCAGAATCGTCACCCGGGGAACAATTTAAAAACGAAGATCACACAACCCAGAAGCCATGACAGAAAAGAAAGATAAATTTGATTTTTGAATAATTTTAATTCTGTAATAGAAAAAATGCCCCCTAGCCAAAAGACAAATAGACATTTGTTAGAAACAGAAAACTGAAGATTAATTTCATATTTTAAAAAGTACTCTAGCAAGCAATTACAAAAAGGAGAAGAAATCCAACAGTAAAGCGAATAATTACAAACAGGTAGTTTGGCAGGGGTGGGGGCGGGGGGCAACAACTGTAAGTGGATACAATTTGAAACTGTTCCCAAACTTTTTGATCAAGAAATACAACACAAAACTAAAATAGATATAATTTTAAGTCTATTAATATAGCAAAATTCCAAACATTTGATGACACCAGTCCCAGCAAGGATATGGGAAACCAGGCATTTGTTCCTTTTTGTTTCTAGAGAAGAGCTTGGCAAGAGCTCTCAAATTAAAAATCCATGTACTTTAGATCCAGCAATTTTGCTGCTAAGAATTTACCATTTGGATGTGTTCACAAAACGCATGTAGAAAGTGCAAAAGAAAACCAAAACAGCCAATATATTTATCAATCTGTATTAATTTTAAAACATATCCCTTTGATGGAATAGTATGGTGCCATTAGAAAGAAACAGATTCCTGAGGGGAGTCCTCCTACACTGTTGGTGGGAATGCAAGCTGGTCCAACCACTCTGGAAAACAGCATGGAGGTTCCTCAAAAAGTTCAAAATAGAGCTACCCTGTGACCCAACAATTGCACTACTGGGTATTTACCCTAAAGATACAAACATAGTGATCCTAAGGGGCATGTGCACCCTAATGTTTATAGCAGCAATGTCCACAATAGCCAAACTATGGAAAGAACCTACATGTCCATCAACAGATGAATTGATAAAAAAGATGTGATATATATATATATATATATTATGCAGCCATCAAAAGACATGAAATCTTGCCATTTGCGACGACGTGGATGGAACTAGAGGGTATCATGCTTAGCGAAATAAGTCAGTTGGAGAAAGACAACTATCATATGATCTCCCTGATATGAGGAAGTGGAGATGCAACATGGGGGATTTCAGAGATAGGAAAAGAATAAATTAAGCAAGATGGGATTGGGAGGGAGAAAACCATAAGAGACTCTTTTTTTTTTTAAGATTTTATTTATTTATTTGACAGAGAGAAATCACAAGTAGATGGAGAGGCAGGCAGAGAGAGAGAGAGAGGGAAGCAGGCTCCCTGATGAGCAGAGAGCCCGACGCGGGACTCGATCCCAGGACCCTGAGATTATGACCCGAGCTGAAGGCAGCGGCTCAACCCACTGAGCCACCCAGGCGCCCCCCATAAGAGACTCTTAATCTCACAAAAAAAACTGAGGGTTGCTGGGGGGAGGGGTATTGGGAGAGGGGGGTGGGGCTACGGACATTGGGGAGGGTATGTGCTATGGTGAGTGCTGTAAAGTGTGTAAACACCTGGTGATTCACAGACCTGTACCCCTGGGGATAAAAATACATTATATGTTTATAAAAAAAAAATTTAAAAATTAAAAAAAAAGAAATAGATTTCTGTGTACCGATAGGGAAAATTTCCAGTATAAATAATTAAATGAAGGAAAGCAAATTGAAGAAGAACAAGTATATTCTGGCCCCTTTTGTAGATATATTGAAGACGGATAGGCAAATATATATACCGGTATGTGCATCTATTTTGTTGTTTATACAAAAAGGTAATCTTAGGGGACAGGACTTGGATAAGATGGCAGAACGAGAGGGGGACAAGGATGCTTTTCACCATGTCCTCTCTACACTGTTCCAATCTTCCATGTTCCTTCTATTAAAATGTCATATGAGCAAGAATTTTCTAAGTGTTTCGAAGTGTGTTTTCTTTTATATACATTTCTATATTAATTTGACAGTTAGAATTTAAAACCATATTCCTGGTCTCCAACCAAAGATTCTGTTCCAGTGGGAAGGAGTGGGGCCCAGGAATCTGATTTTTTACATGTATTCCCAATAAATTTTATGTAGGTAGCCAAGAAACACATTGAAAATCTCAGTTCTGTAGCTATGCTATTTGTTTTTACCTCATTCAGATATTGATCCCAAGGTTAACCTGGCATAATAAACAATCTGCATGGCGTTGGAGGAACTTAAGTGTTGAATCACTAAATGATGCCCTGAAATTAAGAGAGCACTCAATGTTAACTATACTGGAATTAAATGAAAAACTTAATAAAAATAAACAAATAAATGGTTTGCATAGCTGTCCTTGGCTTTCTGTTATCTGAAAAGTTATATAGTATCAGAATTATCAATTCTGGACAATTTGGGGAAAAATTACCAATAAAACTAGAGTCTTTGTGGAAATAAGCCTCTATACCTTATTTATTTTTTTCCAAAGCTAATTTTCCCTTTTAGTCTTCTATTTATTTTTTTCATCACATCGAGTCAATTACATTTTCAGTCCACATTATTCAGATTTTCAAACTTATTGCCTTAGAATAATGTAAATGAATCTCTAATAATTTTCTTTTCTACCATGTCCATTTTATAGCATGTTTCCTCTCAATTTCATTATTGAGTACTCTCTCACTCTTCCCTGAGTAACCTTGATCTATTTTATACATATTTTTAAAGAAGCTGCCCCTTGAACTTTTTAATCAGCACTAATTATTCTGTTTCTATTTTCTAATCTTTATTTAATATCTGATTTTATTCTTATTATTTATTTCCCCTATTTTGCTTAAATTTGTATTATTGCTTTTGAAACTGGGGACGCCTATGCGGCTTACTTTGTTGGGTGATGGACTCTTAGTTTCAGTTTGTGCCCTGATCCTTGATCTCTGGGGTCTTGCAGTCAGTCCTCAGGACTCTGTGCTCACATGGCATCTGCTTGAGATTCCTTCTCCCTCCCCTTCTGCTGCTCCCCTGCTTGCGCTCTCTCTCTTTCTCTAAAATAATTTTTAAAAATCTTTGAAACGTAATTGTCATTCACTCTTCCCTATTTAATCATGAAAGTATATAAATTACTGATCTTGACTATACTACTTGCTTCATATGATAATTTTCTTCTTTTTTTTAAGATTTTATTTATTTTTCAGAGAGAGAGAGAGTGAGTGAGAGAGAGCACAAGCAGTGGTCAGAGAGAGGCAGAGGGAGAAGCAGGCTCCCACCTGAGCAAGGAGTGTGATGCGAGACTCGATCCCAGGACCCTGGGATCATGACCTGAGCCAAAGACAGACACTTAATTGACAGAGCCACTCCAGTGTCCCTATATGATAATTTTCTAAATCACTCTGAGCATTAGTTAATGATCTGTAGTGATAATTTTATTTTCCCTTTAGGTCTGTAGTTATTTCAGAAATTTTAAAGAAATTATCACATAGTTAAATGTATTTGTTTGTTTTAGTCAATTAAAGTCTGATGAAACACCAGAGTTGTCAGAAGATGTAATTATGTAATATCTGTATTTTGAAGTTTTCTTTGTGTCCTTAAAAATCCTGTATTTGTTTGGTGAACATTTTACGTGTATATTCTACTTTCAATAGATATGTATTAATTAACTTTTGTTAAATAATATTTACTATTTAATCCTGCTAAATAATATTATCTATCTTCATCCTTGATTTCTGGTTCCCTAATCTTTCAAAATATGAGAGAGACGTGATAAATTTCCTTTCCTACAAGTTTATACCTATTCGCTTCTGTGTCCTTTATTATAGATATATTTTTTTATACTTGAACTCAATTTTGCAGTCTTTAACTTATTAAAATACATGCTTAGCATGTTTTAGCTACTTCATGTTAATCATGAGGTTGTTCAGTGAATATTCACTTAGTGTTCACTCTGTTCAGTAACAGTTGACAGAACCACTCAATATAGATCTGCCCAGTAAAATGAAGCACAATTCTGCTAGGGTCTGATTCTCCACTTCCTCTTTCTTCCTACCCAGATGCAGTCAACTGGCTGGAGCCACAGCAATTACCTTGTGAGCAGGAGGGCAGGACCAAGACCTGTAGATACATCTCCCAAGATATAGAACACCCAACTACCTCTGGAATTTTTGTTATAAGAGAAAAAGAAATCCCTATTGTTGGATATACTATTTGTGGGCTATTGCATGCTTGCAACTGAATACAATCCTAATTAATATGTCTTTACATCTACTTAATATGTCTTTGCATATGACTACTTAATATGTCTTTCCATCTACTTCAGATTTTTCCAAAACATATTTGAAACCATAATCTTTTAATTATAAAAGTAAACACCCTGCACTAATTCTCTATGTAATAAAAGAAGTTAGGATACTATTAATTATCTTCATTTTCCAATCTTTATAACTGAAATTTGTGAGATCAGAATTTTATTTTGGTTGACTTTTTACATTAAAATGTTTTCTATCATTTTACTTTTGCACTGAATTTTGTTATCATAATTTTAACAATTATTTAAAATTAACATTTTTGCTCCATGTTATCGGTTTACCCTTTAGTTCTTTAACGGCTGAATTTGTCTGTTCATGGGTGACAGCGTTTGACTCGCCTTTCGAGCAGCTGTCATATGTCTTTAGGCACATTTTGCTAACATCCACATGAATGCTATTTTTCTTTGAAATCCTTCCATGATTAAAAATGCCTTTCTTTGGTCTTTAAGCATAAACACGTTAGACGATAACCTTTGCTATAACTATAAGAACTCTTGCGTTCACATTTTTCATCAAAACTCTACCTGTTTAAAACTTTCTTATGAAGTTTTTATAAAATATTAGGAAGAATAGTCTGAGGGCAGCACAATTTTTTTTTCTTTGTTAGACTATATAGATGTATTTTTAATTTAAAAAAAAAAAAAAACAGTTGCAAGAACGTGTTACCTATCAATAATGGATCCCAGAAGATGGTAAGCCCCTTGGATCACAACTCACGTGATTGTGGCAATGATGATGATGCTGGTACTGATGATAATGGTGATGATTTTAGCTCAGGAAAGTTTTCTTCCATGTATCTTTCCTTATTCCTTCTTTTGTTTTGGTCTCTTTCTTCTGAACATTGCTTGTCTAAAATTGGTTTTCTGTTCTGTCTCTCATTTTTCTTTTTTTTTAAGATTGTATTTATTTATTTGACAGACAGAGGTCACAAGTAGGCAGAGAGGCAGGCAGAGAGAGAGAGAGAGGAGGAAGCAGGCTCCCTGCTGAGTAGAGAGCCTAACTGTGGACTCCATCCCAGGACCCTGAGATCATGACCCAAGCTGAAGGCAGAGGTTTTAACCCACTGAGCCACCCAGGCGCCCCATGTCTCTCATTTAAAAAAAAAAAATTTTTTCAGCATTTATGAACACATACATTTGTCTACAATATATCCCTGTGAAAAGCCTTTTATATATCTGTGAAAATCTTTTCACAGATATCCCTACACCACAATTGTCTCTATCACTGACTTGATGCTCTGTATTACCTATTCCGCTCATTACTCTCCAGGCATGTTTTTAATTCTTCCTTTGCTTTTGTAGTTTCCCAGAATTCTTCTCCTGTCTCTGTCAGATTCTTTCTCATGTCTGCGGTCATTTCAGAGGCCACTTGGCCTCATCTCTCCACTCTTGCGTCACACGCTCGCTCTTTCTCCTATTTATGGAGAACACAAAGAGAACATGGTCTGGGTATTTCCTTCTCTTCTACATTTGCTTTTTTTCACACATTCATAGATTTATGAACGACCAGATTATTTTTTTTATTGACTTCATGTTATCTTTCTGTTTGTTCATCCTTGACTAATGGAACTGGAGGATTTATTTTGCCTCCTGAGTATTCCCTAATGGGCTGTTCTTTCCAGACATTAGCAAATAATTGACTGATAACCTTCTTTTCTGGTTGCTGTAACTTGGAATCTGAATCATCATGGCTGCTTTGATAGAAAAGTGGAATAAGGTGAGTCAAGTACAGGTTTCTTGCTAACACACCCTACCCGGAAACTCTGCCTTTTTCTTAAGGGGAAACCCCAAGATATGGAGATTCAAATGACAGATCACAAAACAATTTTTCTTGCACTTAAAAGTGATTTAAAAGATAAGCCAGTAAGTTTGATTGCTGGTACACTATACCCAATCTGTAGGAGGGAAGCGATACAGGAGGGTGGTTTAAGTAGGTCTGGGGTCTACTTGGGTTTCTGCCTCTTACATACTTCCTCACGGTGTGTAAGAAGACCCACACCTGTGAATCTCAGTTCTCTCATGTGTAAAATGGTGCTAATTTTACCTACCTCAGAGGGATACTGGGAAAATTAGATAGTGTATAGTATGTTGTATGCATCATATTATTAATGTATGTTAGGCATTGTTAATGCAGAAACTATATATGACTAGTATTCGAGAAAATATAACAATGATAAATATTTTGTTAGCTGCACAATATTTTGTAAGACCTGATATTCTCCATTTTTATTTCTTTTTAAAGAAACCTTCTGTACTAATTTCTTTCAAGTATCTTGTAATCAAATTCCTAAATCAATACATTGGCACTTTCTAAAAATAATTTAATTAGCTTTATTCACACAAAAATGCATAATCACAGGCCCATTGCCAGCCACTAATCCATCTGAGTAAGTTAACAAGAATATGGAACCATTTCAAGAACCACTGGATGTTTTCATAAGGAACACAATTCGATTTCGACTCAATTTTACATAGTGATAAGTCGCTGAAGAGGTTCGTGATAAAGTCTTTTCACAGACTAAGAAAGGCTAAAATGTTATCCAGAATTTTATTTCATTTTTATCAGATGAAAATGCTTTCACTGTTGACATTTTTGCCAGCTTAAGTTCACAGAAAGAATGTTTTCAGTTAGTTACAAATACCAAAATGGATCGTCATCTGGAAGGGAGGAAAATGGGGAACCAGAGACCTGGGGCGCCTACGAAGAAGTTCAGGAAACAGCACTTCCTTCTCTCCCGCCAGCCCTCCACATACACTTGATCTAAGATACAAAATTTGAATATGCTTCTTCAGATTAAAAAATTGAAAATACTTTTAATAACTGCCTGCTTTATAATTAAGCTGATTTCTTTAAAACTTTGTGGGAAATATTTATATTGAAAACCCTTGGGGCACCTGGGTGGCTCAGTCGGTTCAGCGTCTGCCTTCAGCCCAAGTCATGATCCCAGAGTTCTGGGATGGAGCCTCACATTGGGCTCCCTGCTGAGCAGGGAGTCTGCTTCTCCCTCTACCCCAGGTTCTGCTATCTCTCTCTCTCTCTCTGGTATTTGTAAGTAACTGAAAAATAATAAATAAAAAGACTGGAGGGGATGGAATGCCTTGTACCCTTCCCCCAGGGTTGAGCAGCCTTTGGAGACAGCAGGAGAGGTCCTATTCCTGAGGCCACAGGTGTTAGTTACCCTGAACTTAGGGGAGCTGCAGAGTCAAAGTCCCTTTCCATCTTTCTGCTCAAGGGAGCCACCTACTGTGTTGCTTTCACGTTGTTCACATCCACCCTAGGTAAAAGCCAGATATTTGGGGGAGAAATTCCATTTTTAATGATTCAAACATTTTAATCGCTTCATACATTCTCAGAATGTAAATGTATCCATGACTTTAAGAAAGGGGGTCCTTCTCTCTGAAGTGTAACAAATTCTCAAAGAAGACTGTTTGACTAGATATGAAAAAATGCTAGAAGGTACTGGTCACTAAAAATCTAGCCAAAATAAAGGGAAAAAAAAAAGTCTTCCCAAGGATGAGGTACGCTAACGACTAGGGATGGAGCCACATCTAACGGGAGCCACGTTCTTGTATTTCACAACTGGCCATACCTGGACGACCCACTCTTCGGAAGATGCCGTGGGGTGTTTGATGACCACCCTCCAGGTAGTCTGAAACCCCAGATAGGAGGCTCAAGTCAAGCCAGCCACATCGAACTATGTGACTTCACACAAATCCATTTATTTCTCTGAACCTCAAGTTAAGCATCTTAAATGTGAGCGCAATCATTAACTGAGAGTCCCAGAACCATTTGTTTAAATAATCACAGGCATATGAAAAGATAAAGAATTGGGGTGACCCCAGAGTGCTTCTGAGGAACCCTATGGCTCTGTGGGACTCTGTTTGCAAACTAGGAAAGCGAATGATTTTTTAGACAATCTCTAGACCAATGCTCTATGGTTCTAAATGGATATGTTAACAACAGCAATAACCAGAGCCCTGTGTCTCCATCTATATAAGGGGTTCGTGAGGTCCAGCACAATGGAAACTGGTCCACATGGTGTCACTCTAAAGGTGAAAAGAAAATAACAGAGAAAAAAAAATTAGCTCTGCTTTAACTCAAGAGTCAAACAGAGAAAAAGGGTCAGTATTTTTGGATTTTTGCCAGAGCTCCAGCCTCTCCTCTGAACTGCCCATGCAGGACCCTGAGCCCCTTCTAAGGAAAAGAGATGGAATGTGCCAGAGCACTCACTGACAGAAATGTTCTTCCACCTGAAGTCTGTAGGATCAACTCGGGCTAGGAGACTTCTCTGACAAAGGAGAGAAAAAATGTGTAGCATAAAGTCTTTGTCCTCCGAACAGGTTTGTCCTGTTGGTTGCTTTGTGAACTAATACAAATCAAATAGAGCAATGCCGTCAAGCCACACTGGATTTGATAGTGTCAAGGAAGACTGGATGGGGAGTAAGTGTGCAGCCATTTTACAAAATCAACGGATCATAAAAGCACTGTCATTCCTGAGGCAGGAGTGTCCACAGCCACTCCTCACACTTCCTCCCCCAGCTCTGGCCTCCCAGCCTCCCTCCCTTCTTATCACACATCCTGGGAAATGCAGGGAATTAAACAGTAGTTCCTGACTTGTGATCACAAAAGGCTTTAGGATTTTTTAAGCAAGACTTATCTTTTTTTTAAAAAAAATATTTTATTTATTTATCTGACAGAGATCACAAGCAGGCAGAGCAGCAGGCAGCGAGAGAGGGGGGAAGCAGGCTCCCCGCTGATCAGAGAGCCCGATACAGGGCTCAATCCCAGGATCCTGAGATCATCACCTGAGCTGAAGGCAGAGGCTTAACTCACTGAGCCACCCAGGCACCCCAAGCAAGCCTTATCTTCAACAACTCAGGTTCCATTACTTTGCTTTATTTGGTCTTGACATACAGCTGTTTCCATATTTATCCTTCACATGTCCAATTTCCCTAACTTTTCAGGGATACTGCCCATCTTCAATGGGTGCCTCTTTGATAGTAGATGTATTTTCTGTTGCATAACAAATCTTTCCCAAACTTAGTGTCTTAAACAATAAATATACATGATCCCACAGAGTTTCTGTGGATCAGGAATTCGGGAGCTGGGTGCTTTTGGCTTGAAGTCTCCCATGAGGCTGCAGTCAAGATGTTAGCCCAGGGTATAGGCACTTGAAGCCTCATCTGAAACTACAGAACACCCTTACAAATGACTCACTCACATGGCTTTCGGCAGGAAGCCTAGATTCCTAATGGCTGTTGCAATAGCACTGCCTGAGTGTCCTCACAACATGGTTTCCCCTGGCATGAGTGACCTAAGTGACTGAGATCAAGAAGGAGGCCATAATGCCTTTAATGATCTAGTCTCCTAAGTCATACCATCCTTTCTAGAAAACTCTATTCATTTAGAAATGGTTTATTAATGCTGAAGCCGTGTCCAAGAGGGGAGGGTGGTAGGGAGGGGGAGAGGGGAACAGGCTCCACCCATCTAAGGGAGGAATATCAAGAAACATGTGGACATATTTTAAAACTTCCAACCTCTCTTTAGGATAGTCCAGGATAGAAAGTGGAAACTTCAAAAACGAATTACTGCAAGGGTAGTAGTTCAACTGACAAGAGAATTCTCTGTAGGACTTTGTGAACTGGCAGTGACACTACCCATAAATATTGGTTTATAGATCATTAATGACTTGACAATGAAACTGGAAGCCAACGGATCTTTGATTTAAGGTTAGCAGGAGAAGACACTATGGGTATCGTTGTAATGCTCTTGTAAACTAATGGAAAAGTTAATTCAGACATTTTCAGGAACACACCTGAAGTCTACAAGAAATACACCTTAAAATTTGCTGCTATGATGAAGCAGGAATGTCAAAGGTGCTAATGATCAGATGGCCAGATGCTAATGAAGGCGTTAACACTTCCACCATAGCCAGTGGTGAAGGGAATCCATGACGGCTGCAGTAATCTCTTCTTTGAAATTATTTTCATGATTTTGCCAAATTTTACAATAATTCTGGAGAGAAAAGAAGTGGCAAACATTGTACCATTTTCATTGTGTGTGTCCGGGGTATAGGGTGAAGGAGACCAAAGTTTCATGTTAGCATACAAGACCAACAATCCATTCTTGCCAAAAGTCAATAAATAAAATTCCATCAAACAAGGTCTTTGTGGCACAGAGGCAATCGATCGACTTGTCTTATTTTTTCCCCCATTTTCCAAAAGTGTGTTTCAACAGCATACAACTATTGCTCACGCTCCCCCTCCCCTCACCAAAAATAAAAATAGTAATAATAGCAATAAAAAGCTTTTTTGGTGAAGCCAAAGACATTTACACTTCTTATACCAACTCTTTTTAAGCTCCACTGACAAGAAAGAGACTTGTGTATAAACTGCCCAAATAAATATGCCTCCTCCTTACCCAGTGACCCAGTGTGATGGATTAAATACTAAGCAAGAAAAAGTAACAACTCTTGGCTGACATTCTCCATGCTTTCTGGCATTTCTCTCTTCATGGGGACTGTTCATCTCCCCTCCCTTGAGCTCTCTAGCCTCGAACTCTGTACTGCAGCTGCGACTATCTGTACCTACTGGGCTCCTGTTCGAATCTACAAAGTGTGTTCTGGACACAGTGAATCTTTTGCCTTGGACAGGTTTTGGTTTACTTAGCCCCTACCAGCTGAGAAAAAGGCTGCAGTCTCTAGAGTTATGGGACCGTAGAGAATTTTATGAAGGGAAGAGACTCTTTTTAAAAATGGGTGTTCTCGGGGCACCTGGGTGGCTCAGCGGGTTAAAGCCTCTGCCTTCAGCTCAGGTCATGATCCCAGGGTCCTGGGATCGAGTCCCGTATCGGGCTCTCTGCTCATCAGGGAGCCTGCTTCCTCCTCTCTCTCTGCCTGCCTCTCTGCCTACTTGTGATCTCTCTCTGTCAAATAAATAAATAAAATCTTAAAAAAAAAAAAAAGTGGATGTTCTCCTGTTATCTCTGCAGTTTTACTCTCCCAAGGGAGGCCCATGAGCTAGACAGTTCTTATGGCCAAAATCTCAGGCCCCACTGCAGACCCGTGAAAGCAGAATCAGGGCTTTTAAAGAAGATCCTGCAGGTGACTCCCTATGTGTACTTAAGTTTGGGAAGCAGTGCTCAAATTATTTCAAACTCAACAACAATTGCATTCCAGATAAACAAAAAAGCTTTATACAGGGCCTTGGCGATCAAATGGTTCCCCTTGTTGGCCTACGCTGACTGGGAGTCTCACTCTGGACTCATCCTGCAGGGAAAAAAAAAAATTGCTGGATGCAAAGTTTCCCGTCCTAGTGGTTCACCTCCACGTTTGGGAGAAACCGGGGCTAACTGACCAGGCCATCAGACCCAGGCCAGCTAGGGATGCAGCTGAAGAATTCCTAGCAGAGGTTCACAAACCAAATCATTCCAACAGGCTAATCTTGGCTAGAGGGAGAAGCACAAGGCGACAGTCTATGGAAAACGACACCCAACTCAGACACATTCATTTCCATTAGCTTTCCTGGGTTCGCCCAACTCCCTGTTTCTCCACTGATTTGCACACACATGGGATGATCACTTATAAATCTATGCACAAAGGTCCAGAGCTTCTCTGCTGAAAAGGAAAATGGCATAGGTACTTCCATCCCCAAACCAAAAAGCTCCATTTGGAACTGAATCAGAAGGGAGTTAGACGCTCACATCTGCCAAGAGCAAACACGCATAATACTGAAGTATTTGAAAAGCCACCATAATTACTCGCTAACAAGGAAAGCAGAATACAGATTTGAACTAGTTCTCCATAGATTTCAATCCCTTCCTTTCCTATTCATATTCCGTGACACCAACAAGGTCTGGGAAGACACCATGAACCCTCTCTGTTTTACAGATGACGAAGATGGTGCTCAGGGGGGAAGTGAGCCTCCCACTGTTATGGCTTCCAAGGGGCAGAACCATAACTACATCTGGGCTCTGTGATTCCAGTGCAATGTTTTGTCCACTTTACACACTCTACCCACCGACTGAGAGATTGTTGAAGGCTTATCCCAGCTACTCATATGCAACTAGTCACTCCTCCCGGTGGTGGAATACGGAGTGATTCCAAAAAGGCAGTAAATACAGCAATTCCCCCGCCCAAAGTCACTACTCGGAGGTCGCTTCTACTCTTAAGTAAATTACAAATCATCAACCTTGAGATAGTAGGAATTTAGCCACTACTCTTCCCCAAATCAACCAGATATGAAAGACTCCTTGTCACGCTTCCTATTTAAGCTGTCATTTCCTCAAGTCTTTGGAGGAGCTGCGTTTCACTGTTCTGTGGTCATTTTTTATTCAGTCTTGCCAGTGTGGCTCACTGGACCGTGTTTCTTCAAAGACAATGAATGGAACCCACCCAAACTCTAGTTTGCTTGAGCTTCTCCCCCAGAGATTGCATATTTACGGGAAAACAAGACTATGTTCATGGCCCTCCTGGGGTTACTTCCAAAACACCCTGGCCAAATGGAATTAGCCAAAATTTATGGCTAATTAAATTTTACAAACTGGTTTGTGTTCTCAGCTATGCCAGGAATAGCGCTAGACCCTAGGGATTCCAAACTGAGGAAGAACATAAGCCTTAAATGGCAAAACGTGAGTTCAGAAGTATGATAGATACAAGTTATGTGGCCATTAGGTGGTGAAAGGTATGAGTGGTAATCAGAAAAAGTTATATTGCAGAGGAAGGGTAAATGCTTGAGCTGGGCCTTGAAAAGTGAGTAAAGGTGGGGAAGGGGGAATTCTACAATCTATACCAGGTCTGACACCTGCAGTTAAATCCAACATCATCCCCATTACTGTGCCCAGCACAGACATCATTCACATTACTGTAGCCCTCTCTCCTTCTCAACCACGACGTGGTGGTCTCAAAATCCTATCACTCGTGTTTCAGAGAACACTCCTCGTCTGTCCAAATGGGCTACAAGGTCTTTGCCATCTGACCTTGATCCAGAACACCTTCTTCAGCTATCTTTGTTTTCAGCAAACCAATCATATTGACTTGCTTCAATAGTATTTCAAGAGAGTTTAAATGGACCAAAGTGTAGAGGAACACTTCTCCATTTTTAATATTTCCCTCCAAGTGAAGAGAACCCCACTCTTGTAACACTTCTGGTCTCTGTCAGTTTTATTTGTTCTGTCCAAGTAAAGGAGGACTAAATTATGTGATTATTAAATTTGTGAACAATAAACTAGTCAAGGATAGCTCATGTCCTCCCATTTTCCATTTGGAAGGAAGATTTCTCAGCATCTCCTTTCCACATGATTTTTTTCTGTGCAAGTTTTTGTCTCAGTAAGTAAGACCTGCCTCACCAAGTTGGGAATGCTTATCAATGGGGCTATAGTTACACTACATAGTTACTAAACCACATCTTCCAGGAAAATGAGATAGGGGAATAGGGTTATATCTTAGCAGATTATGTATAGTATAGAAATTTTTTTAAAAAGTCACTAGGAGAATACAAAGACAGAGCTCCTTTCCGCATTCTAGAGTCATGTACTTTCATGCCAAGAAGCATCATGAAACTGTTTACTCCAAAGAACCATGGCCAGACTAGGGGTAAGTCTGAAAGAACTATGCATCTTAGGGAAGGACTAGTATATCACTCAATCCAAAGTATTAGTGTTTGGCAGAAGGAATAAAGACAGCACACCTTGAAGGTCAGTGACTGCCTGAGGCTGAGTCTAACCCTCTTAGCTGGGGACATTTGGCTGAGGTTTTTCTATTGTAGGCATGCCATAACAGGCACACAATTTCTGCCAGCTTCATACACTAGGGCATAAACATAGACTGTTTTAATAATCGTGCCCCATAAATCATGTCTCCCTGTGTCCATGCCTCTTTGTGTCATAAGTTGTCACTCTGCCCATCAAGAGATGGAGTCATTTCCTGTCCCTTTGAATTTGACCTAGCAAGTTGCTTTGACCAACAGAACACTGAAGAAGTGATACATATGACATTTGTGGATGAGACTTATGAGGACTAGCACCTTGTTTTTTTTACCATCTTGAAATTCCATCAGTAGCCCAAGAGATACTACTGCATGATGAGAACCATCCACAAAGAGAGTAAAGATGACCACCAGTATCAAGACTCCAGACAGAAGAGTGACCCATCTTAACTCCTTTGGGCCTGGTTAAGTGACTAGGTGACCCCCTAGACCCCTACAGCCACAAGGGTGACCCCAGGTAAAACCAGCAGAATAACCAGTGGTTATTCTGAGCTCTCAGCTAAGCTCAACAACCCAAAGATTCATGAGAAATAATAAGTCATTGTTTTAAGCCATTTTAATTTGGGATGTTTAGTGCCATTGCAAAAGTTAACTGGTGCAAGGAGTGTGTTTTTCCATGGACATAAAGGCTTTCTGCAGAATCTGTCCTACTATTCAACATAGAAGTCCAATATCTTTGTCTTAAACCCCCTAGAAATGCCACAGACTTCCATTTTTATTAGACAATGCCCTTTCTTCCCTTCACTCCCCTAGGCTCCTTTACTGGAACCTACTTAATTTTGCATCAAGAATTTTTAGGAGAAGTAACAGTTGACTAAGCTCATTTCCCCCTTTTTATTGTCCTCTTAATTAAAGGCATATCCCCTCTCTGAGATTCATATTCCACCACCTAGAATCTCTTCTTTTCTTCCCATGTTGTCCAGAGTTAATTTAACTGCAATGGAAGAGGACATACATTTCTTACAAGAGGAAATGTATTTTTTTTTTTTTAACAAATCCTTATCTTGCCAGTGGCACACACCACTTTGGCTGTTTCTAGCTAGGTACGGGAGCTAAATATTGTTAATTAGAGATAGGCCAGCCTCAAAGGGATTTGACTCAGGCTCCAATTTGCAAATGGGGTTTGTGTGTTTGGATGTGGATTTGGATTTAGATTGTACCGCAACTTTCCTTTGCACATTAACTTAAAACTCTTTTTCTTAAATCCAGCCAAAATGTTGTACTCCTTCTTATGCATGGGAGCACACGTAGCAAAAAAGCCAAACTTTTCAAGTGTAGATAAAGGGTTTGAGTTGATATCTCCCAGCTGAAGGAAAATTGAAGATTCATATTTGGAATTGCTCTGCCTTCCTAGAGCTTTAATAGAACAAAATCCATGTTGTTTTTTTGGTTTGTGATGGCCAACGGCCCAATTATATTTTCAGAGATTCATTGGATTATTTTGGAAGTCTTACTGACTGATCAACTGTTTAGTAGGTGTATTTGCTTGTCTAATTCTTGAAACAGTTTACTAGGTGTATTTGCTCATCTAATCCTTGGAACAATCAGAAGGGTAGAGGTATTATCTCTATTTTGCAGACCAGATTTATGAGGAGAGAAGTTAAGAAATTAACCATGCCATGCTGAAATGCTGTGCTTGGTCTTAGTTCCTCAAAGAGCAAACCATGTAACACAAAGTAACCCATGAAAAGTTCTTCTACCATAAATGCTTACCTATTAACTATGTTATTCTGAAATAAACTGCAAATAATTAGCCCTATGTTACACACTTCAAAACTGAGGCATGGATCCTAGAATCTTAGAGTTTAGAGATCTGGTCTAATTCCTTTACATTACATATAATGGGGCTAAAGCTCAGGGGGTAAAAAAGTGTGACTGGCTCAAGGTCACGTCATGGTCACTAGAAAACCTGCTTTACAAGCAGCTGAGATTTGCACATTAGAGCAAGTGGTGTGCAGCACTGAACTGGATTATCTTTTGGAAAAGGTTGGCTTGATCCCCTGTGAGATTCACATGGAGAATGGCATTTATCTTACTTCATCCATGGCATGGCACCCCATCTTACAGACTGTGAGATTCATATTTATTTTTTCTGTATAGGTTAGGGGATCTAGTTCTAAGCATTGGAATCATATTAACCAAGTTCACAGACTGAAATAACATAAACCAGAGTGTAGATTCATTTACGCCGAGGAATACCATTATCCTTCCTCTGCCAAACACACTGCATGATAGTTAAAATATTAAAATATCTTTCTGGAAGACATAGCCATTCTCAAAAGCAAGACAAACACATTCGTGAGTGAAAAATAGAAGAGAATAACCAGAGGTAAGTGGAAGTGAAATCTACTCACAGATCTCCACGACCAGAAACAAGAAGAGGCAACTGGAAGTTTATTGCTTCCAGTGTAACACAGAGTTCTTCAACCTTAGCATCACTGACATTTGAGGCCAGATAATTCTTGAGGTTATGGGATCCTGTGCATTGTAGAACGGTTAATCACAGCTTTGCTCTCCATCCCCAGTAGTGCCCTCCCTCTCTCCCTCACACCAGTCCCACTACATAAGCAAAAATGTCTCTCATTTCCAAAATTGCTCCCATCTGAGAACCACTAAGGTCATCTAAACACCTATTACAAATGGCTGGGCTCTAGAACTAATTTTGTAAAACCAAGGGTTGTGGTAGGGTATCCTCACTTATGAACAGAAGCAACCAAAGTGCTATCACCATCTGTCCAGCCAGCTGTTGTCACAACACACCTGGGGACAGAAGGACCAGAGAAAGCCAACTCACTGAAGACCTGGCCAAGTCTTCTGTTGGCACAAAGCCCTAGATCAGTGATTCTCTAATTATCTCCGTGAGTCACTTATACTTTAAGCTTTTATGAGACCTTATGTCATTTTCATCTCCCATGGATTAACATCAATAACCTTGACTCTAAACCCCCAATCCAATACACTCTGCATTATAGAATACTATCTGAAGCCCACTCAGACTATGATTTTAAGGCAAAAGCTATATTATAATTATTATGGCATCATCAGCTCATATGAGAATCTAGCACAAACTACATGTTGAATAAAATGTTTGTTAAGGGGATACCTGGGTGGTTCAGTGGGTTAAAGTTTCTACCTTTGGCTCAGGTCATGATCCCAGGGTCCTGGGATAAAGCCCTGCATTGGGCTCTGTGCTCAACAGGGAGCCTGCTTTTCTCACTCTCTCTCTCTCTCTCTCTCTCTGCCTGCCTCTCTGCCTACATGTGATCTCTGTCTGTCAAATAAATAAATAAAATCTTAAAAAAAATGTTTGTTAAATAATCACATGGATAAAGGGATAAATGGCCTAACCTGAAATGAGCACCTATTATGCATGAGTTTCTGAGCAAGGTTTGTTAGATCATGGCTTTGACATCGTACAAACCTGGGTTTAGATCCCTGATACGTTTCTCACTAGTTGTGGGACCTTGGGACTACAACTTAACTTCTCTGAGCTTCCATTTCTTTTGTAGTGAGCATGAATAACAATGACACTTAGCACATTGCCATACACACAGTATGCTTTTCATTTTAGTTTTCTTATCCACTAGAACATATAATGACATCCTGTAAATTGAATCCTTTCATTAGCATCTTTATTTTGGATATCAAAGGGAATAAGTGATTTGTCCAAGGGCACAGTGCTATTAGCAAAAGGAGCAGGATTCACACCTGGCCATTCTTACTGGCTGCATCCTGGGATATTCAGGATATCAACCTACCTCACTTAAACTCCTTAAACTTAACCTCACTTAAACCTCCATTTTTGAGGGGTCCAAAGATTACCCTTTACAGCTAATCCTTTGAGTTAGGATGCTTTCTGTTTATTGTCTGGAAAATTTCACTTCAGTTAGTCCACGCTTTGGAGGATGCAGAGACATCATCTCCTTGAGCAGACATCCTGTCTCCAAGCTCAACAGCCCAACTGGCACTATCACCTGTGGGCCTCTAGTGTCCTAGAGCCAGGATTGGGAGGTGTGGTTTTTTCATTAAAGTCAGTTAAATCTTATTTCTTATTTGTGCAAAACTTTTATTTTGATTTCCATATCAGAGTTTCTCTATTTCTTTTAATAAAATTTAGAGTTAGTTTGGATTTTGGATTCACCACATCCATTTGGATTGGCTGAACTGGTCCAGAGTTGGCTCCATCCATCTCCCAAATTCACAATGTCAGGTCCATCAAGATGTTAGAAAACTGAGTGTTTTTCATATAGCAGTAAAAACCAGGGCCACCAATATGGGTTTGAATGGCTGGGAAGAGATGGAATTGAGTAATTGTAAGATCTTGACTCTTGGCACTCTAGTTCTGATGTTCTAAGTGAGAAAATGTCACTTTATCAAATAAAAAAGTAATCTAATAATATTTACATCAAACACAACTTGTCCATGATTCCTGGAGAGCTCTGTCATTGGCAAGAGAGCCCAACAACACAGAACTCCTTCATTTCAAATTCTGCATGACTTTACAGAGAAAGTCATGCCCACATAGGAGCCCATGGTGTTTGGGTTCCCAAGAGAGAGGACCACGACTGAACCAGGGCCCCAGTTGTCCTCTGCTTTCCCCCAATCCCTAGCATTTCTTTCTTAAGCCCACCATTTATTCTGATCCAAAGGAAGCATGAAAGCCAAAGGCTCTCTTACTTCTCTTTCCAGGGACAAAAGTTTTTTGTGAATGTCCCCAGAACAATTCTCCATTGCACTTCTTCTCTAAGAGTTACTGTTCTTCTCCTCACCTTTCTCAGAGGGTAGAAGTCATACAGGCAAGACTGTCCTCCTCCCACCTAGACTCTCCCCAGACTCGAACAGGTCAGGCGCTGTTCATGCTGCTGTGTCCAGCCCTGCTCAGATACAAGAGAGAGATGACTCGTAAGACCTTGCAAACAAGTTTTTTTGGGGACCCTGCTAATGTGTGTTGAAACAAATAAGGGAGATAAATAATATCACACAGCAGTGAAGAGGCCAAGCACCTTTTGAAGATGTAGGTTATTTTTATAAGTGAAGCAAACATATTTTTTTCTCTTTTCTTCTTCTTCTTTTTTTTTTTTTTTAGATAGAGAGTGCAAGCAAAGAGGGGCAGAGGGAGAGAGGGAATCATAGCAGGCTCCTCAGTGGGTGGGGCTCAATCTCACCACCCTGAGGTCATGACCTGAGCTGAAATCAAGAGTCAGATGCTTAACTGACTGAGCCACCCAGCCACCCTTCCAGTGATTTTTTTTTTTTTTTAATTTGGATTCTTCTGAATGACTTTGTGCTCTGCGTACATTCAAGAGGCAGTTCTCGCATGGGGAACCACTGGAGAATATGTTTAGAAGCCAATATACTACTGTAGTCACCATTCTTGACTTCTCTGGGAGAATATTTTACATCTATGAGGCACATAGGTGATGAGCTTTTCCATTTCCCAAAACCCCTTGGTCTTCTGTCACTACTGCTGCCTTTATCTATGTTGGAATAGTCAAGTTCATGAAGCAAATGAGGGGAGCCACTCAAATAGCTTTAGGCCCTAAACAGTAAAGTTCAACCTCCATTCTCATAGCTGTGTTTTGTAGCAAGAAAAAAAGAAAATGAGTCTAGAACGTTTTTGATGGAAGCTAATCTAGACTGAATCATGCCGCCTTAAAATTCATACATCAAAGCCCTGGGCCCAATGTGATGGTACTTAAAGACAATATAGGTTAGATGAGGTCATGAGGGCAGGACTACCCACCCCAGATTAGTTTTATGTCTTTATCAGAAGAGGAAGAGTCACTAGGATTCTCTCTCCCTGCTATCCGAGGACACAGTGAGAAAGGGGTTGTCGATAAGTCAGGAAGAGAGGCCTTACCAGAAACATACTGTGCCAGCACCTTGATTTTTAGCCTCAGTATTGTGAGAAATACATGTCTGCTGTTTAAGCCACCTGGGTTATGGTATTATTGTGCCACTCCAAGCAGACGGAGATAGAAACAGATGGAAATCATCACTTACGCAAATGTAGCCTTGGTCTCCTAATCATAAAATTGCCCTGAAAAGTCAGGGGGTTGGAAAGAAAGGCTGAGCTCACTGAATTCTTTGGGGCCAACTGTTAGGTTCCAGCCAGCCTTGGGCCCAGTGAACACTGCCCATAGGAAGAGCTGAACTGTGCTGTGGGAAGGGGTGGTGGGGGAAGGGGTGCCAGGGGAAGGGGGGGCATTTTCAGGGAAACTGACCAGGAAAGTGACACCTCAATTCCTCATGAATCTCTGGAAAAAGGTGATCTTTAAATGTATCCCAAAAAGGGGGGTGGGGGGCGGCTGGGTGGCTCAGTGGGTTAAAGCCTCTGCCTTCGGCTCAGTCATGATCTCAGGGTCCTGGGATCGAGCCCTGCATCAGGCTTTCTGCTTGGTGGGGAGCCTGCTTCTCCCTTTCTTTCTGCCTGCCTCTCTGCCTACTTGTGATCTCTCTCTCTCTGTATCAAATAAATAATAAAAAATCTTAAAAAAAAAAAAAAAAAAGGAAAAGAAAGAAAATAATGCAAGCCTACATGTTGAAGACCCAACTATCTTGGGTTCCGCAGGAAGGGCTTATTTTTGTTTCCACAGAATTGTTCTCCCACTGTGAAGGGTTAGCTGCCTCTAGCATGAGAAGTGGTCTTGTTTTATCTACAAACATTCATGAGCGTCTTCTGTTGCAGGAAATAGAAAGCCACACAGGCCACCTCAGGTAATGGGGTTTATTGCAAGGCATGAAGAACATGGAGGAAGGAAATACGTTTAGTAAAACGGAGAATGGACCCCTCCTCCTTCGACAGTAGGTTCTCCCTGATCTCTTCATTGGGAGGATCCTACCCTCCCAGCTATTTCTTCTGTCCTTGCCTCTATGCAGCATCCACCTCATACTTTACCCCGTCACCAGGCACGTCATCCCTCCACCTCGATAAATATTTCAGGGTGAATGAATGTTTGAGAGAATGAGTGAGCGAATGAAATGCTCATTCTTCCTATTCCTTCCTAATGTGGCTTTAGTCGCAGCTTCAGCTTCAGAGCCCATGATGCCATCACTGCTTTGTGATGCATACATGTGTATACTTGGGTGTGTGTGTGGGTGGGGGGGCGGTTTAGCTATGATTCTGTCTCCTACCTTCGTCTAATTTTCCAAGTCAAATTCCAGAGGCTGAGAGAGAGAAAACAATTGACCTAGAAAGTCATTATCACGCTTTCCACAGAGATTTTTCATACTAGGTCACCGTTAACTCGTCGGTTGGTTGGTTGGTTGGTTGGTTGGTTGGTTGGTTGGTTTGGTTTCCAGATGAGGGAAGAAGCAAGATCCTGGGGTTCAGATATATCTACGTTGGGCTGTTCCTCACTAGAATTACAAGATTTGGCGGGTAAAAATGTAAAAATGCAGTTTGCGATTATTTTGGACATACTTATACCAAAGATCACTCATTGTTTACCTGAAATACAATTAACTAGCGGTTCTGTATTTTGTCTCCTCCTCACCCAAGCAGTTTGAATGGAGCAGCTTCACAAAGATGAGACTGCCAGGCCTGAGTGATGGGCCCACCCCCAGCCTTTGACGGAAATCTGTCTCAAATATGTATGTGATCAGTGGGGCCTGTGTGGCTCAGTTGGTTAAGCCTCTAACTCTTGATCTCAGCTCAGGTCATGATCTCAGGGTGGTGAGAGGGAGTCCTGCATGAGGATCCCAGTTGAGAGTAGATTCTGCTTCAGATTCTCTCCTTCCCTCTCTCCCAATGCCCTGCTTACTCTCTCTCTTGCTCAAAAAATAAAATAAAATAAAACGAAACAAAACAAAACAAAACAAAATAAAAAAAATACATACATGATCACTCTTTGAACAGACAAAAGGCATGAAGTACAATTAACCATTTCTTGATAATATGGGCTCAACATTGCATCAGTTTCAGGTCTGTGTCACTATTTGTCCCACCACCGGAACTTTCCTAAGGGGGTCTATTCTTTTCCGGATGTAACCTAGCTCTGTCCTTGCTGTCAGCAGTCACGTCTTGCTGCTTGTAGTGTGTTTGCCTGTTTTGCTTTCAAATTTGTAGACGGTTTTTGCGTAACTATTATAAGCTTAAAACAAGAGTAGGTAGAGACTCTGAGTGAGGGCATTAGGGATTTTATATGAACATAGTCCTTCACCATTTCAAAATTTGTGAGTTTCTGTACTTGGATTTTATGGCACTGGCTGTTCAGAAATATATTTGTGACATTTAGAGAAGGAAGAAAATGCATTTACTTATTGTCGCTGAGTGATAGTCCAGATTCTCTGCTCTGTGTGACACATGACTTAGCAGTGTGTTTCAGATGCATGACACAGAGGTGGCTAAATCCCTAATAAAAGAGGTTATTACCCTATTTTTAAAATATAACATTAGGTAATCCTTGATTCCCTAGGCTGTTCCTGAGTGGGAAAAGTTGACCAGTGTTAACGACACCCATTAAAAGCACAACTTTCTTTTTTCATTTCTGAGCTTCCAGCATTGTAACTGCTGACACCTCAAAACTGCACCTGACCAAGTTGGCTCCGGGCTGCCCCTCCTCCTATAAGCCCCCACTCCATCAGTGGTAACACCATCACTGTTGCTCAAACCGGAAACCCCAAGGTCCTGCTAGACCTCCCTTCTCTCTTAAAATGAATAAGTAATGAAGCGAGCTGATTTTGCCTTCTGACTACATTAATCTTCTCATTCTTTCCGTCCATACTCACCTGTCCCTGTCCCTTTTTAAATCTGCTGGGACCATGGAAATAGCCTTCTATTTATTTACTTCTTCTAATCCTAGGTCTTCTGCCCCCAGAAATCAATGGTACACACTGTCATTGGAACATTCTCATTACAGTTCAAACCCACCCACGTCACTGCACTACCTGCAATTCTCCACTGGCCCTGGGAGACGGACCCTGCCAAACTCATGGGCCTCATCCCCTTCCCTAGTCTTCTGACCTTGAACTTTCCACTCTCTGAAAACAGCTTGCATTCTGTCTCCCATGCAGCACTATTTCACACCTCAGTAGCTTTGCTAATACTGTGTTCTCTGCCAGAAACACTCTTAGCAACTCTACCGCCTAGCCAGCTCCCACTAATGCCTTTCAAAACTCAATCATTCTCAGCTTCATCCTCCCCTGACCCAAACCTTAAGCTGGGTTACGTGTGTTTCCCTTGTGTCCCCACAACCTCTAGGATAGCTTTGTCTTATAACACTGCATAAGGTCAAAATTATTCACGTGTCCTTACCTTGAGCTAGACTATGAGCCTCTTGAGGGTTATGTGTATTCCTTGTTCTCTATGTCCTAAGTGTCTGAGACAGCACCTTTCACCCAGGAGATGATGAAGGATCTCTGCTGAGGCTCTGGGCAGCCCTGCTCTGCCCTTGCCAATGTCAGTAATGATGGGTCCAGGCAATTCCAGCTACAGCCTGTGCTGTAAGTGCTAGTGTGACTCTTCCCCTCCTGGCATGACATTTCTTACAAGGCACCCAACCCTAGAGGCTAGTTCTGTTTCTTATAGTCCCATGATGTAATAAAATTTACTTTGTTATAATCCCAGCTCTCCACCATCCAAACTTAGAAAGTATTCCCTGAGGAGTATTCCTTGAAGAACAATGTGAATGACACCCTCCTGTGTCTACAGAAAACCCTTCTCACCACTGATAACTTCCTGTTCCTTGTGGGTGTGCATCCTGCCCAACTGGAACAGAACTGACATGACAGAGCTCAGTTTCACCATCTTAATTTATGCCAACACTCATACACCATGTATAAAGTTTGAACTTCACTCTTCCGGATCCCTCAATTCCAGTGTCCTTGAAGGCCAACTGTGGCTTTCCTTTAGAGCTTCACTAATTTTCATGCAAATAAGATGCATATAGACTTCTATGTTAGGCATCCTGTTCTCTCCAGGGGATTGCCTGCTGCCCAGTTTTCTGACTGCTCACACTTTTACTTAGAAATGGCCTCATCTATTTGAATAAAACATCTGCCCCTTCAAGGGGGATCAGAACCTCTCCCAAACTGTAAGGCTCCTAAGGCATTAATCTCAGCTCTGCTGACAGAGTGTGTCAGTATTCTCAACCGACGACAGAGGCTTGCACAAAATCTGGGTTTTCCTCACTCACAGGCCATACAAGTGTCTGAAGATCTTATATTCCACAGAAAGTGCAGTTATACAAGAAAGCTGCCTCATTACTCTGGAAAACAGAGTTTGAAAACTCACTTAAAAACCTGCAACTCCTTAAGTTATTCTTCAAGGTCAAATATTTATATGGAATCATGTATAAGGTTCTTTGATTTCCCAGCGTAATCATGAACATTCTATTCTTTGGTGACTTTTCTCTTCTTATACATCTGCACAGGCCTCTTTTTCCTGGAGATAATGCATGTGCATTTATAAGAAATTGTCTCTTCCTTCAAAGTAGAACACAGTGACATTCATGGCAGATAGTGATTCATGGTTAGATTAATTAGAAACTAAATTAAGGAGTCTAGAATGTTTAGTTATCTATTAATGCATAACAAACTATCTCAACACTTAGGGGCTTAATGCAACAGCTATTTTATTATGTCTCTCGATTTTGTGGGTCAGGAACTCACACAGGGCTCAGCTGCATAATTCCTGTGTTCTTTATGGCATAAAGCAAGTACACTGGCAGATGGGCTGGTCTGGGGAGTCAAAGGCAGCTTCACTCACATGTCTGGCACCCTGGCAAAGATGCCTGGGAAGCTACACTCAGCTGGGACTACCAATGGGAGACCTTCCACCTGGTTTTCCAGGATGGCTGCCCCCAGAAAAACAGAACTTCTTGTAGGAAAGGCTTCCACTAAGCAAGTGCTCTGAAAGACAGAAAGTGGAAGTTCACAGTCTCTTGAGGCAACACAATGTCATGTCCGCCATTGCTGATTGGTGGGGAAGTCCCAGCACTCACCTAGGAGAGGACATAGACCTGACCCCTCAATAGAAGAAGCAGAAGAGAATTTTCAAGCATTTTTTGAAGTACCTCCAAGAATGGCTCCTGAGACAGTGGCTGGGAGAACACAAACTCATTCATTACCTCAGCAAATACTTAGAGGGTGCCCACCACGGAGCATAGGATGACATGCTGGCTTCTAGAACAAGTCTGTGAACTTAGGGGCCACAGACCGGGAGCGTTCTCAGACACTGATGACAGATCTGCAGTGTTTGTTGTGGAATACTTGAATTAATTGTCAACATTTAAAAATCTGAGGGTCTCACATACAATCTGAGTTCTCAACTTTATGGGAAAAAATCGATCTTGTCAGCACCTGACTCCAATCACCAAAGATCCACACCCAGCTTGAGGAGACTCGCGCAGCCTCAGACAGAAGGGCACGATCCCATCGGCGGTGCAGGTGGTTACAGCCCTCACCCAGCCCACCTCTCTCAGTAATAATGTTCCTTATTGGTCCCTGTGGACACTTCAACTTGCCCCTCCCCCTCTACTGGCAGAGACACAGATAAAACCTTGTCCCTGTCCGTGGTCACCACAGCTTTTGGAACAATGGCTGAACTGGCCACAGTTGGCCACATCAGCTTCTAGAGTCGTTTATAATTCTGTGAAACCACTCTTTAAGAGGGAGATTTTATAAATGAGGCATTGGGCATCACAAATGGTATGAGAAATCGTTTTAACTGACATAAAAAACAAGTTTTTATTTTAGCAGACTTGTTTTTAGTTCAATGTACTAAATACCGGCACACCCCACCACAGATTGACAGTAATGATACAAATTTCTTATTTTGAAAATATTATGAAATGTTTCCTGCTTATAAGAAATATCTACTACATGTAAAGAATAACATAATAAACGCACACGCACTCACCGACTAGCACAGGAACAGAAGGTTGCGAATAACCAGTCGTACTCCTGTATCTCTTTCCCCGATCATGTCTTTTCTCGCCTGCTTCAGAAGTAAACAAAGTTTAGATTTTGTAGTTGTCCTTCCATTGTTTCCTTTCAGGTTCACATATCTACGTGCATCTTGAAACATGTTTGATTTTACGAGTTTCAGAATTTATATAAATGGAAATGTTCCACATGTATCTGTGGCTTGATTTTTTTTTGCTTCTGATGACATTTGTGAAATTCATCCATTTGAAAGCCTATAGACATCATTCATTCATTTTTACTGTGTCAAGTAACCTCCTGTAGGATAGATTGCAACTCACCTAGCCATGCTTCTGCTAATGATCAATAAGATTGTTTCTGTATATTATGGCTGTATTAAATAATGTCATTATGAACGTTTCCCTACAGTGCATGAGTGCCGCCATTTCTTTACAGTGTACATGCCTGGAAAGAGAATATCTAGATCTTAGAAGATTCTCCTCCTCTTCAAATATCCCAAATACAATATTGCTAAATTACTTCACCAAGTGGTTTTACACCCCAGTCCTCAGCAGAGTATGAAAACACCTGCTACTCTACGTCTTGGTCAACACTCAGTATTACTAGATATTTTAGCGTGTACCTCTCTGGGGTATAAAGTGATACTACATTGCAATTTTAATTTGTATATCTCTGATTACCAATGAGGTTGGGTATTTTTCTTTCTCTTTTTCTAAATTCCGTTTCTTTGTTAAATATCCATTCTATTCATATATTTTCTATTAGGATCATTCTCTTTTTCTTATTGACTTGCAGGAATTCTTTGTGCATAAAACACACTAGATACATTGATGGGGGTTTTCTTGCCTTATTAGTAGAGTGTTTTACTGCGGAAATTTCATCTTAATATAGTTAGATTTATCAAATTTTTCATTTATGTTTTGTAATTTAATGTCTGCTTACCCTGAATCTATAAATGCATAAGATGAAAGTTTCCCTAAATATTTAAGGCTTTGTTTCTCCCATTTAAATTTTTAGTCTTCCTGGAAATTATTTTTATATGTAGTTTAATATAGGTACCCAATTTTGCTTCATTAATATGGATAATCAGTTTTCCCAGCACCGTGTATCCCATTTCCACCTCAATATGCAAGATTTATCTGACACCAAGTTTTCATATGTATAAAGGTAGGTTTCTTAGCTCCTGAACTTATTCTAGTGGTCTATTTTTCTATCTCTGTATTGCTGTAACACTGTCTTAATTAATATACCTTCAAAAATATCATACAAGGCATGTTCCCCCACCCTGTTCTTCTTTAATAGTGTTTGAACTAGGGCGCCTGGGTGGCTCAGTGGGTTAAGGCCTCTGCCTTCAGCTCAGATCATGATCCCAGGGTCCTGGGATAGAGCCTCCCATCAGGCTCTTGGCTCTGCAGGGAGCCTGCTTCCTCTTCTCTCTCTCTCTCTGCCTGCCTCTCTGCCTGCTTGTGATCTCTGACTATCAAATAAATAAATAAAATCTTAAAAAAAAAAAAGAGTGTTTGAACTGTTCTTGGTCATTTGCTCTTCATTGTGAATGGTTTGCTCCTTTTTTAAATTGCATTTTCTAAAAGCTCATTGCTAGCATATAGAAATCCAATTTTAAAAATACCTTTCTTAAATCCAGCAACCTATTTTAATAGGTTATTAATAAAAACCTATTATTATTAACCTATTATAATAGACATATTGCCTATAGGTCTATAGGCAACCTGTGTAGTTTGCCTATAGACCATCTGAGGGTGTTTTTTATAGGACAAGAATATTGCCTTCAACTGATGATGGTTATGTTCCAGAAGTATCCTTATCTTGTTTCTGATTTTAAGGAGAATTCTTCTGTCTTTCACCATTAAGTATAATGCTGCTGAAGATTTTTTGGTCATTATCTTTTGAGGTTAAGGACATTTTATTTGTATTCTTAGTTTGCTAAGTTTTTCTTGCCATGAACAAGTGTTGACTTTTATTCAATGTCCTTTCTTCATCTAAGATCAGCATATGGTTTTCACATTATGGCAAATTTGCATTCCTTGGAATAATTCAAAATGATTATGATATTTGTAGAATTACCTTTTTGTCCATTGTTGGCTAAAATACTCTGCCAATGATTTCTGCATCCATATTTATGATTTAGAGTAGACAGTAATTTTCCCTTTTTGTACAGTCCTTGTCTGGTTTTGGAATTACAAAATGAGTTAGGGAGTTTCCTAATTTACAATTATCTAGAAGAATTTAAATATTATTCAAACTGTTAGAAAAGCTGGTCTGAAATGTCATTAAGACATTTTAGTTTATTTGGGGGAAGATTTTGATATTTATTCATTCAATAATTTTGTAGGTTATAGTACTATTCAGAATTTCTGTGTCTGCCTGAGGTAGTTCATATTTTATAGAAATTTATCCATTAGGGAAGGTCTGGGCTAAAGATATGTCTATCTTTTTAACACCTGCATCAAGAGTCAACACCAATTGAATGAAGGTGCTAAAATAAAATGTAATGAACCAGTGATACAAAATGATCAGTCACCTGATGCCATTTTCCCAGACTTACTAATTCGTGGGCTTCTCAAGGGACATGCCAATGAGTCCTGAGCACAGCATAGTGAGGGCCAAGGCCTGCCTTGGTCAGTGGCTCATTGTAAGTCTTTAACTCAGCACTAAAATTTTTAATTGGAAATTGAAGCTAATAATCCTGATAACCTGCTTACTTCATTGCATCAGTATGCAGATGTAAGGTGGTAACACACACACACTGCATTTTGAAATAAAATCACTCAAAGTTTCTAAATACAGATGAATTAATATTAAGTCCCTTTCATCCCATCTTGGGGTTTAGTGGTTCACATACAAACGGGTTCACACACTTTATTTGTCTTACCCAATGTAGCCACTGGCATAATGCCCACCTTCGTTATTCTCTACTCATCATTGCTTCCAATACACAATGTACTTCAAAGAGCCAGACAGATTATGCAAGGTCAGACACAGTGCTGGGGCATCCTTACTGGTGACTCACATGGCTGAACCCATATTCTCTGAGTTCATAGGTTTACTGAACAGCTGTGTTGGAGGAGAGAAAGCTCAGAATTTGGAGTCTGGAGACCTAGATGTAACTCCAACTCTGCTAGTTCCTACTCAGGGGAACACAGGCAACTCACAGAGCTGTTATGAGCCTCCTTCCCTATACAATGAGAATGAAGTCATTTCCTTTACATGTAATAAGACAAAGATTCTCACCTCCTTTGTGGTATAATGTGAAGACTAAAAGAGATAATGTTTATACATATGTTCTTAAAACTGTGATGCGCAATATAAAGTAATCTTTTTTTTTTCTAATGGACTCAGTAATATGGATGAAGAACAGTATGGTATAGTGAGAAAAGACTGAATCTTAAAAAAGAAAATATAGGTTTGAATACTTAGTGCTGCCTCTTTTTTTTAATTTTTTAAATTTTTTTTATAAACATGTAATGAGTGCTGCCTCTTTTTAGATATGTGATCTTGGTCAAGGTACCCTTTACTTTGAGAAGTAAACAGGAGCATATACATAAAACATTGGCAGAGAGAAAGCATTTAATAAATGCTAGTTTGTCCCCCCCCCCACCTTTGAATTTGACCAAATTAAAATGAACATATTTATTTTTTAGCTTGTCCTGTATTCTGGGTTCTAAAGTATCCCTCTTTTGGAAAATCCCCACCTGATGGAAGAAAAAACACATACGACACTGGAGTTCTATGAACATGTGGGTAAGAACAGTAGACCTCTTCGGATTAATGCTTGGACTCCAGAGAACGCTTTGCCTCTGAGAAAGATCTCTGACTAACTTAGAGCAGTTTATGTCCCCAAAGTTAGCTAATGGAGGGTGGACTTGGGAAAGACCAATGATATAATTTCTTCCTCGATTCACCTTAGGATGTGAGTGAGGAGGGGCTTCGGGAAGCCATTTGGGAAGCCTCATCCAAAACCAAAACCAAAATGTCCTCCACCAGGGATTTGCAAGTTCACTCAATGGGCCAGTGAGAGAAGGATTAACCTCTGCAGCCTCTCTCTTGCCGTTAACCATCCACATCAGGAAATAAAACACCATGCCTCAGAAGCTCGGTGCTGAGGTATCAAAATCCGAAACAGGTCTTTAAAGAATTCAACTGAGTAATTTGGAGATGATGGTTGACTAGAGAAATTGTACCACTTTCTGACATTTTAAGTGAAGTCTCCTTTAGAGAAAATGTGAAGTTTCAAGTTTCTTAGCAAAAGTCTGCTAATTCCCTGCATTGTAGTATCAGCAATTTGAGGACAGGGATCAAGTCTCCTCATTTACTTTTAATCCCTGGAGTGGCACTGACATATAGAATTGCCGCTCAATAAACATGTCTTGAATGCTATTCTTCCCTCTGAACTCAATTTGCATTGTGTGGACTTTGGCACCTGCCCCTCGCCTGGCCTCCTCTTCTTTTTTCCCCATTTACTTCCTCCGTTCACTAAAAATGTCCAAGGCATTCTTCCAAAACCTGGTTCAAACTCATTTCCAGCAGAAAGTCTTCTGAGATTGACCATACCCTCTGTGATCCCCTCCCCCACATCAGGCATTCCTTCAGTCCCAGAGGGTTTAGACTGCGTATGGGTTGCTTTTCACGTGTCTTCCAATTGCCATATTTATAATATCTGTTCCTTTCTGGTTAAAGAACAATGAATGTCTGGAACTGTGTTAGGCATTTTATCATCTGCTCAAAAAATATGCATTAAAAATGGAATGCAGGGAGAGAAAGAAGAGCAAAGAAATAAGAAAAGTAGGGGAGTATTCCTAGTATATGAAAGCCTAATATACACTGGTCCTGTAAATGCAGCATCATGGCCAAATTAGAAGAATAAAATGATTCCTGTTGAATTATTCTCCTTCAATAAGATAGAAACAGAATGCAGAAAATCCAGAGAAACCATGAACTACAGATAAAGGACCACGTATTGTGTGCCCCCTCATTCCATTCAACTTCACAAAGGTATCCTTCTTCCAGATTTTTTTTTTCATATTTGACAAACCATCATTTGTTCTTATAAAGAAGATCTCCTTAATTATCTCCCTTAAATGCATCTGGAATTACAGACTGAGTCAACCAGCAAGGGAGTTGGGATTAAAACCTGGTGTAACAATAACCAGGTGTTTTAGGCAGTTCTGGAGGCTGAAAAATTCAAGACCAAGATGGCAGCAGATCTGGTTCTGAGTGAGGCTCCTCTTCCTGGCTTGCAGAGCAAGGTCAGAGAGAGAGCTCACAGGTCAGAGAGAGAGCTCTGGTCTCTTCCTGTTTTTGCAAGAACACTAACTCCATCATGGTGGCTCCACCTTCATGACATCATCTGAACCTAATTACTTCTCAAAGGTTCCTAACACTCCTAACTCCTACATAATGGGTTGGGTCTTCAAATATATGAATTTTAGAGAGACACAAATATTTGCGAATAATCTGTGTTCACAAATATTCTATAATACCAGAAGTCCTTAGTCAGTCCAAAAGCCACAAGAGGGTGATCTGGTAATGAGGTATGCCATGAGGGTGAGCACCGGCATTAATTCATGCAGATGATGATGGCTGGCTAGAAGCAGTCTCTTCTTTCACCACACTGAGATGTCCTTGAAGGTGGGCTCTCTGAGAAAGTGTCCCTATTCATTGGTTTTTCCACTGGACGATTACTTCTTGAATAGCTACAATGTGCCAGGCACTCTTATAGAAACATGTCGTTCCCTCCAGGAGCTTATGTTCTAGCTGGGGAAGTCAGGCAATGTGGGAGTAAACAATGTGGGAGTAAACAAATATATATCACTCCGGAATGATATATATTATGAAGGATGGTGTGGTAAGTCATTATTCAACCCAACATATATGACTGCCTGCTCCTTTTGCTATAGTTTCTAAATAGGCTCTTCAAGTTGGGCCTCAGATTATTGCATCTTTGTCCATGTCAGGAGAATCTCACTTTTTCTTTCTGCCATCCTCATCCTTTTCCGTCCAGCTCACATTTGTTGAAGCGCTGGGTTAAAGTGCTTCACAACACCTCATCTTAAATAATCCTGACAAAAGCACCAAGAGTTTAGTATCATGAGTGTAACCATTTTGCAGATGAGAAATTTGAGGCAGGGAATGTTTTAGCAACTGGCCTGAGGTCATACAGCAAGTAAGTAGTGAAGCCAGGATAGAAATGCATGTCCTCTGATTCCAGAGCCCCTAGCAAAGCTAATCTGTCATCATTTTCCCCATGGCAGTTAGTCCTTCCAACAAAAGGAGGCACCAAACAGATGTCCTCCATCTCCCTAAAGGATAGAAGAAGAATTTGTATCACAGCCAAGGGATATAAACTAGACATAGTAAAGAATGTCCAGCCATAAAAGCTAAAAACTTCTTAGAGAAGTTTAGGAAATTTTTTCTGCTGGAGACTTAAAGCAGAGGTTGGCAAACTATTCCCCATGGGTAAAATCCAGCTACCTGTTTTCCTAAATAGTCTCTGAGGCCCGCAGCCACACTCCTTCATTTGCATATTGACTATGGCTGCTCTCACATTACAAGGATAGAACTGAGTAGTTGCAACAGAGACCATATGGCCCACAAAGCCTAAAATTTTTACTATCTGGTCCTTTATAGACAATATTTGCTGACTCTGATCTAGAATAGCAGGTTGGATTTTGCCTGGATTGGCTTAAATATGATTCTTCCTAAAGCCAAAGAATGGTCTGGTTGAAACTTTAATGTTTTATTTTGGCTCTAGGACTAAAGATGTCTTTCTGTGGCCAAACGGGCCATTCCTAATTGGCAGGATTCTTCTATCCACTCCTTCCAGCTGTCTTCCAGCTCTGATTTGGCTCATGTATGCAGCTGGGGCACCTGGGTGGCTCAGTTAGTTAAGTGTCCAACTCTCGATTTCAGCTCAAGTCATGCTGTCGAGATCCTGAGATCCAGCCCCACGTTGGACTCAGTGCTCATCTGGGAGTCTGCATGATAGTCTCTCTTTGCTCTTCCCTTCTGTGAGCTCTTTCTCTCAAATAAATAAATAAATCTTTAAAAATAAAATAAAATGTATGTAGCTGACAGAGGTTTCCCAAATTATACTGCAGACTACCAGCAAGCACAGTCTAATTGTGGTTGGGGCTGGAGGGCAACAGTAATTAATTATACCCACCAGGGAATTTAGTGTGGTACGTGCCCTGATGTTAACTCTGCTTCAGTTAGCATTTGGATTGGGCGTGAAGGGATCACAGATCTCTGCTGTCCCACCATAACAGTGATTCATATTCTTGCTGTGATCTCCATTATTACTAATAAGGATATATCTTTTTTTTAAAGATTTTATTTATTTATTTATTTGACAGAGAGAGATCACAGGTAGACAGAGAGGCAGGCAGAGAGAGAGAGGGAAGCAAGCTCTCTGCTGAGCAGAGAGCCTGAAGCAGGACTCGATCCCAGGACCCTGAGATTATGACGTGAGGCGAAGGCAGAAGCTTTAACCCACTGAGCCACTCAGGCGCCCTAATAAGGATATATCTTGTTTAATTTTATCTTGGATAAAAGAAAAGCTGGTTGTTAGGAGCATCAAGTATTAATTGCGGAAGAATTCTTAGTGATCAAACCAGAGAAGCAGAACTGAGTCATTTGTGAATTGCTTTGGAAAAATACTACACACACACACACACACACACACACACACGCATGCATGCACACACCCTGGGAAAATGCACTAACTGCAAACATTTTCCATCCCTAAGAACTTCATGAGTATTTTCCCAATTCAGTTCAATATTAAATGACATCCCTTTTGCTTTTTTACAGCACCCCTGGGAAACGGGCCTGGGATCTTGCTTCTCACAACCTGTGTGATCTTGAACAAGTGACTTCATCTCTCTGAACCCCATTTTCTTCTGCGAGATGTGGCCATCAGTATGGATGCTCTTTCCCTACACACACAAGAGCCAGCATGTCTGTGAGGTCTAAATGCCCTCCATCCACTCCAGATGGCTCCCTTCAAGCCACGTCTCAGCATGGTGCAGGGCAAAGATGTGACCTTGGGAGCTGGTCAGCCTGAGGGCCAACCTTGAAAAGCACATCTTTTATTTAGCGGTTTGGGGCTCATACCACTCACCGAAATGGCAGACTCTCATGCTGTTTTACATGCTCTCTGCCTTCTGCCTAGGACCCTCTTTTTCTGTCTTGTGCACCACACCCTGCCTCCCCGATGCAGCCTTCTACAATCAAATCAGAAAATTAACGTTCCTGGTTCCTCTCTTCACCCTCAAGGAAGAGGTGTGCATTCCCAGATCCCCTCAGGGCAGTCTGCAGTGTTAGCTGTGTGCTTGTGTGGAATCCTCTCATAGACGATGACTTCCTTAAAGCCAAGCACTGTGCTTTAGGTCAAGCACTGTGGGGACTTCCACATTAAAAGTACTCCTTGAGTAAAGCCATTCGACATCTTTCCATTTAACTTGGGCTCAATCTCAAAGTCCCAGTCATGGCTTCAAGGTTCTGCACAGGCTGGCCTCTACCAACTTCTTCAGCCCCATGGCAGCCCATTTGTTTCCCATCTTTTAGGTTGTCTGGGGCAAGTTCCATCCCCTTGTTTTCTTTGTACATATAGTTCCCTCTGCCAGGGAAGTTCTCTACACACAGCTTCTAGCAGCCCTTTGCTTGGCTCTTTGCAGACATGAGCTCCATTCATTCATTCATTCATTCAACAAGTATTACTGATCACTCATCTAGGCACTAGACAAAACTCCCTGTCCACCTGGAGTCTGTATTCTAGGGGAGACAATAAATAATAAACCAATAAATACAGACTGTGTCAGATGGTGATATCTGCCAAGAACAAAGTAAAGCAAGATGAGAGGGACCTCCGGGCTGGTGTGTCATTGATAGGAGGAGGTTGGAAAGGTCCCACAGAAAGAACAATGGATGAGCAGGACTTGAAGGAGGGGTAGAAACAAGCCACATGAGGTTTTGTGGAAGAAGCAGTGAGTGGCTCTGAGTCTTGGTGGATGTGTTAGGGGATGGAGAAAGAGAGGGATGGGAGATGGAGGCCCCCAGAACAGGGGTCCAGTTCTTACAGGGTCTGTCCAGCCACCGTAAGGACGTTGGCTTTTATTCTGAGTGGAATGAGCATTTTAAGCAAAATGATCTAACTCGCATTTGGAAAAGGCCAGCTGGGTTGGTGCATTGGGATTGGGTTGCAGGGGAACAGATGCAGGTAGAGGGAGACTGACTAGGAAGTTTTTCCCATAACCCAGGTGAGAAAGGGTCTTCATTTGGATAGGTTGGCAGATATTATACAGTAACTAACAAAAGGTTGAGTTCTGGGTGTACATTGGAGGTAAAATCCTTAGGATGGACAGACAGGCTAGAAATGGAAAATAATAGGAAGAAAAGATTCCAAGATGATGCCAAGGTTTTGACGTGAGCCACAGTAAGAATGCATTTGCTGTTTGCTAAGATGGGCAGGCTGAGGGAGGAGGGGACAGGGTACGGTTGGGAAATGAGTCTAATTTGGGATATGTTAAGTTACAGATACCTATTAAAAAGCCAAATGCAGAAGCCAGTGTACAGTTTGATATACAAATTAGGAGTTCAGGGGAGAAGGGTGGGGTGGTTGTTGGGGTACTCCAATCTTTAGAAGTCAAGGATATGAGATTGAACTGCTAAGGAAAAGGAGAAGCCTGTTACATAGGAGGAAAACCAAGAGAGAGATGTCCTAGAGGCTAAGTGAAGACAGCATTTGATGGGGGTTGGCGGGGAGGGTCTCATCAGCTGTCAAAAGTTGGTAGTAAACCAAGCAAGATAGTGACTGAACATTGCCCATCAGGCTTAGCAAGGTGGAGGTCACTGGCAGCTATGCCAATGTTATTTTCTCAGAGTACCAACCTAAACGAGCTCCTTCCTCCTCCTCTTCCTCACAGTACTGTATTATTGCTCCAGGGCTCTTGTCGTGGTTTGTAATTAGTTATATGCTGTGTGTCAATATCTCAATATCTTTTTTCTTTCATTCACTAGATTGTAAGCTCCAAGAGGACAGGAACTGTGCCCCTTTTTTCATCATTCAATGCCAAACCCTGCCAGATACAGAGTAGGCACACAAGAAAAATTCATAAAAGAATGAATAAATGAACAGACAAAAGGTAAACCTTTGGGGTGCCTGGGTGGCTCAGTTGGTTAAACATCCAACTCTTGACTTTGACTCAGCTCATGATCTCAGGATCATGAGATCGGGCCCCACATCGGGCTCCACACTCAGTGGGGAATCTGCTTGAGAGTCTCTCTCTCACTCTTTCCCTTTGCCCCTCCCCCAGCTCTCTCTCTCTCTAAATAAATAAGTAAATCTTTAAGAAAAAAGAAAAAGTAAACATTTCTGCCACATCATGCCTATTTCACCTTTCTGTATATCCTAGAAGCCCCATTTCTCCTATCACTAATTAACTCCTTGATATTGGGGAAAACCGACTTTTCCCTTCTGGATTTCAGTTTCTTTATCTATTAGCAAAGTGTGTGGGTCAATGGTTCATGCTAGATCTGTGATCCCACAATTCCATGGCAGGTGTAAATCAGGCCCCCCAGCTTCCACTCCCTAGGGTAATTTCAGTTTTCCCCTAACTGATATTCCCTATGCCTGGGGGCAGCCTCAGATTCTATAGCTAAATTCTAACAGTTTGAATGCCATTTAATCTCTCCTAGATACTCAAACTCAAATAGGCAAGCAGCTATTATTGGTCATTTTTGCTAGAGTATAAGTGCACTTTTCTGGTCTTTTCCTGCTCACAGTTTCAGAGAAGGACCTGTTAAGAAAGAGCAGGGATGGAGAGTACGCAGAATGAGGCTGCTGCCTGGGTAGGAAAAGGGTTCAGAGGGAAACCAGCAGAGATAATGTTTTACTACTCAGAGGTTCATCTAGGGCAGGTGTTACTTTATGAAGATGAACAGTAAAGGTCCAGTGAAGGTTAACTTGTGCCTTTAGGGAGCTCCAAATCCAAACTAAACACCAGGAGATACTGAGTAGTCATTCTCCAACCTGGGTTTTGATAGTAGCTATAAAAGTTGTGGAGTTGGCCCTGCTACTTTTAAAGCCAAGGCTTCTGTGACTAGGGGACGACTTCTGTGATGACAGGATGACTCCTGTGACTAGGTAGGGCCAAGGGAACTGTCCATTTCAGCCAAGTAAAGGAAGTTAAGCAAATAACCACACAGATATATGGTGGCTCCCACCAGCCCTGGGAAGTAGTAGCCAAGCATTTTAGCATAGCAAAAAAATAATTTCTTAAATTTTTCTAAGTTCTAACAAAAAATTTCAATGGCTCTTGTTTGCCTCTGGACAAAGCACTGCAAGTGTGATCATATTCCCCGTACATGACAAAGGTCATAAAATTCTTAGCATTGCCTTTGGCTGACTCTGAGTATATAGAATTGCCATTGGTTTAGTTCCCATAGTCATAACCTCCTTTAAGCACCTTGCTGATATCGATGGTGAAGACTGAGCTCTGGGCGATTTTTCCCATAACGGACTGGCTTGTGTTGGGTCACATTAATGTACGTGCGCAATATCTAGGGCAAGATATTTGTAAGCCAGGATAGGGTGGAGTCTGTGATCTCACTCCGGATCTGTGTTGGGTGGCGACTGAGTGTAGATAAACAGGTAAATGAGCAAGCAAACACTCATGACCATGAAAGAGAGGGAAGCCACCTGGATCGTCACAGAATCCAGCCTGCAGCTCCTCTTCGTTAGCACAGCCCAAGGACAGAGGGATCGTGTGTTTGGATGCCAAGGGTGAGACAAGAAATTTGAGGATCACTTGCCTCTGCTGTCAGGCTTCCCTACGGGAAGGGCACAGGAGCCCCCGCCATGGGCCCACACGCGAATGTGTTTCAAGCGGTGTGAGTATGTGCGTGTGTTCAAAGTACTTGTGACAGTACACTTAATACGGTGCTTTTCTGTCCATGAAAACTATATCCCCACCGGAGCCTGAATTATTAAAATCTTGAGGTTCCTTGCATCTGCTACAAGCCTCCTATCCCAATTTCCATTGGCTCTTGGGTGCCAGCCTCTGCGTCTGAGGTCACAGGCGTGCCCGACCCTCCACCACCAAGTGGGAGATGGTTTGCTATCATCACAGCCAAGACCCGGTGAGCACGATTTAGGGCAGAGCCAGCACACACTGCAGGGGAGTGAGCTGGCGGGGCTGCGGGGTGGTCTCGACACTGGATAGCCAAGCCTCCCACCCGAGTGTAACCGGAGCCCTTCAGAGAGAAGCCAGCCTGAGGTGCTCTGGCAGCTGAGAAACTTCTCCCGTGGCCTATTATATTCTAAGTTCCTCTTGCTCAGACCACCACCATGTAGATGGAAACTGAGTTACGTCCAAACAGGATGAACCAAACTTCTGTTCAAGCAAAAAAAAAAAGTTGGCCCAGGGCTGCAGAGCTTTAAACGGACCATGAATAATGCTTTATTGCCTCAGCAGTGCGGTGAACTCACCCCCCACGCTCAGCCTCACCTTTCACGGTGTTATTTTTAGATCTCTCATTACACCCCAGCTTAAACTAAAAATATGTTTCCCAGGAATAGCAGAAGCTAGTTTTAATTGTGCACGGTGACACAAATGCCCATGGACTCTGATTACATATGATATTTCACATATTTGATACCTCCTTTAGGAACAAGGTGGGATTGATATATTTGATTTTTCCAGAACAGTGACTAGACTGGCTTTGGAGGCTATTAGACTAAATCAGGCTTTTTCTGGGCTGGAGTTGTTTCCACCAGCCGATGCTTTGGTTTCAGATCATTTAGTGCAGCTTACACAAAATCGCGGGTTCCGGTAAGCCGTGTTCATGAGAAGCTCACCTCCAAGGTCTGATCCGAACCTCACACATCCGTTCCCTGCCCACTGTCCCAGAGCTTGGACATGGAGGTCAAGCGGAGAGGAGCTGACAAGTTGGCAGCTGGACCTCTAGCCTGCTCCTCTGCCTCTGCGACTTTGGACACATTATTAATCTTCCTGAGCCTGGTTCCTCACTGAAAAATGAGAATAATAAATGTTGTATGGATAAAATGAAATAATTTATGTACACAGCAGAAGCCTAATAAATTATCACATTTTTTTTTAATTTAACTTGCTCATACACTAGTTCGGTCAGCAGGAACATTTGCTGAACACTGACTAAGGCCACACTGGGAATCTTAGAGTTCCAACATCAGATCCTGACCAAGAGAGCAAACACATTTGCAAATGATGCTGTGTAGGGTGACATGGAATGTCACGCGGGACCCAAGATGCTGGCCTGGACTCTCGGGCTCCCAGCATAGAAACACTTTATCTTGGGGAAAGAAAGTCTTATGAACCCAAGCTGGTCCTTGAAGGATTCCTAGGACAGTAGTACTCTCTCCCCTGGTGCACCTAGAGCTTAAGAACACAGGCCACCCAAGACGGAAGCCGGCTCTGCCTCCCACGACCAGCGCAAACTGGAGCAGTACTTTTCTTCTTAGTTTCTGCCTCTCTTAAGACGCAGCTAATGATGATACCTGCCCCATAATGCAGTGGAGAGGGTTAAATGAGCTAGCTAATGTGGTGCATGTGTCTTAACCTCATTTTCACCAAGTAAGAGGAATGCATGCAACAACGAAATGAGAATCTATCGTGTCCTACTTGGACCGAAACATAGAGCATGTCACTCGAAAAGGCAGGGTCTCGGGTATCCTCATGTAGTTAGTCTCTGCATTCCCTTGTGATGTTCTCTAGGTTTTCATCAGTGTGCATTCAACTCTCTACCTAGTTAATAGGTTCTCTTAAGTTAGGAAGCTCCATCATCACCACTCAGAGAAAGGCCTCTGTCCTTGAGGGGGACATTTTCCATTCCTGTTTTCAGACTACTCTGGTTTCCTCAGTTCTTCAGCATCACCGGATCATTCTTGACATTGTGATGAACCTCACAATTTCATGATGCCAGTGAGCTCATCCAGTCTGGTGACGTGGAGCAGGTTTGTAAACTTTTTGTCTGAGCACTCCAGAGGCCCCACCTCATCTATGTAACCTCTCAAATCCCAATGCCTCACCGAGAAAGCCGCTTGTTCCTACTAGATCTGACAGCCACATTCTACAGCGTGGCAGCAGAGATGGACTGAGGGATGCCAAGTCACGGCGGGCCACAGGGACACAGGGTTTCTGACAGGGTCAACACATGTTTAAAAAATGGGATCACGGAGGAGCACCTAGGTGGCTCAGCCAGTTAAGTGGCTGGCTCTAGATTTCAGCGCAGGCCATGATCTCAGGGCCCTGGGATTGAGCCACCAATCAGGTTCCTTGCTCAGCAGGGAGTCTTGTTAAGGGCTCTCTCTCCCTCTACCCCTCTCACCACTTGCACATGCTCTCTCTCTCTCTCTCTCAAAAATAAATAAGTAAGGGAAATCGGAAGGGGAGGTGAACCATGAGAGACTATGGACTCTGAAAAACAATCTGAGGGTTTTGAAGGGGCCGGGGGGTGGGAGGTCGGGGTACCAGGTGGTGGGTATTGGAGAGGGCACGGATTGCATGGAGCACTGGGTGTAGTGCAAAAACAATGAATACTGTTAACACTGAAAAGAAATTAAAATTTTTTTTTTAAAAAGTGGAAAAAAATAAATAAATAAGTATGTCTTTTTAAGAATTTAATAAAATAAAATGAGATCACAGGGAATATGAATACTTTTTATGAAGGACCTGTCACTGCAAGATACTCTCATGGTTCCTATCATCATTTGGCTTCTTTCCAGAGCATATGCTAGTATCCAATGCCAGGAACATTTTATAGTACCTTTTTTTAATCCCCCAGAGAGGTTTTGCTGTATCTGCACAAAGAAATACAAGCCCCCATCTCATTGATGTATGGAGGGACAACAATCACTTTGCACATTGTTGTGTGCAATAAGGAAAATAAATACGTAAGAAAATGAGAAAATGAGGTGACATGCAGCCCTACCTGCAGGATTTGAGTATCGTCTCCTTGTATAGATGGCAGAATCCCTGAGTACTGTTCTCAGATAATAGTTTTACTCTTTCTCCACGAATATAGAAGCACCCGTATGACCCCATGCAAAACCAACAATGCTTCCTGGGTGTTGTTCGCCTCTTAGGGACTCACTGACCACAGCCTGTCCCTGCCATGTTGGCTGACAGCCACTCCCTATGAGGGGCAGTGAACCAGGCCACAGGGAATGATTCTGCCCAGTACCATATCACAAGCTTACTTTTAGGTTCCTCTGAACCATTTGGTGGCCCACGTGCCCTGGTACTCGGAGACAACTCAGAGGTGTCTGAGAACAGCAGAGAACAAAGCGGCAGGTGGGCAGCTGAGGCACAGAAGGTTCCAGTGCCCCGTCTCCACCGGGAGGAGGCCTGCCACCGAGGAACAGCCTGGCTGGACAGCTGATCCTTGCTAATCCCCGGCCTTTAGAGACAAATGGGTTAATTTTCGTGTATCTATGACTTCGTGCTGTTCTTTACATCACCTGCTTTATTTTCAAACCTGTCAACAGTTTTCTGAAAAGGCTGCACACATGAGCAAAGGCCTGAGCAACTCCAGGAAGGAGAGCAGGAGACACAGGCCACCACCCCACACCAGGGAGACTGAGTCAGGAAACCAGGGGCTTCTTGTTTCTTGAGTTTTCTCTAATCAAAGCAAAAAGGAGGCCTAGGTTTTTACACTGTGACCCCTTCCGGTGAGGCTTGAAAGCTGGCTATAAATCCAAAATGGACCACACGCTTACTGAACTGTATTTATCAAGTTTCTTAATAAAGCAAAAGACTCAGAAGCATATGGGAGTCCAATTTTTTTTCCCCGACAGAGACAGAAGCCAGCAACAAGCAGTTTACTGTTGTTGTCCTGTTGCCAAGTGGGTGATTTGGTTAAAATAGGGTCGGCCTCACATCTGTTTATATGAACCATCAGGGTTGCTATTTGTAAAGGGGCCCTCCTTGTCTGACCGGGGCTGTTGTTACACTTTGTTTTGCAAGATTGTTCCACAGGATCTAAAAGAAGACTCACAGTGCCCACCCCCCCTCCCCGCCAAGGGTGACATCTGCTCACATGCCTCGCTCCCCCTAATACCTTCCCATCCTCATGACAAATACCGGACGGGCAGACCGAGGCCGCCTCTGAAGGTGGTTGTCGTGCAAACCACTTTTTCTAAACTGACCAGTGGATTCAGTCTAACAATTGAGTTCAAGATCGTTAACGTCAGAACGTGAGAGTGAAGGGAGTTTTAGGGAATGCATAGGACAGTTCCCTCGTTCTCAGTTGAGGAAAATGAGGACTGGTGAGCTTTTTTCAGAGGGATGAGCTAGGACTCAAAGGCAGGATTACCATAGCTCTGTCTGGTTGATCACACAACCCAAGAAGCCATCTGCCATCTTGAGATACAGCCTAGTGTGGAAACGTCACATCTGACTCGTTGAATGTGTAACACAGGGTGGGGCAGAGGAAAAGCAGGATGTCCTCAGTGATACCAGCAGCCTTCTGGGTCCTCATGTCCATGATGGTCCTGTGGAAGCTGGGAAGTAGCTCCAGAATTTCTTTCAGACATAAGCCAAGTGGAGAATTCAGGAAAACTGCAGAGGTGAAATATCAGGATAGTCCAAGGACTCATGAGTCTCCGTAGCAAATGGACAAAGGGCCCTTTCTGGCAAACTCTAAAGTACTCTTCGAGTATTTAAGTGTGATGGGATGTTAAATCAGAAGTTTTAATTGGGTATCCAGACATAAGTATCAGCTATAAAACTATCTAAAAGGCCACTCAATAACCACTTCACATTTCTATGATCATCTTTTTGGAGAAGGCTGTGCTCTTTGTGCCACCCATCCCTCCAAGTATCTTCAGGAAACCTCAAGGGAACAACGTGGTTTGTTAGATGCCGTCTCATAGTTAGGGGTACAATGAGAACTAGGACCTTCCTCTCAGCCAACAACCCTTCAAATGTGAGGGACTATGGGCAGAGGAAAGGGGATGGCACTAGGTGGCTTGCTCTCCGGGAGTTTGTCAGAGGGTTTCCAAGGACTAACTGTGGGCCAGGTGAGGAACCTGGCACAGGCGACCTCAGTAGAGAAGTCAACAGGGGATCCTCTGGTCTCCAAGGGCAGATAGTGGGGAGAGGGGAAATCCGTGGCCACTGCAAGAAAGAACATTAGAAGGTGGGAAGGTATGCAGGTAAAAGGCCACCAGCGAGAGGGGAAGTCTTATAAGGAAACTAAGAGAAGCCATCAGTCTTCAAGTCTCCATAGGCTTGGAGAGCTCAGAGCCAGCTGTCTGCAGTCGGGCTCCCTTGGAACAGAGCCTACAATGGGAATTTGTGAGGGGGTTACAGAGGAACAGCTGTCAGAATCAGCTGGCAACAGAATCAGTATAGGACAGGGCAAGTACAGAACAAGATATGGGCTCCATGTGAGGCTGGCTTCTCACCAGCCCCATGGGGAGCGCTGGTCTGTCCTGTGGAAAGGGGCCAGGTTTTATCTCCATGTCAGTTGGTCATTGGCTCTGCTCGTAACACAGAGAAAGGCAGAAATCCTACAGGAAGGGGGGAGAGTTGGGGACATGCAGGGTCATCACCCAGGGAAGAGACGTCTATCTGACCAAGGGCAAATTCTTCCGAAAACAGGGAGGGGGGCAACTGTGGGCCATTAGCTTCTGATACTCACAGCTCCTGGGTAGGGGACTCTGGAAGGAGCGTCAGTGCACTCTTCCCACTTCATGCCCATCACCCCAGAACTTCGTGGCTCTCCTTATTCTTTCCATTCTCCCACCCCCCACCCAGGGGTCAGAAACAGCCAGGAAGTGAGACAGGGATGAGGGACACAGAGAGGAGTGGATTTTCTCTGTGCATGTGTGTACACACGAGCACTCTCTATGTATGTGTGTACACACAAGCACACACACACATTCACACTCACACACACACTCATGCTCACACACACACATACACACTCATGCTCACACACACAACTGCATGCTTCCTTTCCAAAAGGCAAAAGACCCACCTACAATAGGTAGAGTGGAGGAAAAGTCAAAACTTTGAGTGAAATCAAAAGTTTTGATGACTGCATGTGACTGAACATTTTTTAAGTATTTCATGGCAATACGACACACATCACCGCTCAATGAGTTTTACAAGAACCCACCTATGTAACAATCCCTAAGGTCAAGAAGTAGAATTTCCAGCCCCCGAGAGGCTCCCTTCCAGTCCCTACTCTCCTCACTCTGCCCCGAGGGTAACACCACAGTGATGGTTTTCCAACAGCAGAGTTTACTTCTGCCGTCTTGACAAAACCTGAGATCCTGACTTATTTGGAGCTTGAATTTATAACTCATGTTGTCACTCGCAAACTAATCTTAAAAATTTAACATCAAAGCCTATTTTCATGGAACCAAGGAGGGTAGTTTTCATAATAAAAATAGACAAGAACCAAATTTTTAGCTCCTCACTTATTGGAAATGGGGGGGGGGGGGAGAATTTCTTTTCATGTTTCTTCCACCCCACCTCCACCTGCCCTCCCAGTCCCCCAAAAGAACACACACACACAAAAACTCATTCCTTAAGCTTCTCTCAAGACCAGTCTGGGACAGAAAGTGTGGGTCCAAGATGTGTGTAAGTCCCCATTTGTAGGAAGCGGGGGCCTACATGTGGGATGATGCAGGCCTTCGACATCATTGGTCCCTGAAGGGGCCTCTGGAAGGCAAGCAAAGTCTTTTGTTGCTTTTTCCCACATTTTCATCCAGTCAGTGGTTTTCCTGAGAGAGTGGGGGATGTTAGGAAGTCAGGCCACTGTGGAAAGCCTTTGTTTAGGAGAATTTTCACCAAACATATCATTTTCTAATTGGGGCTATTTGCTGTGGCCCTTCTGCCCGGCTGTCTGCACCGAGTGAAGGTTATAATTATAAACAGAGTAGTGACATTTCCATTGAAAACCCGTCGTGTGGTTTCCCTGACTCATCCTAACAAACGATGAGCCCCTAAAAGTGAAAGGATTTTTTTTTCCTGAAAAAAGTACTATAGTGATGACCTTAGTTGACTTTGCAAAATGATTAAATGCGCTTGCTGTTCAATATTTTAAAACACCACATGAAAAGGCAGGAGAAGAGTTAAAGCCAAATGGTGTTTGGGCGTAGGCTGTGAATATGCCTGGGTATTTACTGGAGACCTTTTTTTTTTATTTGTGCCAATATTGGATGGCCATATGGCCCTACTAAAATTACTCAAATACTTTCTTCAAAGGAGACTAATTTTCATGCAAATGTGATTTCACTGCTGGACAAGCTAAGAAGAACAAGCAGGAGTGAATTCAATAAGAGGATACTTGGAAATTTTGCTTCTGTGATATGGGGAAGTGGCAGAAAGAGTTGTTCCTTAGGGAGAGAGTAGTTTCTCCTGCCCTGATCCAGTGAAAGGGAAGGATCTCAAAGGCTTGAGAAGGATCCCACAGGCTACAGGGTTCTCCTCACAGTGTAACTCCCACTCAGAGCAGGCTCCCTGTGACGGGCAAGTCTTCGCTTAGTACCCGCAGAACATGGCAGACTCATGAGTGGTCACGGGAACACAAGACTGGAGGAAACCCCAGAAGGCCAGTAGTTATCCAGGGCCCACGACATGCCAGTCACTCTTCCAGGCTCCGAGGTTATAGTAGTGAGCAAGAAAAAGACTACCCCTGTCTTCTTGCTTCTTGGTAAGAGTACATTTAGGTAAGCGCAACCTTATACATCAAGTGTGTGAGCTCAGGCTGCTATAACAAAATACCACGGACTGGGTGGCTTCAATGAGAAATTCATTTCTCACAGTTCAGAGCCTGGGAACCCGAGGTCAAAGGCCTTCAGATTTGGTTCTTGGTGAGGACCCACGTCCTGGTTTGTGGAGTCCTCACATCACCTTTGCTTGGTGCAAGTGTGTGGACAGAGAGAGACAGGAAGAGAGTAGACATTTGGTCTGTCTTCCTCATCTTGTAAGGGCATGCTTCGCATCCTGAGGGCCCAATCCTCCCAACCTCTTCTGAACCTAATTACCTTGCACAGGCCTTACCTCCAAATACCATCCCATTGGGGTTTGCACTTCAACAAACCCATGTGGGTGGACCCAAATACTCAGGCCCCAACAGAAAGGAGATAAGTAAATGCATAAATATACAATGCATTCCCTTGTGTCCAGTGCTGCGGAGTGACACTTAGCAGGATGAAGGACCACAAGTGGGGAAGGGACGGCATGGTCGAGGTGGTGTCTTGGGAAGGAACACCAGGGGGAAATCCGAGGTCATTCTAAAGTGGGGGAAGAACCCCACTATGACTAGGACAGAATTGTCCAGACAGAGGGAGCAGAAATGCCATTTCCTAAGGACAGAAGTGAGCTTGGCTCGCTAAGGGCAGGACAGAGGGCCAAGGGCTGACCACAGAGGGAACCAGGAGAGGGAAGGAGCCCCACAGGCCAAGGCGATGAGCAGGAGTTCATTGTGTGGCACAGGTGTTGCTGCAGGAGGGTCTTGAAGCAGGAGGTGGCCATGGGGTCTGATACGACTCTAACCCTTGCACCAAAAATACACTATGGAGGTACAAGCGTAGAAGCAGAGAACCCATCAGAGACTTCTGGGGTCAAAGGTGATGGTGGCTGCAACAGATAGAGGCCATGGATGCAGGATGCCCTCAAGTTGCAGGTGGGAAGGGGCACCAAGCTGATCTGTAGAGTCTCCAAAGGCAGGGGTGCTCACCTGAGCTTCCAGAGGTGGGGCTCCTGGGCCGAGTAAGCATCTCCAGCACCCCCAGCCCAGTCTCCGCTGCTACTCCTTGGTTTTACCAGCTTCCCACACTGGGGTTCCCAAGCAGCAGCCCACCTGAGACAGATCTGACTCCCAGAGCTGGTCATTTTCACAACGCTCCTCTACACATGATCATTTGGCCCGGTTTCAAGTCAGGCTCTGTTTGCATTTCCCTGGGCATGGAGAGTCACAAAAACTCCACCTACTCCCCTCTTCTATTGTCCAGACCCAAAGACTGTATCGGGTCTGGTGGGGACCTCCACAGGTGAAAGAGTCCTTGGAAGGTAGTGGGAGCAAGGGTCCCCATGCCTGTCCATGCTTGGGAGGTTCATGATGACATGGTCTGGGCTGCAGCAGGTCCCGCTCTGGTGGGCAGAGCGCCTCCCAAATGTCACCTGGGGCCAGGCACTAACAGAAAGAAGGAGTCATGGGGTTTGGGGGCTATGGCAATGTGGACAGCACAGTTCCCACTTCAAGGCAGAGCTATCACTTAGCTTCAACCAGGGGTTGCCAGGTGGGAATGCATGCAGACAACACCAAATCTGCTTTTTGTGAAGGAGCTGGAGGATGCCGGTTCCCCTTCAGCATGAAACCCCCCACTTCTTATGTTTTGGCACAATTTTAAATTACTTAAAGGAAAGCAAAAGGTAAGGAAGGAGGAGAGGGTGGGAACCAAGGAAGGAAGGAAGGGGAGGAGGGAGGGAAGAGCGAGAAACAACACTTCTGAAGACCACCCCGTGTGCCCCGTGTGCCCCGTGTGCCCCGTGTGCCCCGTGTGCCCCGTGTGCGGGCGGCCAGGGCAACCTACAGCCTCTGGGCCCAGATTAGGCAAACAGGGCCTTAGCGCTCCCCACTCACACTAAGGAGCTCCAGGTCCCCTCTTCCTCTGAGGGGCAGTTTAATTTCTCTTTATTTTGAGGGTAGCCTCCTCACACTCCTCTGCACAAGGCAGACCCCCTCCTGTCCAGGGAGGAGCTGGCGCAGAGCCCTCAGCCAGTCTGGACATCTGTAGGCAGCACCCACTTTTGTGTGTCTGCTCTGGCTTTCTCGTCGTTAGTGGTAGAGGGAGCTAACCCCGTGGCGGAGCAGGGGAGCAAACAGCCCAAGTTCAAGGAGCGACTTGGGGCTGCCACGAGCAATTTCCCCCTGTAACCTGTCAGGTGCAGACAAGCTGCATGAAGCTCATGTAACATTTTCACCATATGCCGTTTGGAAATAACCTTGTTCCACAGGGAAAACCTTCAAAAGACTTTTCTTCATAAGCAGACCTGATGATAAAGACATGTGAGGTCCTGGAGCCCAGAGGCTGTCAAGGGCTTTACCTATGACCAGTTTGTCTTCTCTCTTGGGCACCATGGAGTCGAACATAAGCTACAGCTCAGTGCTAAACTTATTAGACGTATGTCAGCATCTGTCTGTCAGAAACGGGAAGGCCTCCCTGCCAACTGAGCCACTCTGGTTTGGGGGAAAGATTGAAAATGGTCTGGAATGTTGTCTGAGGGTATTGAAAAGGACTGGGTTCCACAGTCTTTGATTTCTCTGCTTTTACCCAGTCAGAAATAAAGCACAGAAGCACTGAGACTGATCATCTGGAAATGGTTTCAAAAAATAATTGACATGCATGCCTGCAAGCACGGGAATGTCCAGGTGAATAAACATCAAAATGTTTGCAATAGTTATTGTCATGTGGTGGAATAAAGGGTGATTTACTTCATTTTATTTTGGGGTATAACTTTATTTTCTAAATGTTCTATGAAGAGCATTTATTATTTCGGTCATAAGAAAAAAATCAATTAATAAAAACTCTGGGGAAAAAAATGAGCTTACCTGATGAATTAGTTTGCTAAGTTTACCATAACAAAATACTACAAACTAGGTGGCTCAAAGCAGCATAAATGTATTCTCTCCCACTTCTGGAGGCAGTAGCTTGATATTAAGGTGTCAGTAGGTTGGTTCCTTTAGAGCCTCTGAGGGAGAACCTGTTGGTACCTCTTTCCTGGCTTCTGGTGATTGCTGACAGTCCTTTTTTTTTTTTAAGATACATTTCTTTTTTTTTTTTTTAATTTCTTTTCAGCGTGACAGTATTCATAGTTTTTGCACCACACCCAGTGCTCCATGCAATACGTGCCCTCCCCAATACCCACCACTTGCTTCCCCCAACCTCCCAACCCCCACCTCTTCAAAACCCTCAGGTTGTTTTTTAGAGTCCATAGTCTCTCATGGTTCACCTCCCCTTCCAATTTCCCTCAGCTCCCTTCTCTTCTCCATCTCCCCATGTCCTCCATGTTATTTGTTATGCTCCACAAATAAGTGAAACCATATGATAATTGACTCTCTCTGCTTGACTTATTTCACTCAGCATAATCTCTTCCAGTCCCGTCTATGTTGCTACAAAAGTTGGGTATTCATCCTTTCTGATAGAGGCATAATACTCCATAGTATATATGGACCACATCTTCCTTATCCATTTGTCTGTTGAAGGGTATCTTGGTTCTTTCCATAGTTTGGCGACTGTGGCCATTGTTGCTATAAACATTGGGGTACAGATGGCCCTTCTTTTCACTACATCTGTATCTTTGGGGTAAATACCCAGTAGTGCAATTGCAGGGTCATAGGGAAGCTCTATTTTTAATTTCTTGAGGAATCTCCACACTGTTCTCCAAAGTGGCTGCACCAACTTGCATTCCCATCAACAGTGTAAGAGGGTTCCCCTTTCTCCACATCCTCTCCAACACATGTTGTTTCCTGTCTTGCTAATTTTGGCCATTCTAACTGGTGTAAGGTGGTATCTCAATGTGGTTTTAATTTGAATCTCCCTGATGGCTAGTGATGATGAACATTTTTTCATGTGTCTAATAGCCATTTGTATGTCTTCATTGGAGAAGTGTCTGTTCATATCTTCTGCCCATTTTTTGATATGATTATCTGTTTTGTGTGTGTTGAGTTTGAGTTCTTTATAGATCCTGGATATCAACCTTTTGTCTGTACTGTCATTTGCAAATATCTTCTCCCATTCCATGGGTTGCCTCTTTGTTTTCTTGATTGTTTCCTTTGCTGTGCAGAGGCTTTTGATCTTGATGAAGTCCCAAAAGTTCATTTTTGCTTTTGTTTCTTTTGCCTTTGGAGACATCTTGAAAGAAGTTGCGATGGCTGATATTGAAGAGGTTACTGCCTATGTTCTCCTCTAGGATTCTGATGGATTCCTGTCTCACATTGAGGTCTTTTATCCATTTCGAGTTTATCTTTGTGTATGGTATAAGAGAATGGTCGAGTTTCATTCTTCTACATATAGCTGTCCAGTTTTCCCAACACCATTTATTGAAGAGACTGTCTTTTTTCCACTGTTTTTTTTTTTCCTGTTTTGTAGAAGATTAATTGACCATAGAGTTGAGGGTCCATATCTGGGCTCTCTACTCTGTTCCACTGGTCTATGTGTCTGTTTTTATGCCAGTACCATGCTGTCTTGGTGATCACAGATTTGTAGTAAAGCTTGAAATTAGGTAACGTGATGCTGACAGTTTTATTTTTGCTTTTCAACATTTCCTTAGCAATTCGGGGTCTCTTCTGATTCCATACAAATTTTAGGATTAGTTGCTCCAGCTCTTTGAAAAATACCGGTGGAATTTTGATTGGGATGGCATTAAAAGTATAGATTGCTCTAGGCAGTATAGACATTTTAACAATGTTTATTCTTCTGATTCAAGAGCATGGAATGATCTTCCATCTTTTTGTGTCTTCTTCAATTTCTTTCATGAGTGTTCTATAGTTCCTCGAGTACAGATCCTTTACCTCTCTGGTGAGGTTTATTCCCAGGTATCTTATTATTCTTGGTGCTATGGTAAATGGAATTGATTCTCTAATTTCCCTTTCTGTATTTTCATTGTTAGTGTATAAGAAAGCCACTGATTTCTGTACATTGAACTTGTATCCTGCCATGTTACTGAACTGCTGTATGAGTTCTAGTTCTGGGGGTGTTTCTTGACTTACAGACACATCACTCCAGTCTCTGCCTTTGTCTCCACAAGGTATGACCCCTGTGTGTACATCTGTGCCTCCATATGGCTTTTTCACAAAGACACAAGTCTTTGGGTTTGGGGTTCAATCTTGGATTTTGGGACATCCAACTCAATCTTAACTACTTACATCTACAAAGACCTTACTGGAGGTTCTGAGCTCCTAGTTGGACACTAATTTGGGGGGAACACTATTCAACCCAGTATCCATGGCAATGAAGTGGATTAATCCCCCTAAAGAAATTCAGGTCATCATTGACCCTATTAAAAGCCTTCACTCATGAGAAGGGGTGATTTGGCTACCAGAATGTCATGGCCATCCTCTCCCTCAACCTCCATATGGGCTGAGGAGTATGGCTAGACCTGGAGGAGAGGCATGGGCCCATCACACAGTCCAGCAGGACGATGTCCACAATCTGTCAGACCCCAAGGGGCCATTGTGTCCTGGTGGGATGGCTGGTAATCATGAATAGCTTGGGAATCATCCTGCAGTAACACAGTCATTGGAAGAAGGTGGCATCACACCTAACGTGTAGTTCACTTCTGTAATGTGTATAGATCCTATTAGGATTAGTAATCAAAGTCATTTTAAAGCATTACTCTTGTGTATTTTCTCTGTCTGTGGGTGTGAAAAGTAGAAAGGCTGTCACATGTGGGTCTGTGAAATATTTGATGATAAAATGATTTCTTGTAACTCAAAAAGGCTGGAAATCCCTATCCCACATTTTTATCAATAATGGAATGTCTGTGGGAGGAGAGGCTTTGCTATGAAGTTTTGTGTATCTTGTTAACAGGCACTGTGCACAGATCCTTATAACCATTTTTCTCATGATGGTCAAAACAACCCCAGGAGATAATCACCCCACTTTTCAGATGGGAAAACAGGCTCAGAGAAGCCACATAATCATTGGAGAGCCCCCAGATCACACAGCTAGGAAATGGTAGAGGTAGGATAAGAATTTGGAGGTAGGGGGCCCCTGGGTGGCTAAGTCATTGAATCATCTGCCTTTAGCTCAAGTCATGATCTCAGGATCCTGGGTTGGAGTCCTGCACCAGGTTCCTTGCTCAGTGGGGAGTTCCTTGCTCTGCTTTTCCCTCTCCTGCCACCTGCCACTCCCCCTGCCCATGCTCTATCTCTCTAACAAATAAATAAAATCTTTAAAAAAAAAAAAAAAAGGAATCTGGAGGTAAAATATGCGGTACAGGGTGGTGTGACTTCCAGGAACTCTACTAACTGCCTTTCTTCTCAATGCTCAGACATTGCTGAGAACACAGCCCACCAAACTCTCTGTGTCCAATGCATGGAGCCTCAGTGACACATCTCTTCAGAGCTAAGTAACCAGAAAACATTGGCTTCCCCTGAAGAACTGATATATTTTCTTCTTAGGGATAAAAAGAATAGGGATTGCTTGGATTTCCATTTGCTGTATTCACATCTGTCCACGAAATCCCAGTAACTGGGGATCTGAATTTCTGTACTACGGTACACCACCCCCACCCCAGACTTGACCTACTTTTCCACTTATATTCTTTATATTTTTATATTGTCTCGATTTCTAGTTTAATTTACAATTTACTCTTGTGTTCGATATTTTTCCGACAATCCACCTTTTCTCTAAAAATCTTTTCTCAAAAGGTAGAGAATTTTTTTTAAAATATTAGTATGGTTTCTTACCCAGAAGGGGGAAGAACTGTGAATAAACCAACCTTTTGTATCTGCTCCTGCTGGCTCCTTTCTCCGGGGTTCCTTCAGCAGGCCAAGCCCCACATCACCTAGTGATTGGCCCAGAGTCTCACACAGCTGACTCCAGTCCTCAATCTCCTTGCCTTTCTCTTCTCTCCCCTCTTGAAGATTCCTCTAGCTTAGGTCCTGTCTTCAAGTGAGTTAATAAAACAGGCAAAAAAATTAACTGCCAAATGAATTCATGAGTAATGCCCCACCAGTAATGCATATCTCAACCTAAAAAGGAAACACTGCTGGGCTCGACAAAGGCCCGAAGATTTCTTTAAAAAAAAAAAAAGAAAGAAAGAAAACAACCTAATTTGTGGGGTGTCTGGATGGCTCAGTCGGTTGAGCACCTGACTTTTATTTTCAGTATAGGTTATGATCTCAGAATGGTGGGATCCACAATTAGCAGGAAGTCTGCTTGTAGATTCTCCCTCTCTTTCTTCCCCTGCCCCTTCTTCACTCTCTCTAAAATAAATAAACCTCAAAAAAGAAAAATGTACCTAATTTATGTCAGAAAAAGTAGAGCAATCCTACCAATTTGGCCAACTTAACAATTTGAAATTAAGGAAGCTGAGCCCACTAAGCTCTGCACTTTCTTGGACCTAAGCCAGACCCCCAAGCAGTTTGTTGTTAATACACAGTTTTGGTCCTTGGTTCAGTAGAAATAAAGATGTTCTAAAATGCAAGGCCACATAAAGTTATAGACACGTTAACAACCTGATTCCAATTTCCAATTCAACTAGAATATATTGACCATCTTCTGAGTGGGCTAAAGTGCTTGTGTGTCATTTTAGTTAATCCTCCAGCCACTTCATGACCTCTTTTCCCAAAGCTCTTCTGGCAAGGCCAGACCCATCTGGAGCAGAGAACTGGAAAACCAACTCTGCTGTGCTCCAGACATGTGACCTTCTCTCCTGGGACCAGAAGGAAGAACTGGTCAAGCCTAAGCAAACACTCAGAGCACCCACCATGTGGCCAGATCCTTGGACTGGAACACAAAGACTCATGTTAGCCTAACATTTCCTGTGTGTCAACACCTGGCCTGGCACAGTTAGCACTGCCCAGAATTGAAGATAATCTTCTGGAAGCTAAGGTCAAGGAGAGAGACATGATCTAGCAAAAGACCATTGAGCAGCTGAGCAGGCACACTGTGACTAACTGCCCAGGTACACTGTGACTAACTGTGCCTGGAATCATCAGTTAAGAGACTCCACTGCATGGGATTTGGGACATTGCTGGTCCATCTGTGTCGAATGGGCACCTGAGCCAACCAGGACAGCCATTAGTATGTCCCTTATTTTCATGAACATTATTCTCGCCAATTGGCTCCACCAATGTTGACCATTCCTAAATAGGGAAGTTGTCCCTCATGCCCTCCTAAGGATATATAAGGCATTACAAAGTTTCTGAGGTTAGACAGCCTCTACATCAACAGTCAGAGTCGTTAAGGCTCCTATCACTCTGTACCAGACATAGACTCTTGCACTCAAGGCCTAAGTTACATATCACTCATTCACATGGACGTGACAAAACTATGCAAGAGGTCATCTTGCCACCCTCTGGCTCAAAATTCACTGCTTTACAAGGCAGGACTTGCAACAGTATTAGAATGTACAAAGCTCCATTCTTGGGTAGTCACAATTTTAGTGAAAACATCAGAAAATGGAGGCAAACAAACATCCATTGGAATAGGTTTTGTAAGATGTAGGAACAAGGACATAAAATTAATTTGCACTTATGCTCATTTGGTTCTCAAACTCAGGCGAAATTATAAGAATCACTAAACTTTTTCCTAAGCAAATATATTTGTACTTGATCCCAGAATTAAAAGAATTTCTTAAAATAATGTAACAAAAGGTTTTAAGCCTGGACTCTGGAAGCCCCTGAAATTCCAGGCTTGTGTATATATGTGCTTTGTTATGGAGAGAGAAGCCCTATATTCCTCCAGAATCTAAAGTAAAGTAATCAATGGTAAACCCATTGATCTAGTGTTCAGGTCCTAGTTGATGAATAAAAACCTGACACCCCAAAATGAAGTCATATTACAATAGTTCCAGAGTTTTGGCAAGCCTCTGGATGCTTACTCTCCCCGTAGTCTTTCAGTAGCATTGTTATTTCTAGGAAAAGTTTGGGACTTCTGGGAAAGCTTAGCCAGACCTTTCTGACAGTGCCCAATAAGAATCCAAATAAATGTGCCATCAGCTGGGGACATCGAGGGGCCTGGGAAAGCAGGCCTGCTTAGCAGAAATGGGCAGCACGATGCAACCAAATTAGTCATTATGTAAGCCTTTAAGTTTAATTCGTTTCTTAACACTTGGGGAATTCTTCGAAGAGGCTAGAAAATTGGCAGCGCATCATTTGTCCTCGTGGGCAGTTTTATTAAATCATAAGTGGATGCATATTTTTATATTGAAACCAGTACATAGAAGCAGCTCTATTCTGCTCGGCTCTCTGTGCAATACTCCCTTTCAGGTATCATGGTCCATACTGAATTGCCCCACTCACCTTCAGCATCACAGATTCCAGGAAACACAAGGCACAAAAAACAAAAGCAATCATGTCACTCTCACCCAAAACATAGATCCATAGTAACAAATGGTCCCGTACTCTTATGTTACTGTTGTTGGCCCATATTCTAGACCAGATGGGGTGAAACTTGGCCTTTTTTCCTTTGTTTTATAATGTTACTGCATAAAAACTAACTTTGTAATTACTCCAGGAGCTGGGGTCTTCATTCACACCTGCTAACAACCATTTCCAAGTCCTCGAGGTGAAAGGGTCTCCCCAGAAACTCTTTCCTATGCCACCCTCTCTCAGCCAGGCTGACTTCTAAAATATGATTGTCTCAACGTGTGGATCACCACATTATATTGTTTAAAAGTCCACAATACAAATGGCAACAAAGACTACTAATATTAATCGTACTGAGCTATTTATTATGAAATGTGCTGAGCACATTTATAAAAATCTCAGTTCATCCTAACAATTTACAAGGTAGGTGATTTTTTTTAATTTTTTATTTTTTTTATAAACATATATTTTTATCCCCAGGGGTACAAGTCTGTGAATCACCAGGTTTACACACTTCACAGCACCAAGGAAGGTGATTTTTTAATTCCCATTTTACATAGGAGGAAACTGACCTTTAGAAACTCAAAGACCATAATGTGTAATGGAAGAGTTAGAATTTGAGCTGCTTTTCAGAGGCCCTTCTCTTCACCATGTTACCAGTATCCTATACAATTACCGTGAAGTTCTAGGTTAGCAGTTTTACTCAGATATGGTCCCTGTTGGTAGTGGGTTTTCTACTTGGGATAATAAACAAACACAGATATATTCTAGATTACTGAGATATATCAGAATTTTAGCCATCACCTTTAGGAGATTTTAATTTGTTATAAGTCTACATTTAAAAGCCACTGTTTATTGAGTATTTGCTACATGCTTAATAAAGCCGCTATGCCTGGTAGTTTTGGTTTTTATACTATCTCCAACACTTTACTTCAAGGATGATTTCATATTTCAGATGGAAGAAAACCAGAGCATTAAAAGGTGACTTGCCCAAAGTCATAGAACTAGTGATTCGGGTCAGGATTTGCTAGTTCTCACACTTTCCATTTTATCCCTATGTCTCATAGATACCTAGTTATTCTCTTGTTTTATGTATGTGAAGTGAGCAGTACTAACTGCTCACCAACCCCCATTAGCAGAACACAGGGTCAGGTGGGTCTGCATGTATCTGATCTCTTCTGAGGGCAGCTTCCTATTTAGAGTTGGGGAGCCTGGGTGTGGAAGGGCAGTCAATACCAAGGTATATCTCTTTCAGGTAGTTGGTTGTGGTATCAAACCAAGCTACCTAGCCCACCTGAAGCAAACCCATGGTCTTACAATGGTACATGCAGTCCAAATGAGCCAACCTGTAGAAACCCAAGTCTTTTGAGACCACAGCGTTGTTAATCATATGAAAAACCATGGAACAGTGAAAAGAATATGGGCTCTAACGTCACACAGACCTAGCGGCATCCTGGTAAGTTTTTAATAACCAGCTCTCCAGTGATAAGAAGCTCTGATTTAGAGCATTGTCACTTTCTCTAGCATAAATACTCTCATCATGGCTCATTTCAAGATGTCAGGATGATGTCAAAGATGGCAATAATTGGCTCTCGGGAGCTGATGCCAGCCCCCTCCAGCACACCACCACCAGCAGACCTTATACTAACCTCAGCTCATAAATGCACAGCATAAGATATGAGGCAAGCCACTGAGCCTCAATTTCTATTTGTATTAGGTGGGAAAGATAATACTACTAGAAGAAGAAAGGCACAACTAGAGGACTATTAGTAGAAGAACAAGATCATCCCTCCCCACTTTCTGAAGAAGCTGCACACACAAAGCATTCTGACCAAGAGAGGCGATGGAACTCTTTATTAAAAGCATAATTTATGTCTCTGAACTCAATTAGGAAGACTTGGATAAGCTGCATTGTATCCTGTGGTCAAGGTTGGCATTCCCATCCTGTCCCGTCCCATCCTGTCCTGCCATCTTAAGCCCAAGCTACAGCTCAGGATCTGCTCACTCTCTGTCAACCCCATGAAGGAGAGATGGTAAAAAGAGGTGAATCTTCCCAGGAGGTGTGGCTAGGTCTGCCCTGGGATAGCAAGATGTAGACCAGTTGGGTGGCATGAGAACAAGAGAGAGGCAAGAGAACAGCAAGGTACCAGGCCCCCCTCACTTGGCATCTTTTTGCCTACCCTTCCTGCCATCTAGAAGGGGAAAGAGAGGAACACCATCACACTCAATAACCTTCAACCCGCAGTGACTCATGTACTGGCAGTGAGACCCATTCAGCACTCGGCTCACTTAGATTAGCACCTGGGAAAGGGAATGTTCTTCTTGGCTTCTGTCCCTTAGGTCGTGTGGTTGCCAGGGAGATTAAATGACATTAAGTGAAGCACAGATTTGGGCCAGAGGGGTGCAGCCCAGCTTCATCACCCAGCTTCTCCTCACCTGACACTGAATGAACTCAGGCTGTTATGAACGAAAAGAAAGAAAAGAAGTTTAGTCTATTTGTGGCTACCCCTAATCCTTATAACCAGGACTCTTCCATATCCAATCCACCATCAAATAAAGAGATTGATGGACTCTTCTGAAGACTATTCAAAAGGATGTTTTTATCAGGTGCTCAGAAGATTGATGGAAAGGTGCCCTTAGCAGGGGCAATATTATTGTTGAAACAAGGTGCTCAACCCCAAGTTGTATACTCTCAAGTGAAAATGCATTCTGATGTTTAAGTTCTCACATGATTGTATAAAAGTCAGTCACATTACTTCGTACTATGACTTTTACTTTTAAATAGAAATCACATTAGGTCAGAGTAAATGAACCACACTGAATTAAACACAATGTGAAATTACGTCCATTCTGTGTCAAGAAGCCAGTGAGTATGGAGATGGTTTTTTTACTCTGATTTTGCCTTTAACCGTGTCCTCCCAGCATCTGCAGTTCCTTAAGCTTTTGGTCTCCCTGTCATGACTTCCCTGATGCAAATGTGTGCTGAGATCCATCACCTGGAAAGGAGTTTTATGGATTTGTTTGTGTTACTGCTAATTCACTGGGGCTGGAGAGCATTGAGTCCCAGTTCTGTGAAATGGAGCTGTGTCCCACACTAAGGTGTGCTGTCTCAGAGGCCAGCAATTTTTAAGAGTCAAAGGAAGTCTAAGTGAATTGCATGGAAATAACAAATTGAAAGAACTAAAAAGCCACCCATCTTTTCTGGAACTACATGTGTGCAGATTCTGCATCTGTGAAGACACTAGGAGATTACAAATAGGGCAGAGTGAGATCTACACAGCAGACAAACTTTCCCACAGCTGGGCCAGGAAGCTGTCAGATCACTCAGACTCTGGGTCAAGTTCCCAAAGATGAGCTGTCCAATATACTAGTCGTTAGCCACATGTGGCCATTCACATTTAAATGTAAATAAATTAAAAGAATATAAAAAGAAAACTTCAGTTCCTCTGTTGCACTAGCACGTTTCAAGCACCCAATAGCCCCATGACGCTGGTGGCTACCATCTTGAAGAGTGCAGATATAAACACTTCTATCATCACAAAACTTCTATTGGACCGTGCTGGTCTAAATATGCATAAAAGTCCAAGAACCCTCCAATCTTTTATGGGATACATTTTCCAGACTAAAACCCTTACTCCGGTTTTCAAATAATTAATCAAAGCAAAGAAAGATAAACAGGATTTGTTCTTCCTTTGTGGCCAGCCTAGAAGTGTTTCAGGAAATAAAGGAAAAAAAATAAGTCTTAATTTCTTAATTTCATGCAATTTCCTTTTTTTTAATAGAAAACGTAAGGAAACCCACACAGCCTCTAAATACTCAAGCATACAATACTACAAAACTTTGGCCAGCAACTCCTTTCTTTGCAAGTAATGCAAATTTACACATAAATTACCTCAAGGAGTCAAATCTTTAAAATCTGATTTCAACCACTCTCAAAAGACAATTAAGAAAAATGAGTGCTGTGCTAATTGCTTATCACTGACGAAGATCCCTGTGGAGCCTTGCTGGACTCCTCAGGCCACTCTGAGAACAGAATGTACTCAAAAGTACTATTTTAGAACAGCTTCGTGTATATATGTATGTGTCTGCAGGTGTGCTTGTGTGTGTGCTTCAAAATCCTGCTTCTCACAGACTGTCCCCTTTTCAGTAGAGCTTGGTTATTCTGTTATCCTATTACCATTACATTCCTTCAAGAGGGAGAAGTATACAGCCAGGGGAGATAACCTGCTGGCAGGTCTGCAGGACGGGACTGCCCTCCTTCTCCTGCCATTGGTACCTGCCCCTCTGCTCTGGGCTTAAGGATGCCAGGTTGCCTGGAGTCACAGACACACAGAAGGACCACCACACCCTATGGAACGGTGGTTTTATCTGACATGTAGCAGTCCTGGGGGTGAGCAGCCCAATGAAAACCCAATGTTTTCAGCCCCCTGTCTTCCAGACACCTAGGTTCCCCACGGGGTCCCTTAGGACTCTGCAGGACCCAAATCATGAATCACGTGGCTACTTCCAACCAATGGCTAGTGAGGAGAGGTGTCACATGACCACATGGAGCCAGAGCGCTTGACCAATTAAGCAAGACCCTTCAGAGGTCTCTTTTCCCCCCGACACAGAGACTAGTACTATTTCAGGCAGCGCCATTTCTGCACCCCGAGCCCTAGAAGGGTAGTAAAACAGCACCAAACACCTTGCTCAATAGCAGTAGACACACGACATGAGTCAAAAATAAACTTCTGCTGTTTGAAGGCTGCCTGATCCAGCCGGACGGAACTGATACATGAGATAAGCAAGAGTAGGGGGTAGGAGGTGGGGACAGACACTGCTTCTAGCCTGGAGCTGTAGCACAGGGTGTTCCTGCTCAGCCAACCACAGGCTTGTGTCCATTGCTGAGCAAATGTCGCTAGATTAGTATTGGGAGAGGTGGTCCAGAAGGTGGGCCCCCTGCCCTCTAAGAACTAGTGATCTGGTATAGAGACTGAAGCCTAAAACAAAGACTATCTTAATGGGATGAATCCTCTTCTAGCCACATAAATAAATGCTAAAGCAGCACAGAATAGACCTCAAGAGTTCATTTTACAAAATTCAAGGAAGGTTGTCATTACAGATAAATTTCCCCAAGAAGCGGACTCTGAGACAGAGATCTGTATGCAGAACTTTACTTTCCTGGGGAGTGCTTTGTGGATCAATACCTGCAGGGAAATGGAAGAGGATCCACTTATAAGAGTTGGAGAGGAAGGTAAAGGAACCAGGTTAAGTAGTCACAGCCACCAAGGGAGGGGCAAGGATAAAGACCATGGAAATTACAAATGATGAAAAGTTCACAAGGGTCAAGTCTGAAATGGTTCTTTGGATTCTTCCATAAGGATGTCATTCTTTTTGAAAGGGTAGAGAATGGGGCTAAGAAACAATTGAACAGAGAGGAAGGGTTCATACAAGCTTCTCAAACTTTCCCACAACATGGCACACATAAGAAATCTTTATTTTGCACAGCACACTGTTGTATATCGACACCGGCCATGCTTGTGATCAGGTGTGATGATCCCAGGAAGCCCCCTGGCCACCTTGAGGACTGAAGGCAACAGAATTGGGGGCGCCCAAAACCTGCCTGGTAAAACACCAGCATGCCAAGGCACACCAGTACACGCAGATCACTCACCTGAGATGACTGGATGTTGGGGAAAGACCATAAGAACAAGCGATAAAGGAGTTACCAGGCTAAACGAAGTGATCTTTGTTTTCCCCACAATTAAGGTGACGATGTACCCTATATCAGGGAGAGAGTGTGGGAGAGCAAAAAAATAAATGAAGGAACAAAACCTATCCAGATTTAAGGGGGAAAGCAAGGGCATTTGTAGGGTGGCTGTTATAAGAAAAAGTCTTTATATAAAATTGAAAGAAAATATGAGAGTAGTTGATTTAGTGGGGAAAAAAATTTTTAGTATAGGAATGAAGGAAAATTAAGGAGTTACAAGTAGTTTGTGTTGAGAAAAGGGTATTTGGGGGCGTTAAACATAAGACCCAAGTAGTGATCTGTTCACCAAGCATCTTGAAAGCAGAGCTGAAATATCCGGGTCCTGTGAGCAGGAAAGGGAGTCCCCAAAGCATCCCAAGGAGGATTTGTGGTTACATAAGTGTCTTGGCCCCTTTGGGTTGCTACTACAACGTGTCATATACCAAGCAGCTTATAAACAACCAAACTTTGCTTCTCACAGTCCTGGAGGCCAAAAGTCCGATATCAGGGTGCCAGCATGGGCCCTCTGCTGGGGTGCAGACAGCAGTCTTCCTGCTGTGTCCTTACAGGGCAAAAAGAGGACCAAAGAGCTCTCTGGGGCACTAAATCCCATTCCTGAGGGCTCCAGCCTTATTACTTAGTTACCTCTGAAAGGCCCCATTTCCAAATACCATCACATAGGGGGGAGGAATTTCATTAATGAGTGGGGGGTGGGGTGGACCCAGACATTCAACCCACGACACTAAGTCTGGAGTGAAGAGGAGATTCAGGACAAGAAAGACAACAAGGAAGACCCACCTGGAAGGGTACAAGTACACTCCAAGAGAGACATGAGAACCCAAGGCATGGGAAGTGGGCACTGAAGGGACAAGTATGGGTTCAGAAGGTATCTGGCAGTATGAAAGGACAGCAAGCAGAGAGAAGATTGAATCGGACCATGAACACCACGGTGTGAGCACACTGACCCAGATAAACTATACTAGCATAACTGTAATATACCATCTTAATACAATATTTACTTAACAATATATTACAAGAAAGGTACATACTATTAAGATTAAAGTAAATATAATTATTGGCAATTCTGGGACCCAGGGGAGATCACAAAGAAACAAGACAAGACCCTATGGTTCACTCCACAGTCACTATTTCTTGAATTTGAAATTCCTTCCTTTTCATATCCTCAGGAGCTCCCAGCTCTTTAAATTTAACTGTTACAGTTGGTGCATTCCCATGCATACAACTCCTGTGCATTCTCTTTCACGGCTGGAGGAAATGATGTGTAATTTGTTTAGTTGTTTTTTGTGTTTTTGTTTTGTTTTGTTTTTTTGTATTGTTTTGTTTTTTGTTTTTCACCAAGGGATGTTTTCAACCAGCAGTTACTTTATTAAAAGAGAAAAAAAAATAATGAGGTTAAAATCCCATTGGTTTTTTTAAAGCAACTGGAAATAATCGATGTGCATCTGCAACCTGTTTCTAAATGCTCTTGGAGAACTCTCTTTTGAAATGTCCTGCGGTGACCCAGGCGTTCCTAATAGAAGAAGCGGTTTTGGATCCATGCCTGATAGGAACTTATCAGAGACTGAATAAGCAAATGAATAGGCAGTTGTTTGCAGCCCTTTTGAAACCGTCAGCTGTGCTCCTCAAGGAATAAGTGAGCACAAGTAGAGACCAAAAATTTCTAGGCTGCTCTGATCTTTAGTTTTAAGAGGAAGCCGATTTGCAAGCTCAGCCCTGCCTGCTGTGACAGGGCTATTCACGTTAATACTGCATTGATCTTTAGATTAAAGCAGAAGCCACTCATTTCTGTTTCTTTTTCTCCTTAGGATTGCAGAAACTTCAATCACAATGCCTTGTCTCCTCTTCCAAGTTTTTAACAGAATTCGTTGATTAAGCGCTCTGTTGCTCCTAGCAAGGAGGGGGCATTTAAGCTGCCCTTGCAAGATGGCAGGCATGCCCACTCAATGAGGCAATGGGTGTAAGAAGACAGCCTAACTCATAGAAGTTGCTGTCACTCACAGAACCTCTAGCTCTGCTCAGGACAGATTCCCTATTCCAGACAGGTTCCTACCCCCTTCTGGGACCAGCCAGGCATTTGCCCATTTGTCTAGGGGTTTGGGAGTTCACAGGAGCCACAGAATGCTTGACATTGACCCAACACCATTCCTGGTACAGAGAAGATCCTTAAAATGTGTTTATACTCTTGCCTCTCTCTCTCAGGAAAGAAGGATTAGGCATCAAGAGCCAGGGTCTGTCCCAGAAGAAAGCCTGTGAACCAAAGAGCCTGAAAGAGCCCAGGTTCTGGTCATACTCCACTGGATAAGCAAAATAAATCTTTATACCACTTCCCTCTCAGAGTCCATCATGACTGCTATATTTGCCGACATCATCATCATCATCTTCATCATCCTCACCAACATTACCATTCAAAGGATTTTTATTTTTATCCTTTTATTTCTATAGCTCTGTTGTTTTAATGACTCCAGGCCCTCACATCTTGGGGTTGGAGCCTCAGGAGAGGAGATGTAATTTTTGAAATCTCACACTGAGTGACTATCATACAAGGCCAGGTTCAGAAACTCCATTCCCGCACTTGAGATAAGGTATTTGTGTAAATGCCTTAAATTTTGCAGAGCATGTTCACCCAGGTTGTCTGTCTCATCCTCACCAGAATCCTCTGAGATGTATAGATGTACAAATGCCAGGCAAGAGGATGAAGACTCAAGAGTTAAAACCTTGGACAAGATTCGCAGAAACCCACCTAGAACTCAGATCCTCAGCCACACCTGGCTTGTTTCTGTTATGCCAGGCTGGAATGGACAGAAAGAGAGAGGGAGAGGTGTCCCAGTTCTCTTGATAAATCCCATTCTGCCCCCTTGCCTCTGTACGCCTGTCTATGTCCCAGGAACTTTCTCCAACCCTCTGGTGTATGTCCTCCTAGAGTCCAAGAGCACAGGAGCCCTCACCAGCAGAAATACTCCAGTTCCTTCTCTTCCAGCCTCCCCACTCCCGTCTTGCCATTCTCCATTTCAAAGGGCCTTTTGCAAGAAGGCCTTTGAATCTTTTTATTAGGCTGTTCTAAAGCCTCTCTTTACATCTTTTTTCTTTTCATATTTCCTTAAATGAGAAACTCACTAAGAAGTGAATTCTGGGTCACCCAAAGGTTAGGAGGGAGAGGGAAGGGGTATGATCAGTTCCAAATCCCAGCCTGCAATAAACTAATCAGGTTATACTCATATTCAGAGGGGCCCCCTCCACTTAATTAAAGATTGGCTGTGCAGTCCCTAACCGCGTGTAGGAACGCAGCCCACTGCTATTGTTGAGAAGCAAAAATAATTATTTAGAAGCAGAAATGAATTCCTTACATCTATCTGAACCCCCGCTGGTTTACAACCATAAGGTAATTTGCTTCAACTAACTTAATTTCTGTTCCCTGTTCAATTCCCTTGTGCCTTTTAACTAATGTTTTAATTCTCTTTTGCACTCTCTGCACCGCCAAATCAAAGCAAAATTTATCTCTCTTTCATTTGCCAAAGCCAAGCAAATTTGGAAGAAAAAATTACTAATAAAGGACAAAGAAAATGTATTTTTCATTTCAGTGAATCAGAACAGAGTACAAAGAAGCTTAATCATTATATTAAATCAAAGGAATGTAAATCACATTATTCATATTCATAAATTGCTGACAACATGTGGCCTTTGAAAAGCTTGGGATGAGAAGCCTCTTGGTGGAAGGGGAGGGAGAGACAGACTTTGGGAGTGAGGAACCCTTCTAGCCAGGATTAGCTCTTTCTCTCGGTTCCTTTTTCTCACAGGGCAGCCATTTTACAGTTAAATCCTAGCCTGGATCTCAATGCCTTTGGCATTTCAACCCCTCTAGAATTGAAGACTAAGAGATGATTTTGAGTCCTGAGCCTTGAGCTGGTCTGGACAATTCTCATTATGGGTGACAACATTGTGTCATCTTGATGACCAAGCTGGATAGAACTTCATGGTTGCTCAAAGATTTTTTTTCATGCCAGTTGAAAAAAAATTCATGCCAGATGAATTAATAGTAATAAGGATAAACCAGGTTTAGTAAAACATTATACATTTCTCGAGGCATCCACAGACATCACCTTGCCACACTGGCTCAAGGGGAGGCCATGTGTGCAGAGGCTAAGGCTCCTGGGGCCAAACTGCCTGTGTATCAGTCCCGCTCCTCCTTCTCTGCTGCGAGACATTAGGCCAGGTATTAATTTCCTTGACCTCCGGTTCTCTCACCTGGAATATGGGAATGATGATAGTACCTAACTCACTGTGTTCTTGGCTAAATGAAAAAATGCACATAAAGCTCTTGGCAGAGGGCTCCATAAAGATTGTATACACAGAGTGGATTCCTGTCATCTGCCATAGGTGTATTCCAGGAAGTCATCACAAAAAATGAATTCACAAACACTGAACCATTGCGCCTAGGTAGGTTTCTGCCTCTGGGAAACCCACATTTTATCAGAATTTCTGCTTAAAAGACACCTAATTTAGTATATGTGGAGCTCCTGGCCACCAGCACTATTACTCAGACTTGTAGGAAGCTTATCAAAAACACCTATTTTTAGGGATGCCCATATGGCTCAGTCAGTAACACGTTTGACTCTTGATCTCAGAGTTGTGAGTTCAAGCCCCATGTTGGGTAAGGAGACTGCTTTTAAAAAAAATTGTAAGATACCTCTTTTCTTCATCAGACACATCGCAGCCTTCTTACACTTTGCATCGCAGAAGAGCCCATCAACACTACATTTTGGGGCCTTTTAAAAAAGTGAAATCACCAACAAAAAGCACAAGAATGAGAAAAATGTGGCACTAAGTAGAAAGCAGAAAGGACACGTGGTTACGGTATGAGCTGAAACAAAAGGTAGCATGTCACCTTGCTTGGCCTCATCCTGGGAACATGAGCATCAGGGACTCCCATGTTCCACTGCTCTGCACACACCCATGAATGGGCAAGAGAGCCCAGCATGTATTGATTTGAAGAGCTACAAAGAAATTTCAGTTGAGCAGGCAAATTTGCAAATATGGAAACACAAAGAAGAAGATCAGCGACATTGTGATTAATCATCCAATGAAGTAAAAGAACTAGTTATTATTCACTTTTTAGAGTTCAGTATGGTTGGGGCATCTGGGGGGCTCCGCTGGTTAACCATCTGACTTCGGCTCAGGTCAGGTCCAGATCTCAGGGTCCTGGGATAGAGCCCCGCTTCTCAGGCTCCCTGCTCAGTAGGGATCTGCTTCTCCTTCTGCCCCTCCCCCTTCCATTTTCCCCTCCTTCTGCTGGTACGCGTGCCTGCACATTTGTGTGCTCTCTCTCAAATAAATAAATGAAATTGTTCAAAAAAATGTTTAAAGGTCAGTATGGTTCTTAGGAAACAGAATATGATATTTATCGTGGTCCATATGCGTGTGGTGTGGACAAACAATAAGCAGTATGTCTGATAAGATACATGAAGACAATAGAGAAACCTTAGCTTTTTAAAATCATCCAAAGGACAGTGGGGGGGGGGGGGAGGACCAAGGAGGGTCAAGAAGGGGTTTTCCATCCTAGAGGGACAGAAAATGAAGAGCAGATAATAGATAATATTAAAAACCTCAGGAGAAATGCTTAATGCTATTTTTAGTCCCTATTTTGATAACATATTTTAAAAGGTCAACTGTGATATGCAGTCTGCATCATTTATGATGAGAAGGAGAAAAAGTAAATTGGACTGGAGAAAGGAGTAGTTCAAAATTGTTTTGTTTTGTTTTTAAACAGTGTCTTCACATCAGCAAAGAGCAATGATATGCATGTTGGGGGTGGGCCACTTGCTTCAAAATTGGTGGTAAAAGGCCCTTCTTTAAAAGATGTAGAGCATGATACACAAGTGAGAAATAAAATGAGTTGCTGATATTTTTTATAAAAAGAACACAACTCTTAATTGCCAAAAAAAAAAAAAAAGTCAAGAAAAATAGATGTAATTAGCATGGCTTTGTCAAGAATAATCAGTCAACTTCTAAGGAAGATTGCCGAGTAGGAGGATCCCAGCCTCCTCTGTCCCCCGGATTCTCAAAAATACCTACATCAGTGTGTATAAACCCAGAAAATGACCTGAAGACTGGCAGAACCGATGTCACAGCTAAATGTAGAGAAGGGGCCACATCAAAGAGGGTAGGAAGGTTGAGACATGTCAGGAGCCAAAGGGACCCACAGGACTCCCTGCAGGAGGGAGGGACACCACAGGTATGGAGATGAGAGAAGAGCAGACCCCACACCGGGCTTCTCAGGCAAGGGGAACCACACGGGAAAGACAAATCCCCATCATATTTAGCTTTGAAAACAAGAGGTCCTTCACTTCACAACTTCTTATAGGCAGGGGGCTTTACTAGCCATAACTTTGAAAACAGTCAGCTCAGCTCTGGAAGAGCCAGTGGGTGATGGGAAACTGAGTCCCCATCCTTAAAGGGACAGCACAACCAACAGCCCACTGAGATACAGCACCGAAGCAGCAGTTTGAAAAGCCCCTGCAGTATGCAGGAGGGAAGTTTGCTTACTGATCTCAGAGCATGTGCTGGAGGAGCAGGAATCTTTGGGGGACTTCTCCAGAGCCAAAGAGCTGGGGGGTGTCATTTCCCTCACCAGCCCCTGAACCTAGATACAGGGACACCTGCAGGAACTAGTGCAGCACCAATAGTCTCCACCTATCTTGCTAGCAGTGCGCCCTGCCCCTGCATTCCTCTATGGACTGGCTCCCTCCAGCCTGGCCTGGCAGGGGATTGGCCAGGCAGCTGCAGATTCCCTACCCCAGAGCATCATTGCAGAACTTGCTGGCCCTGCACACCTGCCCTCACACACCCATGCCTTTGGCAATAATCCATCCGAAGTGGCACCACAAGTGTAGTGGTGTGCAAGCAGCCCCAACGAGGGTCAGCACCGCCTCAAAATGACTCCCATCCCAGGAAGAGGGGAAGAAAGCCATACACACCTGTTCAGCTGCAGTCCCAGCAGTGGGCTGGAGGAGGACATCTGGTCTGAGTGCAGACTCCACCCACCAACAAAAGCTTTTCGTGGGATAACACAGGGAAAGCCCCTGCAGTTTAGTGCTGTGGGAGCTCTGGCAAACCCCTGCTCTGACCCAGCTCAAGCCCAGAGCAGTACCAGACTGGCCCACTAACACAGGGACAAAACCTTGCCCACAATAGGCACAGAGAGCCATTGCAGATGACCAGACCAAAGGTAAATGCAGCTCAGCCACAATACAAATGGATAGCTACATACAAAAGAATGAAACTGGACCACTTTGTTATACCATATACAAAAATAAACTCAAAATAGGTTAAGGACCTAAATGTGAGACCTGAAACCATAAAAATCCTAGAAGAAAGCACAAGCAGCAATTTTTGTCGGTATGTTTCCCAAGATAAGAGAAACAAAAACAAAAATAAACCATTGGGACTACATCAAAACAAGCTTCTGCACAGCAAAGAAAATGACTTACCAAACAAAAAGACAACCCACTGAATAGGAGAAGATATTTGATATGACATATCCAATGATGGTTTAGTATCCACCATATACAAAGGACATAAACAACTCAACATTGAAAAAACAAATAATTCAATTTAAAAAAATGATCAGAAGACATGAACAGATTTTTCTCCAAAGAAGATATACAGATGTCTTAACAAACACATGAAAAGATGCTCAACATCATTATTATCAGGGAAATGCAAATCAAAACCACAATAAGATATCACCTCACACCTATCAGAATGACTAAAATAAAAAATGCAAGAGAAAACAATGTTGGTGAAGATGTGGGGAAATAAAGAACCTTGCACACTGTTGGCAGGAATGGAAACTGGTGCAGGCTCTGTGGAAAACCGTATGAAAGTTCCTTTAAAAAAATTGAAAATAGAATTAGATGTGATTCAGTAGTTTCACTACTGAGGTATTTACCCAAAGAATATGAAAACACTAATTTGAAAAGATATATGCACCTCCTATGCTTATTGCAGCATTATTTACAATACAATAGTCAACTTATGGAAGAAACCCAAGTGTCCATCCATAGATAAATGGATAAAGATTATGTGAGACAGATATATATCTCATGGAACATTATGGAATATTACTCAGCCATAAAAATAATGACCTCTTGCAATAATGACATTTGCAACAACATGAATGGATCTGGAGGGTATAATGCTAAGTGAAATTAGCCAGTCACAGAAAAACAAATAGATGATTTCATTCATATATGGAATTTAAGAAACAAAATCAGTAAAAAAGAGGCAAACAACTAAACAGACTCAAATGTAGAGAACAAATTGCTGGGTGCCAAAGGGGAGGTGAACAGGGGGAGAGAGGGAAATAGGCAAAGGGGATTAAGAATAACTTACCATGATGGCACTGAGTAATGTATAAAATTACTGAATCACTATATTCTATCTACACTCAAAACTAATATAACACTGTATTATTCATTATGCTGGAATTAAATGAAATCTTCAGATAAATGTAATTTCCTTCTAGAAAGAATGACAAGAATTATATATGGGGGTGGAGCCACAGATGCATTGTGTGTGGACTTTAAAAACTTCTTTATTGAGACTAGGACCCAGAAATAGAAAACCACATAAAACAATTGTAGGACTCAAGGAAATATTGTAAGGAAGACACTGTTATCTCCACCATCTAGATCAAGAACAGAAATTTTCAACATCTGCATAAGACCTCCATGCACCTCATTCTTTTTTTTTTTTTAATTTTTTAAAAAAAGATTTTATTTATTTGACAGAGAGAGAGAGAGCAGAGCAGGGGGTAGGGGTAGAGGGAGCAGAAGCAGACTCCCCACTGAGCAGGGAGCCTGATGTGGGATCTGATCCCAGGAATCTTGGATCATGACCTGAGCTGAAGGCAGACACTTAACCAACTGTGCCACCCAGCACCCCATGCTCCCCTTTCTAATCCCAGATTCCTGAACAAGGAAATAATTCTGATTTGCATGGTAATAAGCTTTTTGTATTTTTTGATATATGAAAGTGTCTTAGTTTCCCAGGGCTGCCATAACAAATGGACACAAAGTAGGTGCCTTAAAATAACATGTTTGTTCTCTCACAGTTAAAGAGTACAGAAGTCCAAAATCAAGGTGTTGGCAGAGTTGATTGCTTCTGAAGACTCCAAGAGGAATTTATTCTAGGCCTCTTTCTTAACCTTGTGTGGATGCGGGCAATCCTTGGCATTCCTTGTCTTGTGGTTGCACTCTCATCTTGCCTCTGTCATCGCATGACCTTTTCCTGTGTGCTTATGTGTCTTTCCCTTATAAGGATACCAGTCATCAATTTAGGACCTATTCTGAATCCAAAATATGCTCATCCCAAGATCCTTAATTTATCTGCAAAGACCCTATTTTCTAGTAATATCATATCCACAGGTACTAGGGATGAGGACTAAAATGTATCTTTTGGGAACTACCATTCAACCCTTATACCATGTGTATTTCCTTAGTCTCAATCATATAGTATTGCCTATATTTTATTTTTTATTTTTGTCTACCTTTCAAGCCTCCCTCCATCCCATCTTTTTTTTTCTTTACCATTTTTTTGTTGAAAGCCAAGGCCATTTAATCTATAGTTCCCATAGCCCAGATATAGCTGATTGCACACTCAGAAAAGACTCTCTTCTTGACCAAACTTTGGACAGGCTTTTTGGGGTCCTCTTTTTGCCTGTGTCCTTAGGCTCTGTAATTTATCCTTCCCAGTTCAGCTATAGCAAGAGCCCTTGTAAGTCAGAATTGTAAGACTTCCTCAACTCTGGATATCTGACCACCCTGGCCTGTGCTCAACCAGAATCCTATTGGACCACTTTAACAAGAATCCCCCAACCTTCTACCTTATGATGTCTCTTCTTAATACATTTCATCTACCAATCCCTTCACCCACCTCCTTGGCTATAAATCCCTTGTTGTTGTATTCGGAATCCAGCTCAATTCTATACTAAGTCTCTTTTCCCCTATTGTAAGAGTTTTGAATAGAATCTGTTTTCAATGCTTTAACTTGTGTCCAGCTCCAGGACTCTTTGGCAACTCACAGCTTGCCATTCAGCATTTCCTCTGTCCTCTGCATTTCCTACAAATGTGCAGCTGGATCTAGACACTGAAGTGACTCAGGTTCAATTCTTTTGACAAAAGTATAGGTGACAGTGCTATGTTCTTTCATCAGAAGTTCCATTATGGTTTTGTTGTTGTTTCCTTTTCCTTCTAAGGCTAGCAGCCATTGGTGTTCAATGACTACATCCCTCAGTGGTGATAGTCTGTCATTATCCTCTTCTTTTATTCAATGGAATGATTCTACAATAATACACTCTATATGCTATTTGTTATATTTCATATTTATATCCTGTGTTATATTTCATGCAGGAAAAGTATGAAAAATGCTTCATTCTTTTTCTTGTCAGTTAAAGACAATAAATGTTTTTATATATTTATATTCATTGACCCATACTGGTACTTCTAATATATAGACATGGGTTTTTTTTTCTTACCTTTCTGTATGATTTGTGTCCACTTTCTTCCATACCAAGACTCCTGGTTTTCAAGGATAAGAGTAGCCCACAATTACTTATGTGTTTTATCATGTACTAACTACTAAACAATCTCAACAAAACCAATCTAAGTTAAAACTTCTTTCACATTTGTTTTCTACAACTTCCTCCCATTTTATTTATATTTTACTCTATCTACATATATAGTCATTATATACTCTCCCTTCTTAGTTTACATTTAGTCTATTGTCTCTAAGTAAATATATATTTAAATATCACCACTAGCAATTATCAGTAATGGGTTTTTAGTCATTTTATACATTGAAGGTTCTAGCAGATTTCCCAGGAATGCTAGACAAGAACATATTTCCTGTATTCTTAAATGTTAGCATTTTTACTCAAATAAGTTTTAATTGACATAAATTATTTGGTTCATATTTTCTTTCTTTGATGACAATAAATATGTCACTCCATTTCTTCTAACAAAAGGTGTTGCTGTTGAAATTCTGGTAATAATCTAACTTTTTACTCATAAATCACTTTCTCTTTTTGTCAAAATGGTGGAAGGAAATTTTTGGTTTATTTGTTTTATTGTCACTTCAAGCAGTTTTAGTAGAGTATGTCTTGGCATGTGTATCTCTCTGAGTTGATATTCTCACGTGTTATGCAATTGTTTTTTCAATATGTAGATCAAAGCTATATATACTTTTTTCTTTTTTAACTTCAGGAAAGTTTCTTCACTCACAGTTTAACATTTGTTATGTTCTTTTGTTTCAGTTTTATTTTTTAAAAGTTCTAATTATCTGTACATTGGACCCTCTTTGCCTTTCTTCAGTGTTTGCCATGGAATCCTTTCATGGAATCCTTTTTATCTGTAGCTGTTTCTCTTTTATTTTTAGAATGGTCCTATTTTTCAATTTCCATTTATCTTAAGCACAATCTTTTGCAATTGTATTCTTCTTTTCTGACATTATGATTCTTCAGTTTCTAATGCTTTTCTGACTTCTATCACCAGGTTTTGACAGCTAGTTCTAATTTGTGTTTCTTTGTCAGGTCTTGTATCCATTTCTTAATGTCATTGGGCTTATTTTGAAATAATATGTTGAAGTTTTTATCTGTCTTGCAAATATAACTTTCATCTAAAGACAGTATAATGTTATTCTGCTTTTGCCCCTTTTTGCTCATAATAATTTTGTTTGAGAGTTGACCTTGATATTTCCTTGTTATTCACTTTTATGTGAAGTTGGTTTCTTGAACTTTACAAAAATATGTGGTTCAAGATAGCTTTTCTAACTTATATAGTTCCCTTTTCTGTTGTTTTGAGGTAATGTTCAAAAATATGAAGCTTGCTATTTGAGACTTTCTTGTTCTATTTCCCTTTTCCCCATTTTATCTGTACATTCTGTTTCTATTATTTCTACTGCCCCTATCTCAGTTAGGTTTGATCCCACCCCCAACGGTTTCTCCTCCATATGAGGCACTGTCCCGAAAAAGATGACAAGTTTCAAGAATTCGCAGAGCCTAGACTCTTACACACCTTGAACAAATTAATAAACACTGCTACAAGAAAATAAGGTTAAAAGGTAAAAATTCTCAAATACAATCAATGTGGAGACAAACCACCAATCACTCCCAAGTCCTCATAGTATCAGCACTTACATAAGAAAAAGTAGAAAGAAGGCAATGAGGTTCTAAATAGCCCTGAAAACAAAACTCAAAACCACCCTCCCAGATCCTCACTGGAAAACCTCCTATTTTGGGCTCATCTGAGAAGAACCATCAAACTAGAAGTGACCTTTGCAGAATCTAATCCGTTATGGAAACTTAACAGCAGAAGTAGCTAGTTTCTTCTACATCAATAACAAGGGGGAGAGGGATGAGACAGAGAGAAAGTCTATAAAGTAAATTTAAAGAAATACATCAACCAATAATACAGTTGGAAACTTTTTTGGAATCCAACTCAAACAAACAAACAAAAATTTTTAAAAAACACCCACTGAAATATGAACAATGAATGTATATTTAATTATATTAAAGAATTACTATTGATTTACTTTAGTGTTGCAATAATGTTGTAGTTATGCTTTTTAAAGCAGTCCTCATTTTCCCAAGATGCATAGGAAATATTTAGAGAAGAAATGCTATGATATTTGGGATTTACTTCAAAATCATCCTTTTGGTGGTGGTGGATGGGAGTATAGATGAAAATTGTCCATGTAATGATCACTTCTGAAGTTGGGTACATTGGCTTTATTATAGCCATCTCTCTACTTCTGATTATATTTGAAATTTTCCATAATGAGAAATACAAAGAAGAGGTTTAATAGAAAAAACATTTTAGGGTCACCTTGAAGGTACAGTCATTTAAGTGTTGAACTCTTGGTTTTGGTTCCGGGTCATGATCTCAGGGTTGTGAGTCTGAGCACCATGTTCAGTTCCACATTCAGTGTGGAGTCTGCTTACAACTCTCTTTCCCTCCACTCTGCCCCTCCTTGTCCTCTAAAACAAATAAATAAATCTTTTTAAAATATTTTAAAACAGTACCTATGATGAAGTCAGCAAAGTGTTATACCAATCGAGGGTGATGCATGTCTTCAAGGAAGAAAGAAGATAGGCTAGTCGCAAATACAGGCATCCCATAGAAAGCCATGTGGACCATTCAGGATCTCTAGGGATGCTAACTAATTTCTTGATCTTATAGAGTCTAAGCCCAAAAAGAAGGAAAACTGGATGAAGACCATATTTAAGGAGGCAACTAATTAAATTGTTTTAAGCACTGTTAGATCCTATAGATAGATTCAAAGAGAAATGGAAAAGTACAATCCAGACCTTCTAACAGAACAGTAATTTTTAAGGAAAAAAGGTGTTTTTTTCCTTAAAAATTGTTTAGCACATACAAATTAGCAACATACGAAGTAAAGCACTTCAAACGGACCCTATTTACACTGAGAAGCTCGATTCAAAAGAGGTATCAGAAACACCAGCATTTTTTTTTTTTTCAAGGCATGTTTGTTAAGGGTAAAAGCAAGAGAGGGTAAGTTCTATGGTATGGATAAACTCTGAGTGCATCCCTCATGAAAGAGCAGGAAGGAGTCATTACCTCTCAGATGGGGAGAAGAAGATCTCATCTGGGTCCTCTCTTTTCAGTTCCTAAATCTGTATCTGAATTTTGCTGAACCTTCAGTTCCTGTTCTCCCACGAATGCTGAGTTGGGTCCAGGATTCGGCCTGGGGATTCATGTAAGCAAGTGTGCTTTGTCAACCGTAAAGTCAACACTTTCTATCAACAAAAAGGGGCTGCAGTACCTGGCACATGGGGGTGATTAATAAATTGACACCAGTGCTGGAGCTCTGGGTCATTACAGTTTAAAGGCAAATATGAGACAACTCCTGGCAGTAGGCTCTTCTGTATTACACTTCAAACACTCCTTCCATACTAAAGACTCAGCAATTTCCACTCAGCATTGCGAAGGCCAAGAAGAAATCAGGTTATAAATCAGCCTTTAGACTTTTCTGGTTTTATGTTGACTCTTGTTTGAAATATTGGTTTAAAAGACAAAGACCACGTCCCATAGGCTTAATGCAAAAACAGATTAGAATCCCCGTTCCATCATTTCCAAACTCGATGACCTTGGGCAAATAACCTTACCTCTCTAAACCTTGGTGTCCTCACTTAAGTAACATGGCTAATGATACCTCCCTCTTTGGACTTTTTAAGGATTTGTAAGGATTTTGTAAGGATCAAATTCCATAAAATGTTCTATACAAAGCATTTAACCAGTCCTGGAACACAATAAATAGTTGCAATAATAATGCTACAGTTAATGTGATGCCAGTATCATCATCATCATCATCACTATTATTATTATTATTATTATTATTATTAACAACCATGCCAGGCTATTTATCTGAGGTTGGTTTTTCTCAGATTTGTCAGTCTTGACTACCTGTGCTCTATTCTATGGTTTTAGAAAAAAAAAAAATTTTTTTTAACATTAATTATTTGACCATTTGTAAGCTGCCTCCACCCAGTGGTCTTAGTATCTCACTTGGCCACGATATTTGAGAATTCGATATTTAAGATTTACATAGACAAGAGCCGGTCTATGAATCGGGACAAAGACACAAGTGCCTCCCCTTTCTCGGGCTTGGGATGCAGAAACAGATCACAAGATACTTCGCACACACTGAAAATTGAGGAAAGTGGTTTATGTCAGTGCTGCATATCACTCGACGATTTTTTTCTTGACGTTTGGCTGATTCTTCAGTAAGACCTCACTTCCTTCTGCCACTCCTCCCGTTATAGCCAAGAAGCAAGACGACTCACTGGTCATGGCTCCTCACGAAGGGAACTCCACTGGGGCCTCCCCTCAGGTTTCTGGGAAAACTCGGGGCTGGCTTTCAGGGGAGATCTGGAAAACCCACAGGGCACACAGCCTCTAATTCTCAAACTCCAGGCCCGGAACTGGAATGTGAGAAGGAGTTGGGGCTGGTGGGGGATGGAAGGGGGGGTCTCCTTGGGTCTCCAGGCATTCAGTTCAGTTCTGAAAACGCCAAGGGAGAGCACTTCACTCCTAATTTCTGCAAGGCCCTAACGACCCTGATCATTTTCCCTCAGCGCAGCCTCTTCCAGTTTGCAGCCTGGTGTCCCTCACGTCTCCCTGGAGGGAACCTATGGAGCAGAACGGCTCTCATATAAACAAGACCATAGAGATTGAATATGCTTGGTTCATTTATTTATTACAAAACAGAGTAGGGCAAAAGATTGCAACTCTCTCTTCTGACTGTTATTTTCTTTGTTGCTGTTTGCAAGCCAACCAACAGTGCTCAGCAAAACTCATCTCCTCACAAATATTCTTTCCCTGGAAGCAGCTTTTGCTGCATGTTCCTAATGCCATTCAATTCAGTGGCCTCAAGGAGTCTGGGGGTCCAGCCTTGCCATTTGCCTCAATCAGAGTACAAGACCCCACTTCATCTAGGCTAAACCACCCATTCCATCACACCGGATACTGAGGGAGAGAGTCCTATTGGAGAGAGCTGTTGAAGCAAGAACACTTGTCTTGCCTCTACCTCAATAACGTCCAGGGACCTCAGACTTGTTTGCACCTGGCAGGCCCTCGAGAGACTAGAACTGCTCTGTCTAATGCACAGACTTCATGCAACAGCCCTCAGCCACACTGGGGTACTGTCAGGCAAGGGAAGTGAGGTACGGCTGCCACCGTGGGTACCAACGGCTTGCCCTCTTCATCTCCCCAGGCCAACCCACACCCGTCCCTGGCACACAGGAGGCAGTTCATAATGCTCGCCCTCGTCACAGCTGGACCGTGGATTCCACAATCCTCTCTCACAGGCCTTGCAGACATAATGTAACTGGCACTATTTACCCCTTCTACACAGACAAGGCTGTGGGTGAGGCAAGCTACCTTCCTATCAGGGGTGAACACTGCAGCATGACCCCCACAGATCACAATGGAGTCCGAGGAGTAGGGATGACACTGTCCTGCAGGCCAGGTCCTGACTACTACAGAGTCCTCTCCAAGACAGCTACTACCTCTGCCTTGGCCTTGCAACCAGAGAGGAAACCAAAACAGCCTATTGGCTTGCTAGAAAACCTACTAATTTTCCAGTAGGTTATGGACAACCTCCTACTCCAAATACCCTGGCCATGTGAGCCACTTCCATTGAGACAACCATTATTCACTTGGTTGCGTTTTCCATTTTCCTGTAATGAAATGAATCTGTTCTCTACTTAATCAGGATATTCCTAAATTTCATTTTTCAAGTCTACAATTCCGAGGGTGTCAAGAAAGTTAACAGAAAATAGAGCTGTCACATCGTCATTTTTAAACAGCATATCAGAAACGGAGCATCTCTGAGCTGCGGGTCAGGATTAGAGTTGAGCGGGAGCTCTCATGACCAGTCTTCACTGCTTTACCCCACAAGCCACACTCACCTTCTGCTTGGCTCAGCATACTGACTGACACCACGGTACCCAAAGTTACAAGGAGGGGACTCTAGATTTTTCATGGATTTCTGCTCCTGCAACTTGAAAAGTGACCCTGCCAAGATCCAGGAACGCTTGCCCTTGAACCTGATTGTGATCGCTGTTCTCACTGTCATGATGTAACTTCATTTCATATGAAATACATTTAAGAAACATGAGTCAAAAAGGGAGGAGCATGTGTTTCTGTGACGGGGCTCCTGGTTGGCTTGGTCGGTTCAGCATCCAACTCTTGATTTCGGCTCAGGTCTTCAACTCAGGCTTGTGAGATCAAGCTGGGAGTACAGCCTTCTTAAGGTTCTCTCTCTGCCTCCTCGCCACTCACCCTCTCCCCTTCAAAAAAAAAAGTGTCATTGAGCATCTTATGAACAATCAATAAACATGACTCTCTAAAGTAGTACTCTCCAATAAAAATACAACACAAAACACATATGTAATTTTACGTTTTCTACTAGTCACATTCGAAAGAAACAGGTGAAATTAATCGTAACTTATTTTATTTAACCCCATGTTCCAAACTATTGTCATTTCAACCTATAATGACAGAAAATTAATGAGATATTTTGTATTCTTCTTTTGTACTGTCTTGGAAATCCAATGTACATTTTACACTTTGGACACATCCCGTGTGAGTTCATGAACAGATTTTGGCATTTTTCTGATAAACAGTTTTCCTCTCGATATTGTCAGTGCTTAATGTGACTTGACCAAACAATTTGGAAGTTCTCATGGAAAAGACGTAGGGATTGTACCTGATCTTACATTGAACAAGGGCGAGGAAAGCATGACATCCGGTGTAGAAGGAAACCAGGGGCCAGTGGTGGTTCAGTGTGAACCAAAGTGCTCAGGGGATTGTGGGCAAAGAGGCAAAGGGAGTTAGCTGTTCTTACAGGAAATACGAATTTACAGGAAGATTGTTCTAGCAGCTGGATACAAATTAGATCAGAACAAGGAGAGGCTACACGGCACAGATACAAGCTGGCAGTGTTCTTGTTGGGGCTGACACCAATGGAAGATTCATCCCCACTTGCAAACCTGTCAGCCCCGGCAAATTGCTTGGCCTTCTGAGCTCCGTTTCCCATCTCACATGAGGGCACAGGGATTGCATGAGACGAGATAGGGGTAACTCCTTAGCCAATGGTGAACACTACCCAGATTTTAGGTGTGAGATATTGCTATGATTAGCGTTACCACCAGGAAGGTGTTGTTTATCCTGAGGTGAGGTAATAAAATCCCAGAAGAATGGACTGAAGGCAGGAAAGCCCTGCAGAAGCAATGGAAGCAAAAGACACTGAAGGGAAAAGGCCATTGGTCATTGGTCGATTGGTGAGGGCTGGGGCCACAGAACCTAGATAGGAGAGGGAAAAAATCATTTCTCATCAATGCCAACCAAGGAAACGAACTTCAATGTGTGTGTTTGTGGCATCAACAGGACAGCCTTTTTCCCTGAAGCCACCACTTGGCTTGCCTTTCTTACCCCATTCTACGTCCCAATCCCCCCAGCTTCCACCCAAGATGAGAGGTGTTCTGTCTCTCCCCCTACCCTGAAACTGGGCCATGGGATGGAAAGAAGCATGCAGCATGGTGGGCTAAAAGTTATTGTCATTTATCAACGCCTGCTTTCAAGGACAGGAATGACAAATGGGGAGCAGAGCCGCTGTTACTTGTACAGATAAAATATGCTCTAAAAATTGGTAGGATGCACACCCACCATTCTCATTCCTGGCCACCAATATGTCAACTGTCACCAAGTGCTAACAGCACGCAACTGCCAGTGGCTAGATATTGATTTATCCTGTAATCAGCAGCAATTCAAGTTGGACACATGCGCACGTGCATACACACACACACACACACACTACTTTAAAGCTTAGGGCCAAGTGAATTAAATGTTTCTCTCCAAAAAAGTATTTTCATTTCCTAAGACAAGAGTTTTTCATCTTCTAGTAAGAAGCAACTGTTAAATAAAATGTTATTAAATTGCTTAAAAGGAGACATAACCACCCCAATCCCACAGTTACTCATACAAAAAACATCTAGATGGGCATTAATCATATTGCTTTTCTCTGTTCCCTCCATGCCATGAGTAAGTTAAGTTTCAGAGGTAGAACAGGTAAACCATTCACAAGATGGTAAAGATACCAAGAAACAAGCCTCAGATCCTCAGCAAATCCAATTGTACTTACCTTTCAAGGTTGTCCATTGTTTTGAATTATGTTGTCCAACCTTCCTCCATTAGAGTGGATAATGGAGCATGAACTATATTTGGCAAGATCTGTGATCTAGGAGCAGGCCAGGCCCTAGCAAAATTATAAAGTAGGGAAAATTATATTTTTAATAGCTTGGACCTCTCTTTTGAACCTCTCCCTTACTTGGCTACCCAAATCCCCCTTCTCCCCTTCTGATCTCTCGTTCAGATCTTCTCTCTCTGGTAATATCCCACAATCAAGATCTTTCTTGTCTGATCCTGGGTTATCCATGTTAATGTATCCTATACTCTATTCTTTAAAAGAGATGGTCTCTGTTCGTGAATGTTACAGAGAGTTTTCTTGGTGGTAATTCAAGGCCTGTGGCTAGCCAAAGAGATTTTCCATATTCTTCAAATCACACTCAAGGTACTGTACAGGTAAATAAAAATAGAACAGAGTGCTTGGGGAACCACAAACAGACCCATAAGTCAAAGGAATTATTACTGTCATTATTATTTCTCTAGCTTCACAAAGGATTGTTGGTGTGTTGGAGATATTGTATACTGGCATGCAAGAACAGATTGGGCAAATTTCTCCCCAGAGTTCCACACTCAGTGACATTATGCTGGTAGTTTGAAATCAACTGCGGTGAGAGTATTTACACCATGGTAACTGGCAAATGCTACAATCAGGCCTTCCTTCTGTATCTGCCTGAGAGCTAAGTGACCAGCATATCCCTGCATAAGATCATCTGGCTCCCCCATGTCTTTTCTGCTCACTGATATATGCTAGCAGCTGAGCACAAACAGACACACCAAATCTGTGCATGGCTTGCATGTGCACACGTACGCGTGCGCGCTCGCACACATACACACACCTGAATCTGAGTATTCAGTACTCAGAATACTGAGTATATCTGAGTAATAATAAAGGGAAATTTTATTTTCTATTTTAGAATATTTACTTGGTGTGCTGCCAAAGGCCTAGAATTCCTGGAGAAGTAAGTATTAACAACTGTCAGGATAAGAAGCTATTTAAATGTTGCAGAAAGACATATTATGGTATTTTTCTATTTTAATAACCTCTTAGGACAAAAACTAATTTTTGAAATTGCAGGTTGTCCAAACAAGTCCTCTTAGGTTCTCAAGTGGTACCAATAAGGTGCATGTGCACCTTGCCTAGCCTTATCCCATCCCTGCTTCCAACTCAAAAATCACAGCCTCTCTCCCCTTCCCCTCATTCTGCCCACTCCTCCGCTGAGCTCCAAAGAAAACACTCAGTGAAAGGTCACCCAAATGGCAATATCCAGGCCATTCCTTGGTCTTTCTAGTCCCTCTGTGGCATTTGGTACTATTGTCTGCTCTAGTTGGCCTCATCCTGGCCATGTCAACTTCCTGTGGCCGCCATTGCATATCAGGACCTCTTACTGGCTTCGTGTAGGCCACTGTCTGCTTCACAGTGCCTGGCTCTCATTTTTCCTTACTCTCTGACTCTTGTTCCTTGGGTGTGCTGCGCACCTGGGCTGCCCTTCCTCTACCTTGCTCATGGGATTGTCAGATGCCTGGCACGCAGGAGGCTCCTGTTGGATACGCATTGCATAAATGAACACGTACTTCATAGCCACACATGCGCACACACACACACACACACACACACACACACACACCAGCATTATCCCTCCATCAGGACACACTCCAGAGTGCTCACCCACAGGCAGACACCCCCCCCACGCCACCCCCTTTCTGGTTTCACTGCCTGCTCTCTGCTGCAATGCCCCTCTTTGCCTCTGGGGGGAAACCTGTGCCTCAGTCCCAACTTTAAAAAATCCTTCCTAAAATTCTCCCCTTCCCTTAATTACCTTGAGCTGCTCACTTACAGTCTAGGGTATAGATCTCTCCCCTCTACCTTTCTCTTAAAGGCACAGTCTTTGTCCTCTAGTATCTTTAACAGAGTCATCTCACAGAATCCCGTGGCTTCAACATTCATCTCAACATGCTCATAATTCCCAAATGCAAATCTGGGGGATCTAAATTAAATCTTTATCTGTAGATTCTACAGACACAAAAACCTAAGGAAGTCCTACACCACACTTTTTATCTTCTTCCGCAAATGCATTTCGCTTTCTGTTGATGGCACCCCCAGCTCCTAATTAGCCCAGTGAGAACTCCTGGAGGCACCTGTGATTTCTGTCTCCTCCACCCACAACTTCTTGTTCCTTCACTCACTGTTGTGCATTCAACCTCTGAACATTTTCTCCGCTCAGTTCTCTGCGCTACCACCACGGGCTGCCATAGTTCAAGCACTGGGTATTTCTCAGGGGAACCACCACAATGAATTGCGAACTGACCACCCCACATGGCGACTTTCCTGTTCAATTCACCCGCCGTATTTTCTTAGATCTTTCTGACGTCACTCTTTGGTATTTCTCATTGCCATGTGCAAAACAGCAATGCCTTCCCAAAGTGATGTAGGCAGACTGCCTACATCAGGATCACCGGGGAAGTTGGCTCACATTAGAGATTTTTTGAACCCCACTTCAAACTAACTGAATTAAATCAGTGTGGGTCCCAGAAAGCTATATATGCAGCAGGTTTCGTGGATGAGCCTTCAACCCAGTAAAGTCAGAGAGCCGCTGGCCTGCAGCTTCGTCCACAGGACAAATAAGGACTCTTACCATTCAGCTCCCACTCACCTTTTTAACCTTGTTTTCACCAGCCCCTTCACCCCATGCCTTTATGCAGGCTGTTCCTTCTGAATGTCCTGCAGCCTTTTGCTGCCAAATCGCACTCAGGTTTAACCTTAAGGTCACCTCCGCTGGGACATCCGTGATGCCTCTCGTTAAAACCAACTCCTAGCTTCTCAGAAATTGCTCCTTCTCTTTGACTATACCTTTATGACAGGGTGTCTCACTGCACCAAACTAACCTTTTAGTATCAATTTCCTTGCGAGGCCAAGTACTTCTTAAGGGCAAGAACCAGGTTTTACTTACTTTTTTTAACCCCAGTTTCTGACACATAGCAAGTAGTCAGTAAAATGATTTTTGAATAAATGACTGAATAAATAAATCTTTCCTTCTACCACCACAATACAAACATCAGACTCTGCAAACAGCAGCATTTAGGAAAAAAAAATGCTTAAATCGAACCACAATGCTGCTGACAGATCCCTGATGAACCTGAAATGATATGCAGCCCATCAGGCCAAGAGGACCCAAAGTTTGGTCCTGAAACCCAGGAGACATCACAAGGACACAGATATATCTAGATCTCTCCTCCCTGTCAAGGGCATAGACATAGATTCAGCCTGTTTGTTGAATAGAGACAACCATGGAAAAGGCAACAGCAAAGACCTCATCCTCAGGCAAATGGGTAACTTGAAGATATCTTTTTTTTTTTTTTAAGATTTTATTTATTTATCAGAGAGAGAGAGGGGGAGAGAGTGAGCACAGGCAGACAGAATGGCAGGCAGAGGCAGAGGGAGAAGCAGGCTTCCTGCCGAGCAAGGAGCCCGATGTGGGACTCGATCCCAGGACGCTGGGATCATGACCTGAGCCGAAGGCAGCTGCTTAACCAACTGAGCCACCCAGGCGTCCCTGAAGATATCTTTTTAAAAGGTGAATGGCAGGATCATGGCAGGGAAGGCTCTGGGTGGGCTTTGCCATCTGTCATCTATCTGACCAAGGATGGTGCTGTTGAATATCCCCCGAGTTCATGGATTTGTCCTGTCCTGGCAATGGGAGCGGAGGGGATACGGAGGAGAAAGTCACATGATTCCTCCTCTCCATGAGTTTCCAGTCTGGATCGCTAAGTGCTGCACATGCCAACAACCCAAGAATAAAAGCAAAGTAGCTGGGTGGAAATTGCACATCAAGCTAATAGGAAAACAAAGTCCACAGCTGCAGAGGGAATACCAGGGAAAGGAAGAGATCAGATTTATTTGTAATTGCAGAACGCTGGCACTGGAAGGGGCTAGGGAGACCATCCAAGGCAGGGATCTCATTTTACAAATGAAAACGAAATGCAGACTGAAATGACTTTTTCCAAAGCCATTCAAATCATTTATCTAACCAGGAAAGCTCCCAGGTAAAAGTGAGATAAGCTTAGAAAAAAAGAGGAGAGCTTTGCACTGGGATATTTGGGAGGAGAAAATAACAGGAGGGTGGAGAGAAAGAAAGGGGCTTTAAGGAAGGATAAGAGGGAAATGAGGAGGTCCTGGGATGCCAGGATGAAGCAGAGGACTGATGAGAAGTGCAGGTGAATGTCAGGTGGGGGGCAGGACCCACGTCTACAAAGGGGAAGTCCAGGTGAGGGGAGGAGCAGGACTGGACACGCAGACGATGCCACTATGCAGTGGATTCCCGTGCCATCAGAATCCGGCCGGCTCAGAGCTAGAAGCACTCAGACGACAGCCCATGAACTCATCTTACAGAGAGTAAGTGCAGGTTAAGAAGAAGGTATCACAAATGTGTGGCCTTTGGAGACACACTGATTCTGGTTTTAAAACCCAGCTCTGTGTCTTTGAGCCCCTTACTGAAGCTGTCTGAGCCTCCTTTTTGTTTCCTGTAACATGGAGAAATACTCATCTCATGGGGTTGTTCTACAGATTCTAGAACAAGAATCCTTGTTCTAAGGTCTATGCATCCTTAACACTTGGGCCAGTGCAGAGCCCATGAAAGGAGCTCAGTGAATGTTTCTTCCTCCTCCCCTTGCACTCGGAGCAGAATTGACTCGCCCAAGGTCACACAGCAGGCAGGAAAGGAGGGGGGGTGACCTAGAGAAGGAATCCTGTGCTCAGACTTGAAACCCAAAGCTCCAGTCGTAAAGCAGGCTGCCTCTCTTGGGGACTCCCCAGCCAGGCTTCCAAAGTACTAAAAGCCCTTTGAAGAAGGTAGTTCTGGAATTTCCGTAAGAGATTCTGGGAATTTGCAACCAGAGCTGCATTTCTCCTTCTTCCTGTTGTTTGTCTCTAGCGGGCTTCCAGTCTTGACAAGGGAACCCATCCCAAACAAACCAAAAATAATAAATACAACAGTTCAAAGGTAAGTCCTCCATGAAAATATGTCAATTGGGAACAGAGGAAGAAAGCCATTTTTTTCCCCAAAAGTTGTTTTGACTCCATGATTTCCTAGTGATTTTATTGATGATGGTCTGAATTACTAATACAATTCACATCTCAATATGCTTAATATTTTTCACAATTTGAGAACTGGGACCAAACTATTAAAAGCCAATTGTGACACGTCTGAGTGGTTCAGTCTGTTAAGTGTCTGACTCTTGAGTTCAGTTCAGGTCAAGAACCCCACCAACAGCGGGGAGCCTGGGTAGGATTCTCTCTCTCCTCTCCCTCTGCCTGTCCCCTGCTCACTCTCACCCACCTTCCATCTCTCTCTCTCTCTCTCTCAAAAGAAAAAAAAAATGGCCAATCAGTCTTGGCCAGGCAGAGGTGCGAAGTAAACACAGAGATTGCTGAGCTAGAAGGTAATGTAGACAAAATGTTTTAATGTTATTGAAAGATGGAGAGATCTGGTTTTCATCAAATACCTTTTGGGAAATAGGCTATAGGACCATGGACATCTAAGTTTTGGACAGCAGATAAATAATAAGGCTTTAAAATAAAAATTTTAACTTAGTAGATACTACTAATGCTTTTATCAATGACCTGGGACAGTGCCATGATTTTTTTTTTAAGATGTATTTATTTATTTGAGAGATAGAGAGCTCAAGTCGGGGAAGGGGACAGAGGGACAAGGAGAGAGGAAACCCTCAAGTAGACTTCCTGCAGAGTGCAGAGCCCAACACAGAGCTCAGTCCCATTATCCTGAGACCATGACCTGAGTGGAAATCAAGAGTCCACTGCTCAGCAGATTGAGTCACCCCAGAGCCCCAGTGCTATCTTTTTTTTAATAAAGTACTGCAATTCTGTCCAAAGTTATTAAGCATTTCCAATGCCCCAGAGAATGTGCTGGCATGGGCACTTTACAGAGGTGAATAAGATAGGATCCCTATTTTCCAAAAGTGTTTCATCCCATATCACCCCTCAGCTCTAAACTCCACAGTGTCTCCCCATCTCACTCAGACTGAAGCCAAAGTGCTCACAGTGGCCCCACAGGTCCTCAAGGACCTCCTCAACCCTACTGCCCACTCTTGCTCATGATACTCCAGAACACCAGTCTCTCCCTCTCTCTTTCTTTTTTGGCACTGAATATGTCAGGCATCCTCCTGCCTTTGTGAGATGAATGGACGATATGAGGAACAATTGCAACGCCAGTTGTGGGAAAGGAAAATTCAGCAGCTGACCTAAGAACCTGCCACCAGAAGCTTCCTTCTGAATGTTCCTGAGGAGAGTGGTGGCTCTGAGGAGCTGGCTTCGCCCTCTGAGGTGAACAACCTAGCTAGCTGGATGGCTGGATTCCCTGGAGGGAAAATTCGACCATGACCACAGCCAGGCAACATATCACTAATCGGCACTGCCCCCACTGGGCACATCCATCCCACACAACGCCAGTGAGTGCCACCCTGTCTCTGCTGTGCCGAAGATGGTCCGTTGTATGAGGAGACCCCCCCCCCCAAAGGAAATGCTTCAGCTTTGAAAAATCTGGACTCACGAGGACAGAGCATGATCACTCCATTACACCTGCAGTTGATCCTAATCCCAGGTCTGTTGTGAGCACCTCCGGATTTCCAAAGCTTGGAAACTAACTTTAAGTCAAGCAATGATACAGTCAAGACAACTCGACAATTTTATTTTCTGGATCCTGGGCCAATGGATCCAGGGGCACTTACCAAGACTATGCCCTCTATTCCACCAGGTCATGCTTCATCCAGTAGGCCTAGTCCCATGGCAGTGGACCCTCTTGAAAATAAGGGAAGAGGAGCTCTAGCACCCTGGACAGACAGCCCCCGTCTCCCAATAGCCAAGCACGGCTTCCATTGCCAGGCAGGAGACCAGAGCCAAGGAAAGCTCACCTGGGAGCCAGCATGCCCTAAGCTTCCAAACACAAGAAAATCCCAGGGCTCTATGCCAATCAGTGGGTGGGGCAAGGGAGAAGGGTTCAGTGGGGAGACGATGTTTGTCCTGGGGCAATATTTTTGACCACATTCCCCACCCCCAGCCCGAGCAATACACCCAATGCTTTGCATATAAGTAACATCCTCCACATGCCCAGTTTGGGCTGACTGACTACTGAGCCCCTTGGTACTTCTTGCTCTCTTCTCCTGACTCCTCCGCTGCAGAGGCATTTGTGCACATGCTGTCCCTGCAGCTCGAGTCTTGCTGACCTTCTTCTCTCCAGGATCTTCTCATTTCAGCTCCTTCTCCTTCAGGGTTTGCCTTTATTTCTTTTCTCTGATTTAATACATTGTAGATAACCTACCTATCAGGCCCTTCTTGGTTTTATTCAATTCCTAAGATTCTAGGCCTATCTGTTACTCATACTGCCCAGATCTTGGAAGTAGACCCATGATCAAAGATCATGGAAAGCCCCACATATCTGGTAGACACTTACCCTGCCATCATATAGCCTTTCCTGATGCCCGTCTTGGCCCATTGTCCTGTAGCAAGATACATGTGTGTGTTGCGGGGGCGGGGGGGGGGGGGGGGGAGCGGTGCTGGCAGTAAATCTCAGGGGGTTTGAACTAATTATATCCCTTAGTTCATGGCATGTTACCATCCTCAATTTGGGTAAACCCTTTATTTACTTTTCCTTTGTATTTCTTTTTTTTTTTTTAAGATTTTATTTATTTATTCGACAGAGAGAGATCACAAGTAGGCAGAGAGAGAGGAGGAAATAGGCTCCCTGCTGAGCAGAGAGCCCGATGCGGGACTCGATCCCAGGACCCTGAGATCATGACCTGAGCCGAAGGCAGCGGCTTAACCCACTGAGCCACCCAGTCACCCTTCCTTTGTATTTCTGTTCTCCATTCCCACCCCCCCCCATAAGCAATCATATCTATGTGTTTAATGTTAACCTTTTTATTTCTAAGTGTCCTTGTAAAATCATATTGTTATTTTGTACATCCATTTTTAATTCATATAAATGGTATGTTGTATATTTCATTTTTTTTTCATTCAGCACTATACTTTAAAGATGCTTGCATGTTGATATGTATGTTTCTCACTTTGGCATGGTAGGTATCAAGGAACACCAGAGCTAGATAGAAAAAGCGGTGGAGACAAATTTTATTCTAGAGCTATTGCAATGGGGGAAGAGAGATCTCGGATTAGAACTGGGATCCAGTCCCAATACAACCAAGACAAGTGGAGACTTATATGGGAGAAGCAGGATGGAAATCAGGGGATGGAAAATCCTTAAGAGGAAACATCAGGGACAGAAGGTTCTGGTTAAAGCGACTTGATAGGATTCTTGCTGGAGGCAGGCAAAGTGATAAGATTCAGGGTGAAGGAGGACAAACTCCATCAGATATTGAGGGGAGGGGACTAAGTGGACCAAGGACAGGGACCAAGGACAGGGACCAAACGTGGAGCTTGGGGGTTTAGAGAAGACTGACTCAAGTTGTGTCCAGGAGAGTCCTTGTCATAAGCTGCAACATGCCTACACCACCTTGTGGCCTTTTGCCATCTCCCCTTGGGCCCCCCTCATACACAATGCTCTTGAGAATGTCATGACACATATTCCACTCACATGGATTTGGGTAAGATTCTTTTAGGAACATACTCCTAGGAATGAAATTGGCCCTATGAGATAGATGATGTAGAGATACAGAGATATACGAGATATACAGGTCTAGATATAGGTATATAGATGTACATGTGTAGGTGTGGATGGGTAGATGTAGATGGCTAGATGTAGATATAAATATGGGTAGATGTAGGTTACAAAGATAAATATAGACATATTCAATCTATACACATAGTCTGACTAGGATGTGCTATGTCAGACAGAACTGTCCCTTTCTTCCTCCATACCCCTTACAAGTTTCTAGCATAGCAATCGCTAGAGCACCCAGAATGGGAGGAGCCCCTGCTCACATATCTCATACTCAAATCATACCCAGATTTCAAAGTTAAAATAATAACTTCTCTACAAAGTTTTCCTTGACGCCACCAGCTAAAACAATGGTGTCCAAATTCTCAATACTTGGTCCCTGTGGTCTGACAACCCAAATCTTTCTAAGGACATAATCTCCCCTCTAAGATCTAAACACCTGAACCAGAATTCTTGTGTGAGTCATCTTGGTCTCTTGGTGGTTAGAAATGTGGGCTTTGAGATCTAAGAGAACTGAGGTTGATTCTCTTCTCTGTCCATTTGCAAGCTGTGTGGCCTTTAGGCAAGTTCATTAAACTCTTTGACTAATTTCCCCCTGTTGGTTCTGCCTACCTGAAAGTGTAATGGAAGAACTAAATGAAAAGTTGCAAATAAAACATAGTCCAGTGCCTAACACATAATCCAAGCTCAATAAGTGGTAGTTAACATCACAACTGTTGTCCTCATTACCACCAAGCACCTGCACAAAACAATCCCTTAAACACTGGGCACGCAGTAATTGTGCAGTGAATGAATGAGCTATGAGCTTCAGAAAGGCCAACTGCCTTGACCAAGCCCACCTGGCTGGTAAGTGTCAAGGTTCTACTTGAATCCAAGCCTTCTCTGTGGCCTATCTTCTCTAAAACTCTGCTTGTGAAACTTTTAGAAAAATAAGCTATTTATAAGGCTTAAACAGTGAGACAAGAGGGACTTCAGGAATTTCCCCATCACTTTAATTAGAGAAGTAGGAATCACATGTATGGTGAAGGGCTGTGTCAATCCTCTATCTCCCAACACCCCAGCTTGGTGGTGGTGGTGGTGGTGGTGGTAAAGTTCCATGAAACAAAATGCATGTAAAGTACTTGGATCTGTGTTAACACATACTAAGTATATGAATTTCTGTGATTATTATTATCCTCTGAACCCACAGGATTTTGGCATCTTCCCATGTAAAGAAACCACCTCCTCTGCCTGAAGAAAACCTCAATTAGAACAACTTCCCCACCCCTTTCAAATGAAGGTGTTGAGATTCAGTAAAATATAATCTTTGTGACCCAAAGAACTCTTGGAAACCCATTAAAATGTTCCAAAGTCTTCATGAACATCAAATAGCTTTTTGCAGTCAGTATTTTTATGCTTTGGAGTGAAAGAACTGTAATCATGAAGATCAAACATCTTCCAAGAAAGAAAGGAAGGAAGGAAGAAAGGAAACTGTTTCACTGAACAGAAAGAATTGAGGAGTCATAGAACACGTGTGGAGAGTGACCAGGTTCTACTTCCCAGGAAAGTTCCAGCACATTGGTCAGTTCATGTCTGCAGGCCCGGTCTGTGGGAAGGGCACCTAGAGACCAGGAAGGACCACACAGGTGATTTACCCAGAGCCACCAGATCATGGATCACAGTCAAGAAAGGAAGAGAAGTATAATAGCCAGAGAAAGTTTGAAATGATAGCATGAATAAAAGTGTGTCTCCAAAATCAAAGTCTAGGTGACAAGGAGTATATTGCCATACAAGGCTCAATGAGGGTCAAGCGTTTGGGAGAAAACGCCCTGAATTGAGCCCAACAATCAAGGGTTGCCTTTAAGTGAAGGAGGTCTACAAAGGGGCTGGGAACATTTGTACCAGCTTCAAGCTCTTCTCAAATCCTTGGAAATACAGGTTCCGTTTTCTTGTGGTGGCCAGGATCCCAAAAAGTATCCATCCAGACTAGCTAGCAGATATGAGTAGTGACAGTGAAGGGGACACTCAGTGTCACACTGACTGCACACAAGGCCAAGAGTGGGTTTGGTTTGAGAGCATGGAGCTTCTTGGGGTCCCTACATCCCATGGGGTAAGGGCAGCAATGACATGACTCAGTTACACAGCAAGATCATGTGGGATGTTCCAGTAGAGGCAGACTGGCTGAAACAGGGAGAGTTAGCATATCACAAGGCAGGCAGGCAGACAGCAGAGATCTTTCTGGAACACAAGGCTGGTGAACTCCATTCCCTATAAAACAAAACAGATGCTATCCATTCTTTCCACAGTTTTGCTGCAGTTACCCCAGCAGGCCCACAAGGACCCACAGGCTCAGGCCACAGCCTCAAGGATGTTTTAGCCTCTCCAGTAAATCTGCTCCCAACCATGGCAGGGATGGACCTGCTTGGACTGACAGAAACCCAAATCTTAACAAAGGCCTATTTTGCATGGGAGAGCAAGGCCAGACCTGGAAGAAAGAGCTCTGAAGAGCTCCATGAAACTGTGTTCACACTTGGCAAAGGCAAACTCTACTGTAATGGGGAGTCCTCACTGGTGTCCTCCCTCCTTTCTCATGAGCTGTCACCACCCATGGCAGCAGAATCACCCACCAGACTGCGCGGGTCCCCAGCACCAGGAGGCACAAACAAAGAATCCTGTTTCTCTGCTCCTTTGCCCCATGTATGCCCAGGGCGTGTTTATCTCAGAAGCGTCATTCAGACAGAGCCCTCTCGCCCCACCTCCCATGCCGGGGTGGGATGCATTGCCAGTGCATCCATCTTAACGCCATGCCTGTAGTCAAGGCACAGAAGGACTTAGACTGCCGTTGAGCACCAAGTAAATTGATCCAATCATTGGTGATAAATCCAATCCAGGCACCTTAATGACTGAGAGCAGTTAAAGATACCCAGTGGCACTGCCTCGTCATTGCTATTTTCATCTCCACTGTCTGCATTTGTGTCCAAGGTGGGGGGAGGTTTTGGGCCCCACAGCTGACCTGTAAGCAGAAAAAGCAAAACCAAAAATTTTTAACACCAATGGTGGCATTTTGCTCGGTTCCCCAGGTAAATGTGCATCACAGCTTCTTGCCGCAGTCAGACTTTTTGCCTAGACTGGAGCTTGTTCTCAGAAATAAATGATGAATTTGCCTGGAGCTGGATCAGGAGGCGGGGCTGTGATTTACTGGGTGGAATGCAGGTCACCCTTCTGTAAAAGCCAGTTATTCTAAGCCGGTATGAAGACTGCATTGTGGGCTCCATGCCAGATCTTACCCCATTTTTTCCCCACTCCTCATCTGTCTGCTTTGTCCATCCAAAGGATTCGATGAGACGGAGTAGGCTGTAAGTAAGCAGCAGATTGGGGGAAGGAGGAACGCATCCTACTGTAATGGCAGGTGCTTCGATGACTGGCTGATTCTGAGTCAAGCAATGACGTCACTGTCCTCCAGGGAGTGAAAGAAAATACAACTTCCTCCCTCACCATGGGACCCATAACACACACACCCAAAGTCCCATTGTCTTCTGGTTCTGATTATTGTTCCCCCACAAAAGGCAGGGCTGTGGATTGCTCTAACCCAGAGCTGATGAGAGAGATGGAGGAACCATCACCCCTTCTCTCCCACTCTCCTAAGCCCACACCCGTAAGCAGAAGGTATGAAGCCTGGGGAGTAGATGCCACATGGGAACCACTGCAGACCCACACTTTATTTGCAAGAAGCAGAACAGTGTGAAGTGAATGAGGACAGGAGTAGATCCAGAAATGCCCCGGCCCTGGGAAGCTGGAATCACCACCCAGAATAATCAACACAATTTGAATGTAGGGATCCTATGTATGGCCCTGGAAATACTCTAAAGCAAGTAACCTAGAGGATCAGGGATATACTGCCTGGCCAGAATCATGCTGGGGTCCCAACCTGCCTTTTAGTTCTTGGTAACCCTGAGCAAGGCACACAGTGTCTGAGCCTTGGTCTCCTCATCTGTAAAATGGTATCTGCTCACATAGTTATTCATGAAATGTTTACTCACTGCCTCCTGGATGTCAGGCACTGCTTATCCATCCATAGTCAGAAGAAACAAAGATCCAGACCTCCCATGGCCCATGATCTACTGGGAGGAGTAGGTAACCAACAAAGAAAACACAGATCCATGTCAGGTAGTGATATGTTCCATGAAGAAAGACAAAGCAGGTTAAGAGGAGAGGCAATGATAAGGGTGATTCTTTACAGAGGGTTCCAAGAAGACCTCGCCAATAATATTATGTGGATATGTGGTGGTGTGGGGGGGATTGCTTCAGGTAGAAGGAAAAGCCAAGTGCACGGGACCTGAAGACAGAAATAAGTCTGACTGATTCAGGGATAGAAAGATAGGCCTTCTTCGCTAGGCTGTCCCGGAGTTGAGTGAGGTTATTAGCATCATCATTTCATATGAGCATACACGTGACTTCACTTTTGTCAGGAGCTTGGGCAGACAAGCCAGGTGGAACAAGGCAGAAGGAGAAGAACCCAGGCCACAGCCTTAGGGTCTCCAGATAAGGCGGGAGATACGGTGTGAAATGGACAGGATGAGGACAGTAACCCCAGCACTCAGCTCCAGACTCTGCTGCTGCCAGGGCTGTGACTTCAGGTAAGGGACAATTTTTCTGGATCTCAGTCTGCATATCTAATAGCACAGAATGACCATACATGTCTTAAATACTAATGTTCATCCTCACGGCTCAGTAAGCTATTTCGCCTGAAACTATTCATGTACTTTTTTTAGCCCCCATAATACAGCTCTGAGGTAAGTCTCATTTTACAGATATTTTGGGGTTCAGAATGATTAAATAACTTTTCCAAGGACACACAGGTGTATAAAAGAAAAAACAAAATATTCTAACTCCCCCCAAATGGAAATTATTTCATCTCATTTTTCTCTCTTCTTAAAATTTTTTATTTAAATTCAGTTTAGTTAACATAAAGCATATTATTTCAGGGGTAGAATTCAGTGATCCACCCGTTGCATGCAACACCCAGTGCCCACCACACCACCAGCCTTCCTTAATGCCCGTCCCCCAGTTACCCCATCCCCCACCCAGCTTCCCTCCAGCAACTCTCAGTTTGTCCCCTGTAGTTAGGAGTTTCTTATGATTTTCCTCCCTCTCTGTCTTTATCTTATTTTATTTTTCCTTCACTTCCCCATGTTCATCTGTTTGTTTCTTAAATTCTGTCTATAAGTGAAGCCATATAGTATTTGTCTTTCTCTGACTAACTTATTTCGCTTAGCGTTAATACCCTCCAGTTCCAGCCACGTCACTGCAAATGGCAAGATTTCATTCTTTTCAATGGCTGAATAATATTCTGTTATATTTATATACATATATATATATGTATGTATACATATATGTATATGTGTGAGATATATATATATATATATATATATATATATATATCTCACACATACCACATCTTTATCCATTCTTCTGTAGATGGACATCTGGGCTCTTTCAATATTTGGTTTATTGTTCACATTGTTGTTATAAACACTGGGGTGCAGGTGCCCCTTTGAATCACTATGTTTGTATCCTTTAGATAAATACCTAGTAGTGCAATTGCTGGGTCATAGGGTGGTTCTATTTTTAACTTTTTGAGGAACCTCCATACTGTTTTCCAGAATGGCCACACCAGCTTGCATTTCCACCAACAGTGTAAGAGGGCTCCCCTTTCTCCACATCCTTGCCAACATCTGTTGTTTCCTGACTTGTTAATTTTAGCCATTCTGACTGGTGTGAGGTGGTATCTCATTGTGGTTTTAATTTGTATTTCCTTGATGCTGAGTGGTGTTGAGCATTTTGTTCATGTTGTCTGTTGGCCATCTGGATGTCTTTTTTGGAGAAATGTCTGTTCAAGTTTTCTGTCCATTTCTTGACTAGATTTTTTTGGTTTTGGGGTGTTGAGTTTGGTAAATTTCTTATAGATTTCATTATTCTCAAATCTAACATCAATGTAATCCTTTCTTCTAATGCAATGTTACCTGAAAGCTCAGTGAATGATATGATACGGATTTAGAAGCTTTGGCTATGTTGGAGAGAGAGGTCCAGACCTGCCTATGAGATATCCACCTTCATCTTCCAGCAGATCTCAATGCTCAGGTTTTCGTGGGCTACAGTTGGAAAACTCATCTATTTTGATCCTTCCTTTGCCACAAAACATGGGGGCCCAGGAACAGGGTCATTACAACAGAGCTCCAGGGAAAAGGAAGGGACAGAGAGAGAGACCAACTGAATTGGTCAAATGATGGCATGCAAAAAGAAAGGTTAAAAACCACCCCGACAGGTTTTCACCCCCCTCTCAGTGAGGAATGAGGAGACAAAATGTGTCCAAAGAGCAGAGCTGGGGTGGATGAGCAGTGTGAGGGGGTGAACTCGGTGACTGCCACCCTGCTCAGTCCACCACATTTACAACATGTCTGCCGTGAGTCATCCCACTTGAGACACCAGGTTGATGGATCTCAACACAAGGCCTGGCCGGAGGAAAGTTCACAGTAAACAAGTAAACGCGTGCCATTTGTAACAAAGATTTTCATGCATAGAACACTGTATTGTATTGTTTACAAAGCATTTTCACAATCTCATCTGCATTCAAAGGCTCCCTGGGCAGGGTGCCTTGGGCAGAGATGCTGCCGCCCTGAAGTCATGTCATAGTCAGTCTATGAGAGATGCAGAGCACATCTTCAACAACACAACGGGACAAGAAATCTGGTCCAGGCAGGGTTTGGGAGACACTCACCTAGCTGCAGTGACGAGCCAGTGAATATGTCCATCAACTGCTCATCCCACTCTCCCAGCCTGAGGCTTAGTCCTGGATCCCTCCCGCCTCCTGGTTCGCGCTTTCGCCCCCTGGGCCTTGATCAACAGTGAGCTCAGACAGCTTTACAATGCAAGGAATTCAAAATAGTTGTGTTGCCCAAAGGAGACAGGTAGGCTAACCATCAGAGGCGAGGGCGTTCTTGCCATAGGCGGTGGGACCACTGTCAGGGTCTGGATCAAGGGGCTGTCTCCCACCCCCAGTGACAGTGTCATAGTCAAATTTAGAGCACAACTCCAGCCCCAGGGGAACAGGTGGGCAAAGAGATGTCGAAGTATATAGACCACAGTGTACAAAGTAGGCCTCCAGGGAGGAGAAGAGGGTCCACGTAAACTGTACAGGTGACCTGCCCTCTAAGCTCTTCCTGGGCTCACGCTTGATGCTGCTGCCCTGGACAGGGTAGTCTGGGGACAGAGCCAGGGAGAGCCTGCAGTGTCTCCCTGGAGACGGCAGGAGCAGTGGCCGTGCCAGTACAAGAATCACTTGCAACTTGCTTTTGATCTCTCACTGCGAGGTTCTCAGATTCTCAGGGTCTCAGACAGATGGCCCCGCTGGCCGCATTGGCAGCATCCTGCACGCATCCCCATGCTGGTCAGAGGGGCTCGTCTCTTCCTCTGAATCACAGCTCTAATCAACTCCGCCGTGCCATGACATCCTTTCCCTTCCTGCTGCTGATTAATTTTGCTCATTTTCCTCCCTTGGCAACTCAGCTGTTGTAAGAATACTCTGGAGCATTCCATCTGTCTTGGGCTTGTGGTAAATAAGAAGCTGGCTCTTCAGACATTCTCATCACCTTCTGATCTCAAGGACCTTCCTTTGAATTCCAATGTGGAGGGGAGAAAGAAGGACTTCTCCCAGGGACACAGGGCCCTGGGGTCAAGGACAGAGAGACAAGGCCCGTTTGCAAGGGAGCAGGTGAGCTCCTGGTTAAACCTGATCCCAGGACTCAGAAGCAAAAAGCTCTTCCCCCTTTGGGTGGACAAATCATGAAGCAAAGTGGATCTCAACCCTGGATGCTCAGAATTATCCAGTACGGCTTTTAAAAAACCAATGTCCAAAGCCCACACTCCCCTTGACCAATTCAATTAGAATGGTTGGAATTGGGGCCTGTGTGTTGATATGTTTTAAAAAAAAAAGTTCTCTGGATAATTATAATGGATAAGAAATTGCCTATTGACAAATCAACTCTTCAAGGAATTCCTCTAATCTCAGCCTGTGCGCTATTTCTTTCCCATCCCTCCATTAATCGTTGCACCTCACGATTACACAGTACAATGTAAATATGTTTATGTTATTATGTCCCCATCCATATTTCAAAAATCAGGTGATCCCCCATTACACCTGTTAAGGGAAGGGACTGAATCCTATTCAGTTTTGTTCTACCATTTTACCCAATATCTATCATGAGAAGGATACTCAGTGTCTATTGAATAATTCTATAAGATCCTTATATTATAACTTTATTATCACACTTTAATAATTTATTATCATGACTTTACAGTTGAGAAAAATGAGCCCAAGAAAGGAGAAATACCTTTGCCCAAGATTGTACAGCCAGTAAGAGCAGAGGCCGGGAGTGGCACTGAGGTCTCCTGAGTCTGGCATGATTTCCATAGTCTGCCCAAGGCATATTCTTTGCCCAGGTCTGCTCCTGGTCTTCCATTAGCCTTAACACTGTCTTTCAGGAATATGAAGGTGGCTAAGCTCTGGGTCACAGCTCAGAGAAGCACCGAGGCCACAGTAAAGGAGTAGAGCTTGTGTGCTCCAGACAGAACAAAAAGCCCCAAGTCTGGGGGCTCTTGGGTGGCTCAGTGGTTTAAAGCCTCTGCCTTGGGCTCAAGTCATTACCCCAGGGTCCTGGGATGGAGCCCTACGTCCGGCTTTCCGCTTAGCAGGGAGCCCACTATCTGTTCTCTCTCTCTCTGCCTGCCTGCCTCTATGCCTACTTGTGATCTCTGTCAAATAAATAAATAAATAATCTTAAAAAAAAAAAAAAAGCCCCAAGTCTGGTCTCAGGGCTGTGCTTAGATAGGAAAGAAAACAGAGTGAGTAAATCTGGATCTTGCCCTTGACCATAAAGGCTTGTGGATAACGAGGGTTGTGGCAGTGATGATAAGAATGAGAGACTTAATTGCTGCCCTTCCATTGGTAAATCAAGGTCTCTGCTCTGTGGTGGCAAGCAAAGTCCCCAGCAAACAGGGTTATGAACCTCATGGAAGGAAGCTTCATGGGAAGGGGGTTCTAAGTCGGGGATTCCCTGATGTCCTCAGTTTCCCCTTTGAGAAGTGGACATTTGTACTATGATATGGTCCTGCTTTGAAAGATAGTGAAATGTTCTGGGAGACAGTGCGGGGTAGTACAGTGGTTTCCACTCTGTGGCCCTGGACCAACAGCATCAGTGTTACCTGGAAACTTGTTAGAAATGCACATTCTCCCACCGCCCCAGACGTGGGGTCAGCACTTCTGCTCTGGGAGTGGAACCTGGTAATCTGTGTTTTATCAAGTCCTAAAACATTATGCTGAGTAAAATAAAGAAAACACAAAAGACTACGTAATCCATGATTCCCTTTACATGAATTTCTAGAAAAGACAAAACTATACAAACAGCAAGAGGATCAGTGGTTTCTTGGGGCCAGGCATGGTGAGGGGTATTCACTGCAAATCCATCCGCAGGATCTCCAGAGTGAGGAAAATAGTCCATTTCTTCCCTGTGCTGGCGTTTACAAATTGGTATATGATTCCATAATTCAGCAAATGCACATTTAACATGGGTGTATACATAATGCATAAAACATAAGACCTGATAACATAATAAATATAGTGACATAAAAAACGTAATATTTTAAAAGCTGGCCAAATCAACATCAAGAGGGGAACCTTGATGATGAAGAAAGTGATGGGGACAGGCCAGCCAGCACAACCTCTAACCAGGAGCCAAATTCTCAAGCCTGGGTTCATGGCCTGCTGCTTCCACCCCAGCTCTGAAAGTTAGTTTAGATATGAACAACAAGAACAAATTATTTTAAATTCCAGATTATGCCAAATCAATGAATATTTGTGGTCTACTTTGAGCTAGTCCCTCATGTGTGTGTGTGTGTGTGTGTGTGTGTGTGTGTTTTAATTCTAACTATTCATCTTTTCTGAATGATATGCTTCTGGAAGTGGGGGTGGTTTTAATTCAGAATATTTTATTATTAAGTACTACTGTGTTTTAAGTTCAAAGGAGTTATTGATGGAAATGCTATTTAAATATCAACCAAAGACACTATCAAAAGGGACCCTGCCTGCTGCTCTTTTGCTCCCTCTGTATTCAGCAAAGTCGATCATTCTGGAAGTTTTTAGTAAATGCTTAATAAATAAATAAATAACCTACCTAAACCCCTAATGACACAAGAAAGATAGTCAGGTTTCAAGACAAGCCTGTGCCTAGACCTATTTCCAATGCAATCATTTGTTCACTTTTCCAGCAAGCCTCCCCAGTAAGCGGACAAGGGGCTGAGGTTCCATACATAAATAAAACAAGGCTCCCACTCTCACTGTAACAACATGAGATGCCATGGGCTGAGTGTCCTAACAGAAGGTACCAGGAGAGGGGCTCCAGTGAATGGGTCCTGAGGAGTCCAGTTGTATAGTGACGTAGTGCTTTTTCCTTCCAGGGAGAGCATTCTAAGCATTTCCTTTTCCCCTCTCAAAATTAGATTCGATTCTGACATACTTTAGAGCCAATGACTCTAGTAAAACTGGGGAAAAGAAAAAGAAGGAAGGAAGGAAGGAAGGAAAAGAAAGAACAGGAAAGGACAAGGAACAAGGAGCTATCCAAATCAATAAAGTTTCTCCCCTCTGAGAATCTAAATGCTTCCCCAAAATACTGCAAGGAAACTGCAGGCAAAGAAAAAAGAGATTCTATTTCTTGGTCTAAGAAGTGTCACTCTGGAATCCACTGCCTTGGTGAGATAAGCTCTACATTGGCGAGGGACCAGAGCGTGCCAGGAAATTGAGGACGGGAGGGTATTTTCCCAAGCTGTATTAACACTTCTTCTCATGCTTTGCAGAGATTAGAACTTTTATCACTGGCTCGCACACCTTTAAAAAATGTATTAAGCTGTAGGTTTTTAGGGCAGAATGGACCCAAATTGTTCCCTTTCTCAGGATGCAGTGAGATGATGCAGATGAACACTGACAGGGAATCCAAACCCTGCTAAACCAAAGTTCTCCCATGTTCTGATGGGGGCCCCTTCTCACGATGAGCAAAACTCTGGATGAAGATGGATTTCTAGAAATGTCCATTTTCAGGAATGGAATCAAGGGGTCCCTTTTGCCCTCTGCTGACTGGTCTCTGGGCAGAAGGGAAGCAGCAGTCGCCAAGACGATGCCAACAGAAAAGTTAGTCCTGGGAAGTTAGAAGTGCATGCTGCTACAGGAGGCAAGAACCAGGTCAAGAATCCAGCCAGCAGGACACAGAGACAGACAGGAGTCAGAAATGGTAGCTGGCAAAAGGTACGAAAAGACAGGCCAAGATGCTGTGAGCAAGAACACAGTGATTCTGACACAGTCCCTCTACCTAGGGCCTGGGCTCACAGTCCCTCTCCTCCCCAGGTCGCCTCCCTGTGTTATCTCCCCCTCCCCCATCTGACTTGACAGGGAGAATCCTTCCTCTCCCCCAAGCAGGGGAGAGTTCTAGGGATGATCAGCCAGAATCACTGCATTCTGCCTGATGACATAGCAAGGTCCTCCAGAGCAGGGACAATGTCTTAGTGTCATCTAGTTCCCCAGCTCCTGGCCTGCTGGGAAGGAGGTATCCACCTGCTATTTCAAGTGGACGCATAACATCCATGCTGTGGGTATACAGGTAAGAAAGCTAGACCACAGGGCTGCCTGCTGGCCCAAGCCATGGCGAGACTTTGAACTGCCAGTTATCTCATCTACTGCCTGGTTGAACTTGGATAAATCAGAGACCCTACTTAGTGCCTAAACAAATTAAGTAGGCTTTAATTATCTGTGGAGAACAATTAGGCATCCCAAAACAGCACCAAGTTTCGGGATCTAATTAGAAAGAGGGGCTGCAATCTGTTCCTAGGATTAGCCGTTTTCTAAGCAAGAGATAGGAAAAAAAAAAATCATGGTCAGGGTTGACTCAATCCACAGAGGAAATTCTTATTAAATGTGGGTCACTATGCCTGGTACAGGGGAGTTACAAGAGAAAGGATGTTCCTTGGAGTTTGTAGAGTGTCTGAGATAGTCCAGAGCCGAGAGATATTACCGCAAGCTGTGGGGAGAGGGAGACATCAAGAGAGTCTCCCTGGGGGAAATGAGATTTGGAATGAGATTTTCAGGATGAGCAGAAATCTGGTCAATAGACAGAAGGGAAGGGGCAGTGTAGATGTGGGAAGCCATGAGAGCCAACGCACACACAGCGGAGCTAGAGACAGAAGTTTGGAAAGTTGAAAGAATGTCTAGAGCCTGAACATGGCAGCCTTGAATGTCAGTCTGAGGAATTAGGACAGAGAGCTATGTGCCAGCTTACACCAAACAAGAGCCAGATCCGCTCCTGTAAACATTTCTGTCCCTGCATTGATAATGTGACAATTTCCATGTTTCAGAGAATTATTCAAGTCTTCAGTTCTCCAAAACCTAGAGAACACATCCCTCATTGTAAAAGCCAACCCACTCCCTTTCCTGAAGGTTTTGAGGGGCATCAGCAACTGGGTACAGCTACCAGGGTAAAATTCCTAGAAATAAGCATCTCTTTGGACAAACTGAAACAAAAAAGAAAATACTGAGAAAAAGAAGAAAGATACCTGTATCTATAAGAAGGAAAACAATATTACAAATTCAACTTGCATATAAAAAGATATCTACTGCTCAAAGGTAACAGGAAAAAAGGTATGACCACAATTGTGTAATGATTGAAACAGATCAGGGCTGAAGGGACCACAATTGTCAAGCGATAACTTTAGAGGGTGAAGGAAAATGTATTCCTTTCCTGTGACTTCCATAACAAATTATCATAAACTTGGTGGCTTAATACAACGGAAGTGTATTCTTTCAGAATTCTGGAGGTCTGAAATCCAAAATCAAGGTGTCAGCAGGGCCCATCTCCCTTTGAAGACTAAGGGGGGCGGGTGTTTTCTCTTGTCATTCCCAGCTCAGGGTGACCTCAGTTGTTCCTTGGCCTGTGGTTGCCAGACACCAGGTTCTACACCTAGCTTCATATAGGCTTCTCCATTGTGTCTACATCTCCTCTTTGTATCTTTTAAGGACATTGGTCATTGAACCCAGGAACCATCTGCATAACCCAAGATGGCCTTCTCTCCAAATCTTTAACTGAATTACATCTGCAGTGACACTTTCTCCAAATAAGATCATATTCGCAAATTCTCCATTCTAGGGCTTAGGACATTGACAGCTCTTCTAGAGGAACATCATTCAACCCACTAGAGAAAATAAAATCTAGTTCCTCTCCTTCATTTTCTTGGTTTAACCCAGATTGTACTTGGTTTTGCTTCCATTAATAGATGAGAAAAATTAATAGACAATACAATATTTTCTCTTTGGCAGGGTCCTGATAGCCAGGCACCTGCTGAAGTACCTAAAATGATAGTTGAAAATAGTTACCCTTCCAGCTCAGAGAAATTTGTGGTACTTTGTTGTACTGGTGATTTCCAACAGCATTTTGCGAATGGGCTGCTGTGCTGTAGGTTTTGCTCAAAAGTTTATAACCGGGACTTCTAGTCTGCTTCTTGCTCCCTTCATAGCATATTCTCTAACACTCTTTGTGATCCAAACGCTTCTTCCCCCTTACCACCCATTACAGCCATTATCCAAAAAGGCAGAAAGTGAGCATGCTTGTACCTATCAGGGTTTCTAGTTCCTGCTGACATCCTTAAAAGGCAGTCTTTAAACTTTCATAAAACACAGTGGCCTCCAAATACCAGTGTGCAGAGCAGGGCTGGTGTGGCTTCCTAAGAATCACCAGAAAAGCTTGTTAGAAATTCACATTCTCAGGTCTGCTGGAGATTCTTATTAAGCTATGGGATAAAGCCTATGACTTTATATTTTTAACAACCTCCCCAGGTGATTCAGATGGGTACAATGAGGTTTACATCCTCCAGCAGTATACAGATGTTACCTAAATCTCATGAAATAAGTGGGATGGGTTTCCTGGGCCTCCAGACCCCACTCTCCTCCTTGCTTGCTCTGTTCCAGGCTCATTGGCCTCTTATCTCCACACACTTCCTCTGGTTCCTTCATCCTCACTGTTCCCTCTGCCTGGGACAATCCTTCCTGGCTATCTGCATTTCTTACTCCTTCAGTATTTCCAACCTCTGTTCCAATGTCACTTCCTAAGGGACCCTTCTCTGACAACTCTATATGGCAAAATGCACACTCATCTCTCCCTACCAAATACCCTGCTTTATTTCTCAGAGCAATAATTAGTACCTGTCAGTTTATATGTGTTTTTATTTGTATTTTTCAGTCTCATAAGAAATGTAAGCTCCCTGAGAGCTGGGATATTATTTGCTTATTAGTTTGTTTTTCTTTGCTATTTTCACACTCTTCTGGTGTCTACAACAGTACCTAGAAGGTATTATATTCAATAGATATTTGATGGATTAATAAACAAAAGAAAGGGGGCACCTGGGTGGCTCAGTGGGTTAAGCCGCTGCCTTCGGCTCAGGTCATGATCTCAGGGTCCTGGGATCGAGTCCCGCATC